>NC_072733.1:38582588-38952147 GCF_026930045.1 Uloborus diversus | reverse complement strand
GCTATGTATTTTAACCAAAAATACAAATGTACCTCTCTACTCGAGTATACTCGGGTTAAACACGTATCTATACGCATATTCTTGTGTGTGCACGTACATACTCGTATATACTTGTATTTTCTCATGTATGCACGCATAAAAATGTATATGCAATCTTAAATACAAATGTACCTCTACACACGAGTATACTAGGTGTAACATTTATCTATACGCATATTCTTGTGTAAATACAACGACCTCTACACACGAGTATACTCGGTGTAACATTTATCTATACGCATATTCTCGTGTAAATACAACGACCTCTACACACGAGTATACTCGGTGTAACATTTATCTATACGCATATACTCGTGTGAATACGTGCATACTCGTATTCTCTTATATGCACGCATAAATATGTATATACAAAGCAAATTTCTCTGTACACGAGTATATTCGGGTTAACAAGTATCTATACACATATTCTCTCGTGTGTTCACGTACATACTCGTTTATACACGCATTTATTTATGTATAAACGCACAAATATGCATATACACATAGAAATACAAATGTACCATTGTACACAAGTATACTCGGGCTAAAAAAAGAACCTAGACATCTATTCTCGCTTGTACACGAACTTACTCGAAAATACACGTATTTTCTCGTATATGCATGCATAAATATGTATATATACGTTTAAATACAAATTTACCTCTGTTCACGAGTATACTCGGATTAACACGTATCCATACGTATATTTCTTTGTGTATACGTATATACTCGTGTATACATGTATTTACTCGTGTATGCACAAATAAATTTGTACATACACTTAGAAATTAAACATATCTCCGTGAACGAATATACTCGGGATAACACGTATTTGTACGTATAAACTCGTGTTTACAAATATGTATCGTATATACACATATTTACTTGTGTTCACACGTACTTGTAGGTATATACACGTAGAAATACAAAATTCCTGTATACACAAATATCGTCGAGTCAACACGTATATACACGTATATGTACAAAAATACTCGTATGTACACGTACTTACTCGTATATACACGTATAACTCGTGTATGCACGCATAAATATGTATTTTAACATACAAGTACAAATGTACCTCTGTACACGAGTATACTCGGGTTAAACACGTATCTATACGCATATTCTCGTGCGTACATGAACATACACGTATATACTTGTCTTTTCTCGTATATGCACGCATAAAAGTGCATGTACTAGATTAAATACGAATTCACCTCTGTGCACGAGTATACTCGGGTTAACACGTATCTATATGCATATTCTCGTGTGTACTCGAACATACTTGTATATACACGTACTTTCTCGTATATGCACGCTTAAATATGTATCTAAACGTAGAAATACAAATGTAGCTCTTTACACGAGTATACTCGGGGTAACACATATCTATACGCATATTCTCATGTGTACACGTATATACACGTATCTTCGCTTGTGTGCACGCATAAATATGTATATACACAATTAAAAGCAAATTTACCTCTGTACACGTGTATACTCGGGGTAACACGTATCTATACGCATAATCGTGTGTACACGTACATACTCGTATATACACGTATTTACTCGTTTATAAACGCATAAATATGCACATACACGTAGAAATACAAATGTGCCATGTTACACGAGTATACTCGGGTTAAAGAAGTATCTATAAGACTATTATCATGTGTGCATGTACTTACTCGTATATACACGTGATTTCTCGTATATGCATGCATCGATATGTAAATACCCGTCTAAATAGAAATTTACCTCTGTACACGAGTATACTCGGGGTAACACGTATGTATAATTATATTCTCGTGTGTACATGAACATACTTGTATATACACGTACCTTCTCGTATATGCACGCTTAAATATGTACATAAACGTAGAAATAAAAATGTACCTCTTTACACGAGTATACTCGAAGTAACACGTATCTATACGCATATTCTCATGTGTACACGTATATACACGTATCTTCGCTTGTGTGCACGCATAAATATGTATATACACAATTAAAAGCAAATTTACCTCTGTACACGTGTATACTCGGGGTAACACGTATCTATACGCATAATCGTGTGTACACGTACATACTCGTATATACACGTATTTACTCGTTTATAAACGCATAAATATGCACATACACGTAGAAATACAAATGTGCCATGTTACACGAGTATACTCGGGTTAAAGAAGTATCTATAAGACTATTATCATGTGTGCATGTACTTACTCGTATATACACGTGATTTCTCGTATATGCATGCATCGATATGTAAATACCCGTTTAAATAGAAATTTACCTCTGTACACGAGTATACTCGGGGTAACACGTATGTATAATTATATTCTCGTGTGTACATGAACATACTTGTATATACACGTACCTTCTCGTATATGCACGCTTAAATATGTACATAAACGTAGAAATAAAAATGTACCTCTTTACACGAGTATACTCGAAGTAACACGTATCTATACGCATATTCTCATGTGTACACGTATATACACGTATCTCAGCTTGTGTGTACGCACAAATATTTATATACACAATTAAAAGCAAAATTACCTCTGTACACGAGTATACTCGGGGTAACACGTATCTATACGCATAATCGTGTGTACACGTACATACTCGTATATACACGTATTTACTCGTTTATAAACGCATAAATATGCACATACACGTAGAAATACAAATGTGCCATGTTACACGAGTATACTCGGGTTAAAGAAGTATCTATAAGACTATTATCATGTGTGCATGTACTTACTCGTATATACACGTGTTTTCTCGTATATGCATGCATCGATATGTAAATACACGTTTAAATAGAAATTTACCTCTGTACACGAGTATACTCGGGGTAACACGTATGTATAAGTATATTCTCCTGTGTACATGAACATACTTGTATATACATGTACCTTCTCGTATATGCACGTTTAAATATGTATATAAACGTAGAAATACAAATGTACCTCTTTACACGAGTATACTCGGAGTAACACGTATCTATACGCATATTCTCATGTGTACACGTATATACACGTATCTTAGCTTGTGTGTACGCATAAATATGTATATACACAATTAAAAGCAAAATTACCTCTGTACACGAGTATACTCGGGGTAACACGTATCTATACGCATAATCGTGTGTACACGTACATACTCGTATATACACGTATTTACTCGTTTATAAACGCATAAATATGCACATACACGTAGAAATACAAATGTGCCATGTTACACGAGTATACTCGGGTTAAAGAAGTATCTATAAGACTATTATCATGTGTGCACGTACTTACTCGTATATACACGTGACTTCTCGTATATGCATGCATCGATATGTAAATACCCGTTTAAATAGAAATTTACCTCTGTACACGAGTATACTCGGGGTAACACGTATGTATAATTATATTCTCGTGTGTACATGAACATACTTGTATATACACGTACCTTCTCGTATATGCACGCTTAAATATGTACATAAACGTAGAAATAAAAATGTACCTCTTTACACGAGTATACTCGAAGTAACACGTATCTATACGCATATTCTCATGTGTACACGTATATACACGTATCTCAGCTTGTGTGTACGCATAATTATTTATATACACAATTAAAAGCAAAATTACCTCTGTACACGAGTATACTCGGGGTAACACGTATCTATACGCATAATCGTGTGTACACGTACATACTCGTATATACACGTATTTACTCGTTTATAAACGCATAAATATGCACATACACGTAGAAATACAAATGTGCCATGTTACACGAGTATACTCGGGTTAAAGAAGTATCTATAAGACTATTATCATGTGTGCACGTACTTACTCGTATATACACGTGTTTTCTCGTATATGCATGCATCGATATGTAAATACACGTTTAAATAGAAATTTACCTATGTACACGAGTATACTCGGGGTAACACGTATGTATAAGTATATTCTCCTGTGTACATGAACATACTTGTATATACATGTACCTTCTCGTATATGCACGTTTAAATATGTATATAAACGTAGAAATACAAATGTACCTCTTTACACGAGTATACTCGGAGTAACACGTATCTATACGCATATTCTCATGTGTACACGTATATACACGTATCTTAGCTTGTGTGTACGCATAAATATGTATATACACAATTAAAAGCAAATTTACCTCTGTACACGAGTATACTCGGGGTAACACGTATCTATACTCATAATCGTGTGTACACGTACATACTCGTATATACACGTATTTACTCGCTTATAAACGCATAAATATGCACATACACGTAGAAATACAAAAGTGCCATCTTACACGAGTATACTCGGGTTAAACACGTATCTATAAGCCTATTGTCGTGTGTGCACGTACTTACTCGTATATACACGTATTTTCTCGTATATGCCTGCATAAATATGTATATACACGTTCAAATAGAAATGTACCTCTTTACACGAGTATATTCGGGGTAACACATATCTATAAGCAGATTCTCGTGTGTGCACGAACATACTTGTATATACACGTACTTTCTCGTATACGCACGCTTGAATATGACGTAGAAATACAAATATACCTTTTTACACGAGTATACTCGAGGTAACATGTATCTAGACGCATATTCTCATGTGTACACGTACATACTCTTATATACACGTACATACTCGTATATACACGTATTTACTGGTGTATGCACACATAAATATGTATATTTACTTAAAATTTCAAATATACCTCCGTACACGAACATACGCGGGATAACACGTTTATATACGTATATACCCGCACGTAGTCGTATGTACACGCATTAACTCGTGTATGCTTGCATAAATATATATATACACGTAGAAATACAAATGTGCCTCTGTTCATGTGATTTTTATATTTTACGAATTTAATCTGAATTAAAAAAGTAATCAAATCAATTTGATTACTTTTAATCTGATTACTTTTAGTTTGATTAAATTCAATCTGATTAATTTAATCTGAACTAAATCAATCAGAACTAAATTAGTTTTTTTAGTCAACTAACGAGTTAGTTTAAACTAACGTTAATCTTCGTCTGCAATTGAATTAAATTTATAAAATATTAGTCTGAACTAAATGGGAGTCAGATTACTTTAGTCAACTAATCAATCAATTACAAATTTAGTTGATTTTTTTAGTTGATGCCCAACACTGGTCTAGGCCAATCATTAATGGCCTATAGAATTCCTTGTGTCCATCTTGGTGGGAAGAAACGTTCCCCTGCCGCTTGGTTGGAACAAGCGCAGAAGAGCAGTACGCTTGACCCAAGGCCATTGGTGTACATGTACCCTCTGTAACATGTTAAAATTTACAGAATGAAGGTGAGAGAATGGTCGTCCAGAAGTAGCAGCACCTGTTGAGGTTCAAAATTACTTTAAATATAAAACGTTAGAATTATTTTTACATAAAAATGAGAAAATCCGCAATTTTTACTTCAAAACTCAAAAAAGGGTGCCCTAGGGGCACGTGTTAATATTCATGGATTGTCTTAAAATTTTGCAGGGATCATTTATTTGTATAATGGAACAAATTGAGGGGGCGTCGCGTAAAATATCTGCAACTTCAAAAATAAGGACCACCCTAATATATATATATATATATATATATATATATATATATATATATATATATATATATATATATATATATATATATATATATATATATATATATATATATATAAGGTATATTAAGGGTAACAGAACCTATTTAGATGACCAATAATTACAAAGGAGCATTGAATCGCATCCAGCTCTGAGAGGTAAAGAAGAGGAATAGTAGAACTATAACCTGAACTTATAACAGAGTTGAGGAAGTTAATAATTGATACCAAGAGTTACGCAATCGTATTTATTGTTAAGTGAAAAACTTGCAGCAAGTGCTCAAAACAAATGTCGTTGCGCAGGTGACACCGGTGATGTCGTGTCGTTTTTGAAGGACAATTTTTGCTCTGATTGCCATTCTTCGGTACCAGCTGAGAACAAAATACGTATTTTTCTCATTAGAAATATGCATGCGATGAATTATTGATACTCTTAGGAAATATGGTATGAAAGCAGGTACAAAAGGACGCTAAAGGCTACTTGTACTGATTTTACTCAGTAGAAATTCACATGCGACTAATTATTAATACTGCTAGGAGCTTTACTACGTAGGAAGGTACCAAATGACGCCAGAGGCAAGTAATTGTACTGCTTTACCTCGCATCATTCGATCTTACTTTCTTCTTTTTCGCCTATCAGAATAGAACCTATGTTCCGTTACCCTATGATCCGTTACCCTTATGTTCCGAAATTATTATTATTCGTCTGGGTGGGTACCATCACCCCTCTTAATGTGTAAAAATAATTTAGATTCCGCCTATAATGTCAGATTTGGTCCCTTTGGCTTACTGTCAGTTTCAAACAAATGTCATCCACATATAAGACACTTCAAAGCTATTAATTTCAGTAAGATTTATGTGTAAGAACATTCGCGATATATGCGTCACCGTTCAAGTATGAAACCCGTTGTTTCATGGAATAACTAGATGTTCAATGAAATAACTAGACAAGTCAGCTAAAATACAGAAAATTATTGAATTCTATGATTTAACTTCGTTTTTTATAGAATAGCAATTACTCGACAGTTAAAATAAGAAATGAGGCATTTGAAAGTTCTTTGAACTGGTACTAGCTGCTTTTATTCAGTGTTAAGCCACTTATAGCTGCGATGCAATGTCATGTGTGCATGTGTGCGCCTTATTCTTTGACGCAGAATTTAGACGGTGTACTTACTAATCCTTTCAAAAATAATAAATTACATCATGTGTGCTTAACAATTATTTAATCAATTAATTATCCGTAACAGGAATTTTTTTTTTTTTTTTGAGATTTCAGCTATTGACGATCAATTCATTTATAATATAACTTTGAAATCATTTATTGTTCACTTTAATAGTATATCATTAGACGTTTTCTGAAATAACTGGTTACTTCATAGAATAACTTAGTTACGTGAAACATTTTTCATCTATTATATACATTAACTGACTTTTTTCGTTATTTCATGAACTCCCCCCCCCCTCATTAGTTCATAACATAACTGAATTAGACGCTGCAATAGAGACATATATAGTACAATTATACCTTAATCTCGTGAAATTAATAGATTTGTAGTTTCTTAAACTGGGTGAAATTTGTGTGACATTAATAATGTCAGCCGAACAGGCCACATCTGACATTACCTTGACGTCTGACATTGTCGGAAAATATAAGCTGAATAGGAGATTATTTAAGGGGCTTTTGATGGAAAACAGGTATTTAAAATGCAGATTAAATGTGATAAAATCATATTACAATTCAGATATTCGTTGAAACTGGAGATATATAATATTTGTAACTGAGATATGACTTTTTACGGTGCAGAGTATTTTTTTTACATCGGATTATACGCGTTAAATTTCCGTAAAGTTACTTTTGCTTTGGTACTTTTTGGAGGCGAAAAAT
Source organism: Uloborus diversus (assembly GCF_026930045.1). NCBI lineage: Eukaryota > Metazoa > Arthropoda > Arachnida > Araneae > Uloboridae > Uloborus > Uloborus diversus. Next base: position 38,944,573 of record NC_072733.1, on the reverse strand, counting down.
AACATTATTACTGAATGAATGTTAAAAAAAGAACGGTTATAGCAGAGAAAGAGTCACTTTAAGCTCATTTTATTTCTGAAAGAGCGTGTAAAGTATTTTCTTCAGCACTTTTTAGTTCGTTTCATAGTTCCATTTATCCGCATGAGGATACCTTTTGACTTTATTTCCAGATTTATCACGTTTCTTTTTTTCTTTCATAGAAAGGAATTTGAAGACTTTTATATGGTCTATAGATTTTAAGAATCTTTGCAGTACAGCACTAATGGAAAAACTAATGTTAACAGTTTCTTAAGCAATCACAACTAAGAATTTAACGAAGTCATCAATTTTATAGAAAACCGAATCCCCCTCCCCTCCCCCCGTTCCTATGTTGAAACTAGTAATGGTTTCGGGAGTTTAAAAGAAAATATATGTGTTAAAAGCAATTGTTTTTTTTTTCAATTTATGATTTTTTTTCTTTCTAAAAAGTGAGAAAAGAATCACAAGTTTAAACCCATTAACACTAATAGTTTAGCATGTGCAAAAAAGATTTGAAAATACGCAAAAAAAAGGGTACCTCTTCTTAAGTGTCCATACAAGATTATTTTTTATTAAGATTAACAATTTATGTTTACTGTATTATGTTGATTTAAACAGTTTTGTTTTTCCTAGACTTAAGTTTTAAAACTTGTTTAATCATTAAATCGATTTTTCTCAATCCACTCTTGACCTTACGCACACAAAAAAAAAGTCATTGAAAATATTCCATCTATCATTTATTAATTATTTCACTCCTATTTCAAAAATATTGTTGTTACGTAAAAAGCATACTTATATGTGAAAAATACTAGTTCTATAAACTTCAACGCATTCTGCCGAAGTGGTTACAGATTCCTCTATTCGAAGTCATAAGCGGGCATGGGACATCCTCGGCGCAAAGTTTATCTCTACCACCCCACACCCCTCATGAGACATTTCCGCCTCGTGTTTTCCCCCCGTTTTCGTAGGACAGGTCAACTCCGCCGTTTGAGCTGGTAGTGTGCAATATTTGGAGAAGTAAAATTGGCAAAGTTTAAATTGATTAACGCTCCATCTTTTTTTTTTTTTTTTTTGACTTCTTCGTTTTCTTATGTTTTAAAAGAATTTCAATTCCATGTTTAAGTCAGGAATTTCTCATGTTCATAATGCATTGCCACCCCCCCTGGAGTTTTTTTTTTTTTTTAATTTTTAAAATAAGGAATCTTCTATTTATTTGTAGTTTGTGATGACAAATCAACGCATCAACGTACGTCACTTTCCTAGCAATGATGTACAAAAGAAAATCAATTATCCAAAAGTATTTGATTATTTTCTTATATTCAATTAAACTATTAATAAAAATGTTGTATTAAAGCCTTCCCCATTTTTTTATTTCTAAAACCAGTTGAGTTTTTTTTTTTTTTTTTCATAATGAAATTTTTAATTACCAATGTTGGAGGTTCCAGTAGAAAAAAAAAAGAAGTTTGGTTTGATTGGTATTTTTCAATTATACCTTAAGTCCTTTTTTCTTTTCTTTTCCGCATTTTTTATTGTAAATATTGTGGATTCTGAATCGTAAATCTTTAAATAAAGTTTTGTTTTATATTCGCTTCATACATTGAAATACTAGTGAAACTATCCATTACAATATGATAAACCTTTCTTACAGTATTTTAACTTTTTTTCCTATGTAAAATATGTTTCGACAGCGCATGTATTTTTCTCCACTCAACTGTGATTTTCACGATATTTTTACAGAAAAAAAAAAGAGAAAGAAATGTAAGTATATCGGTGGCTCCTCTGAAGCTATCTTCAATAAACATCTATTCATTTTGTATTAAACTGGAGCTTGCTATAAGTTCGTACTGAATCAATTTCTTTCGTTGATAAAATATTTGAAACCTGCATTTCCGCGGCTCTCTATTACGTAAATTGTATTGCAGAACATTGAAAGTTCCTAAATAATATTTAAAGATTGCATTTTCTTTTTAAATTTTTTTTACAGAAAAAGTACTTTTTAGTCACTTTTATTCTATTGTTTGAATTTATTATTTATGTTTACCTTTTTTAAGAATGCATAGCTCCCCTCCCTACTTTTTTTAAAAAACAACTGAAACGAAATTGGCGGCTCCCATTTCTGAAAAAAGTGGGAGTGTAGCACCTCCTCCCCCCTTTGGTGACGGCCCTAGCACTATATTATGAACACTAATATAGTGCCAGACATACTAATATAGGTAGGTTCAGGGCCCTTTGTCGTGCATTTTTCGAAATTAAGTCTTAAAAATGCGATTCTAAGCTTTTTTTTTTTTTATTTAAGACATTGGATGGTGTTGGTGACTTTACTCCTGCAATGTCTTGGCATTTAAGTTTTGAAAAACACAATTTTAGAACATCTTCGAAATTTAAGTTTTACACACGTGATTGTAAGCCACCTTTAGGGGAAGGAGTCAGGGACTCTTCTGAAAATTTCTAGATATTAAAGTTCCCAAAACATTGATTTAGACTCTCTTCGTCAATGCTAATAAAAGGAGAGGGGGTTCTTTGCTAATTGACATTAATTTATCTTATAGTAGCTTTATTCTGGGGTGTGCACAGAAATTTTGGGGCCCGTCACAAATGACTTCTACGCTCCCCCCCCCCCCATATTGTTTACCCTACATCCCTTTTTTTCAGCCATCATTTTAAAACTCTCGGCCCCCTTCAAGCTCGGGCCCGGGCCAACAAGTATCTCTTCTCCCTCCATGTTCGCGCCCCTAACTGCATTCATTTATTTTTTAAATGAAATTTTCACAATAGTGATAAATAGTTGAAATGTTGCTCTCCCTCGTTACTCGGGCCCCATATAAACCTTGCGAATTTCAGCGAGCATAAATCTATCAGCTAGTTGTGAGATTTTACTTAATAATATGTGACGTGAAGGAGGCTGGGTCATATGCTGACTTATGGGTCCCCCAATCCAGAAGCTACGCAAAAACTTCTCTTGGTTGTGCTTTTCTGGGCCCCCGTGTGGTCAGGAATCAGATTTTTTCTTCTCTGACAGGAAACTGGGGGGGGGGGGAGGCTTATGCTACTTTTTGCGACGAACCATGGTTAAGTTTTCGCATATGATGTTTGGACCCCTTCTCTCTTCTCAGGGCCTGTACTAAATAGGGCGTGGTGGCCTAAAGGTCCCCTGCCATTTTGGGCCCCTCAAATGGCTAAAACTGTTTTCGAAAATGGCAAAAACTGTATTGTTTGGCTACAAAAAAGGCCTCGAAAAAGTGGTTGACCTAGAGTTCTAGATATCTTAATCGGGCCCTGTCTGTACTTATATTGGAAAGAAGTGATAACTTTTTTATTCCATAACCAAATTTTCAAACTAAGTTTGATTGCGGGAAAATTAAATAAAATTGAGTGAATATAAAGCTCAAAAATTCCCGGGCCCCTTCCGACTCCGGCGGACGACCAAGATGCGGGGTCTTGCGGTACGTAGTTACGCCACTGTCTGTCACGCTAACAACTTCACTCTGATTGCTTAGCAAAAAGTGACCGAACGATGACGGACACCTAATGAATTTTCAGAGAAATGGACTCCACAATATTCAAAAGCTAATTGGACATATAGTGATCACGTGTAATCAATCCGGAATGCTCCTTTGACTTTCTCCTATGTTTGACCTTTTTGTTCCTAAGCTATTTCTTGGAATCGGTAGGGAAGGGACGCTTATTTTGAGAATATATAAAAGGGTTGGGAGCACTGAGTAGTACTTATAGAATTCATAATGACAAGTCCTGGATACATGCGTTGACTGCAGAAACCCCGCGACTTCCATAAGTTTTTATAAATACTGAATCGTCAGAATAAATTCTAAACCTTAGTAAAGCACGACTTTCCATCGTTGGAATTCTTGTATTCTTCATTCTCATTCATCCTTTTCAAAAATGAGGAGCCGCTCTGATGCAACTTCTTAAATTCGGCATAGATCGCTTTTTTTTTTTTTTGCTGATTCTTGAGCATGGTTATTTTTGTTGTTAATACTGTCATCATTATTATTATTATTATTTTTATCATTATTACTGTTATTGTGTCAATTTCATATCTCAGGCGCCTACAAAAACATCCGAACTCTTTTAAATTGAAAGTACCGTACTCAGACTGAAAATATTTTATGAGTTTCTAAAAAATACATGCCATTTAAGAAGTATTACTCCTATCTCCTAATGAGCATATATGGGTTAATGCACCTATTCTTTTGAGTTAGTAAAATATATCCAATATTTACTAAACGCACAAAGAAGTAATATAGGGTCCACAACAGATTTTTTTTCGTTAAATACTTACGTCATTTGCTGTATTTGCTCCATGTAAAGCAGAAATATATCTCCCCTATTTTAATAAATTATTTGTACAAAAAACAATAGAATGTGGGAATGAAATCAATTTTAATTGATCATATAGATTCCTGAAATAAATAAATTGATTTAATTTAAAAAATGGAGGGGGAGGGGGGAGAATGAAAAATTGCTGAAACTTCAAAAAGGTTTTTCTTTTGCTCAGTTTTAAATGCTTAAAAATATATAAGATTGTAGCTGCAACAGGCAACATTCCCTTATATTATAAATTGACAACTATCTGAATTTAATTCGTGACTAAAAGGATGAATTCTTTGATTCTAATGCTATTTTTCAAAAGGCTAACTCATTTTTATGTGTATTATTTTACATTATTATATGAGTTTACACGTATGTTATCTTAATTTACACGTAAGTCAGACGTTAATAACATGTTTTTCAGAAAGAAACTAGAAAATATGGGTTAATGTTCAATCTAAATTTTTACAAGTGTTGAAATTACATTGCTTGTCAAATATCTCTAGACTTGGAATCGTGAATACAAAATAAAGAGTGAAACATCTACTAGATTAAAATTATATTCCGTAATTATTTTTTTTTCTCTTTCTGAAAGAATTAATAGACTATTCTTCTGACTTTTAATGTATTTATTGATTTTTATTTCATTTATTATTTATTTTATTTGTATATTTATTTATTTATTTGTCGCTTAGACATTTTGCACCCAGGATTTGTCGGAATAAGTCAGACGGACTTCAATCGAGACATTCATATGATTTAAATATATTTTTCAGTTGAAATATATTTATCTTGGGAGCAAAACCAGTTAAATCTTTCAATTATTCTATTAAAAATAATTAGTTATAGCAAGTTAAATGTATAAAATAAATAAATAAATGTGTACAAAATGTTCTTGGGAACATTTCATACTGAACTTCGTTTCAAAATTGACTGTCAAACTGACCAACAATAACTGTCAAGGTTTCTAATGCGCCATATTCGGTCTGTATTTGCGAAGTAGCCCGGGAATTAATGTCGTGTATTTAGATTCGCTGTTTGTCGCCAAAAGATGATATGTTGCCAAGAATGAAAATTTTAAATCAGTAACCCTGTTTTACCCTTGAAAATATCACGGCAGATTTGTTCTATGCATGGCAAAGGGGGAATCAGAGTAGAGGCGGAAAAGACCCATGCGAGGGAAAAGGGCGATAAAACTTGCGGCGGAGAAGTCCTGTTCGGTCATAAGCAACTAAAATGTTATGTAAGAAATGTTCTCAGCTAATAAATGTCAGCTAAGACAAAATGTTTAAACGTACACCTATCTGTATCTATTCATGAATATATTTGTGTGTGGGGGGGGCAATCTAAATCAACTTTTATAACTGTCTTTTGAAAAAAAAATATTTGTTGCCATTTCTCCACACCGGACACATTTATATGTTTTTCTGAAAATTAACTGATTCGAACTTTTATATTCCTCCTCACTTTTAAGTATTTCCCTTCTCGGTTAATACACTAATTCTTTCCTATATCTGAGAAAATTGGCAAGCATCAATTGCCCTACAAACACTTACTACTTTGCTAAAGTGGTTTAAGTAACCATTTGAATTTTTTTTAAAGAAAAAGTGGTCATACTTTCTGTAAGGTCTAACATGTGTAATTTAGATTCTTGTTTCGCACATTTTAATTAGATCCTAAGAGAGTTTCATTGAGACAACTTTAAATTTTAAAAGGACCTTGCAAGAATATAAGATGTAGAAAGCATAATTAATTACAGTTAATTAATTGACTGATAAAGACAGAAAGATTCGATACTTTAAAAAGATGAATTTAAAAAACAGATCAATGTAAGGTCAAACGTTAATGGTTATTTCCTAAAAATTGTATCTGTTACAATATAGTGACGTCAGATTTCAAAAAACGAGCCATTTTGCAGTTTTGACAATTGTAGGAAATAAAAACTTGGAACCATGTTTTGCCAGTTTCGGGAAGTAGAGTATTTTAAAAAGCAATCCCCACGGATATCAGGACAGTTGTGTATCATATTGTCCTATTTTTCATGGGAAATAAAACGCGTCTTTCTATAAAATCATTATGAAGTGTTACCATTTTGCTACAACTTGTAGCATACGTATTGTAACATAAATTAAAATTCTCTTTCGCAGAATTACAAACTAATTATTATATACAACAAAATATTGCACAACTGTATATTACAACTATTTCTAAAAGAATAGATCAGTAAAATAAAATGTCACACGGGTGTCAGAACTTCTGTGCTTCTGTGTCACGTTGTCATATCTTTTATGGGCAAAACACGCGCCTTTTACTAAAAATAAAACGTGTCTTTTAATAAATCATTAGGAAGTGTTACCATTTTGCCACAACTTGTAACATAAGTCGTTTAAATATCGCTTTCGCAGAAGTAGAAACTAACTATTATACACAACAAAATATCGTATAACTATACGATACGATACGGTGGGCCGAAAAAACTTATTTTTTTATTTCGAAGTTGTAATAGCGCGGAAAAGTTGTGAATTATAAGGACAATCAGAGGAAAAAAAGTATTATGGAAATCGATTGACATCTTCCGATCGCGCATGGGGCCTAAAGTTAGACAAAATATGAAAAAAAACATTTTTGAGACTTTTTTAAAAAATTTGTTAACTAGACGTTTTTTTAATGTAATAGTTTGTAACGTCTTTAAACATAGTCTCAAAACATTGTGATAAATTTGGTTTCGATCAGCTAGTATATTCCGGTTGCGCTTAAGCCCCAAAATTTTCCAAAATAATGAAAAAGTTACATTTTTATAAGTTTTCGGTATTTGATGAATAATTAGAATTTAAATAAAATAGAAAAAGTATTTTTTCAGTTAATGTTTTCCAGTCGCGCAAAGCCTTAGAAACTCTCGTGCGCAGAAGTCGCACAGCAATCCAGACAACGTCACACCGCCTGGCTGGCCCTCCACCCCATCCCCGTCTTCCTAGAAACACGTCAGCTGTCTCCCTACATTGTTTTTTTTTTTTCAGTCTGCATCTCTCAGTAGTGTTCGCAGTGAACTATTAATTACTTCGAACTACTGTTTCCTTTCTGAAACTCTTGTAAGTTTCTGGCATGATACATGCCCGTGCAATGGGGAGTTTGTCTTCTCCATTTCAATGGGTTGCCATTCCGCCACAAGTTTAAGCTTTTGGATGGCAAGGCAACGGAGCATAGTAGCTCTAAAGGGCCAATTGGTCTTGGTGAAAAGGTAATTGTCTGTTGGAACATTACTTTCAAGCAATTCCCAGTGCACACGCAGACTATTTAACGCTGCGTAAAACTCGTCACGATAGTCTCGGCAAACATTTGTGGAGCTGAATCTCGAGACGAATTTATAAGAATCGCCCTAATGCCCAGATTATCCATGCCCAACTTCACCAGCAAATAGGTCTTCCAAGTCAGGGTCACATTCACCGTCGATGTGTGATTTGATGTCGTTCTCGTCACTGATTTATGCAAACAATGGTGAAGAAGATGATTCACAGTACATCCAGTTGACCATTTCTGAGTTTTCTTGCACATTGAAGTTGACTTTTGGTGGCGTCAATGTTCTAACTGTTTTCCTTCTTGGATCTATCTGTCTTGCCTTCAGAATTCTTCGAACCTCGAACATATATGAATTTATTGTCATCTTGAGCCATAGCTAAACAGTAAGTTTTCTGGAACCATTCCATTTGGTAGCAGGGCTGACAACATAAAGTAAAGGTTTTGGCAAGTACCTGATATATTGTATTGCTTGGTTGACAAGTTTTGGGCCGTCTTAAGATTTTTTTTCTTTTGATAGAAAACCACACTGCTATGTATAGTTTCAATATAAACTATACTAATTCTCGGAAGTTCAGATGCGAGGCTTTCTTCACTTACATACACAATCTGAGTTCTATATGCTTTTGTCACCAACCTCGAATGTGATAAAAGTCCACGATTTTGTACAGACAAATCTTCTGTACATTACAGGTTCCTGATACAATTGCCTTTGAAAGATCAAATAAATATTGCTGATCTTGGCTGAAAGCGTTTTGTTCAATCTCTGGACCAACCAATCAATACTCCGAAAATCAACTACCGGGAGATTCTATCAGTCAACTAAATTTCCCCTAATTGACCCTTTAGAGGTACTAGATCCCGTTGTCTTGCCGTCAAGAGCTGAAAAATGTGGTGGAATGGCAACTCTTTAAAATGGAAGAGACAAACAGCTCATGGCACAGTCATATTTCATGACAGAAACTGCAAGAGTTGCAGAACTAAAACAGCTTAAACAAATTAAATAGTGCACTGAGATCACTTCTGAGAGATGCAGACTGAAAAAAAAATGTAGGGATACAGCTCACGCGATTCTAGGAAGGCGGGGATGGCGTGCAGGGGAGCGAGCGCCCCAGCCTGGCGTGTGACGTTGTCTGGATTGCTGTGCGACTTCTGCCCACGAGAGTTTCTAAAGCTTTGCGCGACTGGAAAACATTGACTTAACCTGACAGCTTTTTTTTTTCTATCTTGTTTTCAGTTCGACTGAAAAAATACTTCGTCTATTTTATTTAAATTCTAATTATTCATCAAATACCGGAAACCCCCATAAAAATAACTTTTTCATTATTTTGGAAATTTTTGTGGCTTTGGCGCGACCAGAAGATATTAGCTGATGGAAACCAAATTTAAACACAGTGTTTTGAGGCTCTGTTTAAAGACGTTACAAACTATTACATTAAGAAACGTCTAATTGAATTTTTTTTTTTAATCTCAAAAATGATGGTTTTTCATATTTTGTCAAACTTTAGGCCCCATACGCGATCGGAAGATGTCAATCGATTTTCATAATTTTTTTCTTTCTTTGTTTGTCTGTATAATTCGCAACTTTTCCGCGCTATTACAACTTCGAAATAAAAAAAATGAGTTTTATCGGCCCACCCTACTATACAACCAATGCTAAAAGAATAAATCAGTGAAATGCAATATCCCACGGTCGTCAGAATTCCTTAGCTTTTGTGTCACATAGTCCTATCTTTTATTGAAAAAAAAACGCGTCTTTTATTAAATCATTGTGAAGTGCTACCAATTTGTCCCAACTTGTAACAAACGTCGTTTAAATCTCTCTCTCGCAGAAATAGAAACTAAAAGGTGCGACAGTGGTTGAACTTGCAAAAAATCACTTCACGAAACTTGAAACAAACATCTAATGAGCCCCAATATCTGAAAGTAGATTACCACTTCAAACAACTAATTAGAACGTCGATAAGACGGTTTCTTCTTTGATCATTTGACTACTTGTTAGATATTTTACACAGATCTATAGCTTCTACCACCTCGACATTAAAGGCTTCTCGCGAGGGATAAACTTAATTAACACTGAAACTTTCAGATAACATGAAAGGTAAAGGAAGATATAATTTGTTCTGAGAATTCTTACTGCTTTGGGAAGAAAAAAAAGTTTCTAGACAGCGCCAGTATTTAAGAAACTAAATTAAATATTTCAAGTTCAAATGACTCAATGTACTCTGTGAATAAGATAAATCCTGATTTGCATTTATTCAAACAATCATTTTCACTCCTTTTGTAGTAGTATTTTCTTATTATAATGTGATAATAAATGCAAAGAAACTAAAAATAAATACTTACTTATAAGAAATATATAAATTGTGATGTAAGTCAGATCTTTCGTAGTCTCCGTTTAGATAGAAGATATTTATTTAATAATGAATATTTAGTATCATTATTATGTATATTGGAATTTCTGATGGGAATATTTCCATGCATACATGTTCATTTAATTCATTTTAAAGTTTTAGAAACTATCTTAATCTTTGTTATAATAATTATTACTATTATTCAAATTTTCTCTTTATTGAAAGAGTGTAAACGATTCAGATTTGAGTTGCATAAGTAGTATTACTAGTTATGCAACTAGTTGTAAAACCAACTCTGTTGTAAAACCACCGGTAGTTGACATTACAACTAGTAGTTGACCCTCGACTAGTCTAGATATCGTCTCTCTGTGTAATAATAATGGTATTTTTTTTCTTTATGCAATTTTATCAATCTATTAAACATCTATTCAAAATGAAATGTATAAACTTATGTGTCAATGTTTTTTGTGAATAGTATTAGATTGTTTACTTTCGTATTATAATTGTCAATAAGCAAGGATATTTAAATTTTCAAACATTTCAGCCGCGGGAAGAAGGTATTAACACACTCTGTTGTAAAACCACCGGTAGTTGACATTACAACTAGTAGTTGACCCTCACCTAGTTTTTGACACTTATGAAGAAAAAGCTAAAAACTAAGCATTGTAAATATAAAGAGCAGTTTATAATTTATACTAATAAGAAGTAAAATAAAAATTTAAATGTATTTTAAATGAAAATTGTGAAATGCTGTTTAAATTTACTATGGTTTCAACTTATTCTTTTGAAGTGGCACCTTTGAGTGCAGCGTCAACTACCAATTGCAGTGTTGCCTTTCTATTGGACGTGTCAACTACTGGTGGTTTCACTTTAGATGATATTGTCAAACTTTTGAAGTTTTTACGTCTTATCATGTAAAAATGTGCACTGTAAAAAGTCACTTGTTTTACTGATTATATACGATAGACGGAATGGACAGAATATGATATCAGTTGAACCAAAGACTAAAGTTTATCCTGTAAGAAACAACATTCAATAACACGTGGCCTAAACACATTCGTTTGTCGCAAAAAATCCAATTCATTACACCAAAGTAAATTAAAATACAGATACTCTTTTCGTAAGTTTAAAGTGTGAGCTTCCACAATAAGCAAAATTGGTGAATTATTTGAACTAAATTATTATTTTTAATAAAAACCTTTCTTCAGGCTAAGAAAGGCTAAACTTAAATCATGTTTAAACATTCATTGCATCCGAATATGAAATCAGCCCTATAAGTTACCTTCGCAACTCGAAAAAACTCAGTTGATATTTGTACAATATTCAGGCGATGATGTAGATCCTAAACGAAGGAAGAAAAACTAATTAACATGAATTTTGTATGCATTTTTGTACAAAGTATGATAATAGTCAATTGAAAGACGATTCAAATTTACTTACGTTAGGTGATAAGTCATATTCGCTTTCGATAGCAATTATTTTATAACTGGCATATTTATGCCAAAGTATTCATTATACCAATAACTATGATTGTAATAGATTGCAAGCAGATCAAGTGCGTGAAAAACGAAATTTTTTAGCAATAATTACTTGTAAGCGTAAAGAAATTCTTTAAAAAAAAACTCAAAATCTGTATTTGCAAATTTAAATGCTAAGAAATGGCTCTAAAAGCGCACGCTCACAAACATTATCTGACTATAACTACTTTAAATTAAGTAAAATTCTTCTAAAATAAATTTTCAGTTTTCAGGGCCGCAGAGAGCCAAGGTGGGCCCCTAGTCAGTTATGTCACCGGGACCCTCCACCCCCCCCCCCCCTCCAGCAGAAGAAGAAAGAAAGAAAGAAATGAAAAAAAGGAAAGAAACAAAATTCAAAAGCAGTTCAGTACTAGAAAACAATTAACTCTATTTTAAGTACCACAACAGTAAATACCAAAACAATAAATTTTACTTTATCTTTACGTTTACGCTTATTCAGAGTTTTCCCCCCCTTTTCTTTCTTTTTTTTTTTTTTCTTTTTCTTTCTTTCTTTTCCATTTTTTACGTCTGTGTAACCGCCCCCCCCCCCCCAAGATCTGGCCCCTAGTTTCCGACTTGGCTGACAGGGCCTCTTGTCGGCCCTGTCAGTTTTCATAGTTAAATTAAACTATGAACAAAAGTTTCAGTTATTGTGAATCTTGTATATTTAAATAAAAGTAAATCTTTAACATGAAATATACTAAAATCACACTAAAGAAGCTGTGGCGAATATTTAAAATGTTTTTCATGGCAAAATAAAATAATTTATTTTTTATCATGGTTTTTTTTTCTAAATAAGAGACCAAAAAAAGATATTATTTAAAAACTTAGAAAAAAATATGTGTTTGAGATATTGAAAAAAAATTTCTTAACTCTCCCCCTCATCCCGTTTCTTTTCTTTTACTCTCTTCCATGTTTACATTTCATACAAAAGTCTAAACTGTTCATGTATACTCAAAGCACAATTTTCTGATTTCGGATGGCGTGTTGAATAGTTATTTTTTTAACATTTTTTTAAAGTTTTTATATTTTTAAATGTTCGGTTTCGACCAAATTGAGTTTTTGTAAGTGAAATGTTTAATGTTTCTGACAGGTTGACAGCTTTGTAGATTTTCTTTCAAAACGTTTTGAATATTAAAAGAAAATGTCATACTTTAGAAGAAGTAATAATTTTTATAAAGAAATAAACTTCTCATATTTATGTATTTAGTAAAATTTATACTTGAAATACTAAGGGACTATTGACTTTAATTTAAGCCCGAAATCAAAATAAATGTAAAAGTTTAATATATTCCTCTATTTGCATCTTATTGTTTTTATGCTGGGTATTAATATGAATTTCTAAAGAACAGAATGCGTATCACCGTTACAGTTTAATTTTCTGACTTCAGGAAATTTCGAAATTTCAAAATACAGTCAATTCTCAAAAACTCAAAGTCCCAAGAGACCTTCGTAAAAACCTTCGAGTAATTGGTAGTTCGTAGAAGAATATTTTGCATTTCCATTTGCAAAATAAATAGACTATAACACTTTTAGTATGTTTACAATTAATAATTAGTGCTGTGCAAAATACATTTACAGAGAATAAATGTTATTAAGATACTTCGACAAAGGAAGTTATTTTTGACTGCTTACAATTTTATCGCTTCTTAAAACGTCATTAAGTTTGTATGTCGTAGACCCGATTTCTATTCTTTTGGTTTTAATCTGTACTGCTGTTTAAAGTGCTTTTGTCCAAAAATCAGATTATTTAAATCATCCAAAGAAATAAAGGCAACTTTTTTTTTCAATTTCTCACAATCAATATCTCAAATATTAATCAACAATAAAGCTTCAGGTCGTCGGCCACGGCAAAAAGTAGCCCAATCGGCTATTTCTCATGTTATCTTGTAACGCTGTGGTGAAGTTAAGAAGCACTACTGTCAATAAATCATCCCCATCACACAAACAGATAAGCAAAGCAATGTATATAAAAGGGAGAAAACACTTTCTTTTTCTTATTTTGACTACATTTTAATGCATAATATGGAAACGAAACTCGTAAGAATTTAGACTTAATAAGAGTACATTCGAGATATAGGGACAACTTTATATTGAAAACACTGAGTTACTTTAGAACCGACTTCAAGATAAAGGAATATTCGAATTATAAGGCTTTGAATTATCGAGAGTCGATTGTATATGAAAGAAAGACAACAGGATATTGTTTTAGCAGAACTCAGAACAAAATCACATGCTTTTTTCCAAACAGTTCTTACATATTCAAATAATTCTTCATGCTGGCTGCTGACAAAGCCAATACTTGAATAATTTAAGATTTAAAAAAATATATATACATACGGATATCACATATAATGGAACTCGAAGAATTCCCCATTGCAAGACAATCACCCGAGGGAAAATGTTCTTAAAAACAAGTTTCCTGCGTTAAACAAGAACCAGTTAAGGTAAACTTTAGAATTTCGCTGAAAAAAAAAAGAAAGTTTGAACTCTTTAATTTAGGATAGTGTAAAGTGCTTTCCATTGGAGAATTTTCTAAATAGTGACAGCATAGAAATAACCATTGATCCTTAGAATCAAAGGTGAACAATTTACTGACGAATAAAAAGGAGTTTATTATGGTATAAAAAGAATTTCTACTAAGAAGAAGAGAAAACATTGAGGACATATTTCATAAGCTTGTAAGAAGCAGTGTAAATGTTTGAAACTATTGAATGGAGAGTAATCGGAGACTTGGGAACTTTAGATAACAAAAAGAAGACGTGAAATGGATGGATTTAACAGTTTTTTACGAGCAACAGGTACAAAAGTCAAAGACTTATTAGCAGTTGTGATTTTCTTTGTTTCTGCAGAATATTTGATAGTTTGATTGTTTATCTTTAATAAATTTACTACATTCCTTAGCATTATCAGTTTTTTTTTTAATTTAATACCACAGTTTGGTATTATCCCTTCTCCTCCTCCCTCTTTATCTGCCCAGGTAATAGTTAATTTCAGAATAGGAACATAATTCCTTAAATTGAAGCTGAACACTACTAAGCCCACGAGAATGAACAAAGTGGGAAATAAACACCCCGTTATTAAAAATAAATTGTCTGGTGGCTTTTTTTACGACGAAGATACTAGCCTTAAACGCGTCTACACTTAAAAAAAACTGCGGTCCTACAAAATAAGCTCTAGGAAATTAAGATTACATGAACTTCTGTTGTAACGATACAGCTAATTCTTGAGAAGCATTAGTTAAGAAGAAGGTGCATCGTTACTCCGTTACTTAAGAAAAAACTGTATCGTTTCAACACGCCAAAAAGTAAAATAAAATAAAACTGGAGTACGACTAGAAATCCTTAAGGAAACTGGGATTCCGTAATTTTTTCTAGTAACAATACAGCTTGTTTTTTAAAAAATTTGACAGCTTTACTTAAGAAGCTGTACCGTTATTAGAAAACTTTATAGATGTCCGGTTTTTTAGAAATTTTTAAGAGTAAGGCATTTTTTAAAGTAGAAACCATTATGAAAGTTCAATATATTAGAGATTTTCTAGACTTACTGAAGTTTTATTTTACAATGCAAC
Organism: Uloborus diversus; assembly: GCF_026930045.1. Taxonomy (NCBI): domain Eukaryota; kingdom Metazoa; phylum Arthropoda; class Arachnida; order Araneae; family Uloboridae; genus Uloborus; species Uloborus diversus. Next base: position 38,929,490 of record NC_072733.1, on the reverse strand, counting down.
TGCGGCAATTAAAAGATGAGAAGACAGTTATGAAGAAACGGCAAAGTTATTCTTAAGTTCAATCCGATAAGAATATAATTCAGTGTCAAAGAGATTGTGAACAATACTTCAGCTTACTACATGTACAGCCTTTCACTACGAACGATTCCAGTGAGAAAATATTGATTTTATAGTTAAGAACTAATTCCGGTTTAGTAACAGCCCAAACAGCTCTGTTCTAGTATCTTCAGTCCCTATGAATAGAGTTAAGGCTGCGTAGATGAAGAAAACTTAACTGTTCTTTAATTGGATGGAGCTTTACCGAGTGTTTTCTGTGAAAGCTCTTATAACGGCATATTTCGAATTTGAGTTTTATTTAACTCAAAATTGGTACTTTTGATATTTTTACACAGGACGCTCGCAAAAAAAATAAAGAAATAAATAAATATTTAATTGAATGTCCCATTTTTTTTATATTTATGAATCGTTTTTTGAACTTTATTCAATGTTTTTAATACAGCACAACTGATAATGTACATAAATCTAACTCTTTAGGGAGAAATTAATGTTACTTAATATGAGTCATTTGGAGTTCAAAGTTGGTAATGAACGAAGTTATAGTTCTCTGTCAAAAATAACATTAAAGTCTTCACAGATTAACGCTTTCAAACTCAGTATCAAGTTTGCTGTTCTGTTACACAAAACCGTTTTTCCTCCTTTAATGTCCGCAATGAAAAGATATTTTAAGTTTAGGAGCTACTACGTCTACTTTAATACTTCTTTGCAAAAGGAATTTCTCACTTCTAATGGTGAAAACTTTCGGAGGTTTGGAAGGGTTAAATGTCAAACCAAGGGATTCAGAGTTAATTACAACTTACTCAGAAAAAGGGCGGTGAGTACATGAAGAAAACTGATTACATTCATGAATTCCACAATGTAATTAAAAACAGTTTGTTTGAAAATATCTATCCAAGTTTTGTAGAATTGAAGATAATCAACACTGCTATTAAGCCTAATTCATTTCTTCTCTTTATTTATAAGAAATTAATAGCTTCTTCCCAAACATATTGTGCCTGATTAACGTGTTACCGAGGCTTCTTAATCTTCGAATTCTTCTCCCTCCAAATAGTTTCTAATATTTATACTGCTCCTTTTAAACTTCAGAACCATTTCGCCGTTGTATTTTCTTCTCTTTCTCCAGCAATTCCCGAACTATAAGAAACTCCCTAGACTTAGTCAATAAATGACGTGCTATTGAGTAGCAGATTCACAAAATGGCTTCTTTCGATATTAAGTCACTATTGAATGACTACCGGTGGAAGACGCTTTGGATTGCCCTATATTAAAATTGTCTGATCATTTCTTTTGTCATGAAATTGAGAATGTTTTTTAGTTTTATTCGTTCTGGTTTAAGCAGAACACTTTTATTTTCGACAACAGTTTTTTGTAAGACTAAGGGTCTCGCTATGAGAACTTCCTCAAGTCCAATTTATATGGCATTTACATGCAGTATTTTGAGCTAAAATTATTTAATATTTTACATTTTGCTTTTTATGCACGTATGTGGATAACTGCTCCTTTCCTCTTGACATGAAATAATACTTTTACTGAATATACTTTTTTACTGAACGTATTTTTCATTTTCTTTAAGCACTGTTTTTCATCTCGAGATTTTTTTTTTTTTTTTTTTTTGCTCCACTCGATCTTGTTTTCAACATAAACACTATTAGTTTTGTCATCATTTTTGGATGACTGAGGTTGTCACGAGGAAAAATTTCTTCTCTTCGAGGAAAAACACTTTAGAGTTTGATTTTCACGCGTGGTATTTAGGTGATTGTTTTTGTTTTTTTTTTTTTTTGACAATCCTCTTCTTGATTTCAAACGTATTCTTAGAACGAAAAATCGGAACCCTGTAATTTTTGTAGTTTTCGCTCGTGGTACCTATCACAAACGATAATTCCCCTTGTGTCATCAAGTTTGAAATATGATTTTTTTACGTCCCCCCCCCCCCCAAAAAAAAGAGATCTAAAGGTAGGATCTTCGGGCACTCAACGAAATCGGTGCTGCACTAAATGTATATTCGGCATTTCAATTCGGCAAAAGCTAATATTTTTCTTGTACTCTGATAAAAACGTTAGGCAAAATTCAATAACTCCTCAAGAAAAAGCAACTGAAAGCTTAATGTCTATACACACTGTGCAGTTTACATAACATTTTAACAGGATAGTTTTGCGATAGACTAGTCAAGTGCCATACATTTTACAAGAAAATCATTAGAATTTAACCAAAGAATTTTACAGTTATAATACATCCCATGCTGAGATGAAAGTATAATAATACTGATTCAAAAGTATGTATTTTCCAAGCATTTTTTCCGAAAAGTGCATTCTGATGACATGAGTTTTCACAATAATAATTGTTTTATTTTTCATTGGTAACACTACGAGGCAAAAGAAACCTCTTACACTGTTCACGACGCCATTCTTGTTTATTCTTACGTAAACTAAACCCCTTAATCCAAATCTAAACACCGTTTTCCTCCTTTTGATCACTCACTCCTTTTTGGAGTTAGCTAATCCCTATTTGTTTTTCAGTTTTCAACATTTTAATAGCCACTATTTTAATTTGTAGGAGAAAGGAACGTTATGTTAACCATTAGCATTCTTCTAAGTGACTTGAAAGGTGAATAATTAAAAAACATGAACATTTATAGCAAGAAGAGGGTCTTAGAAGGGTATTCCCTCCAAAAATATTTTAAAAACCATTAAAAACGATCTTTTTCTGGGTTTTCTTTTTCATTAATTTTTCAGTGTAAAAGCAGGATATTGGGTTTTTCCATGAGTCCCAATATCCGAAAAATATTATACGTTGTACTTTTTTATTTAATTTAGAAAACTTTGCGCGTTGATTAAAATGAGTTTAGATTTAAAATGAAATTAAGTATACTTATACTATAGCATTAATGTACATTTATATTTTGTGGATACACCGACAGAAGTTAGTTTGCCAAATTGTTCATTAGTTCTTGGTATTATTAAGAAGTGATAAACATTGCTTCTGACTACATTAATAAATGAAAATCGCACCAAAAAGTGTCTAGGGAAGCGACTGTTTAGGGAGAAAGAACATTATAAACCAAAAAAAAGAAAGGAAATCAAACATTTGAGGATAAAATTAAAAGAAACTAGGAGATAGCACGAAAATTCCGCACAAATACTTAACGCGAAATATCGGTTAATACAGGGCTGATATTCATGCATTAAGTACTATAAATGTATATTCTTATAGATTTATACTAATATATTCTCTCAGTTAAACATATAGTTTGCCTCTACAATCTCTTTCATTCGAACACACGCCCTGATAGCAATGTCGGTTTGTTTTCCATCAAGAAGTTTTTAGCTTCTCGTACCTTTAAAATGTTGCAAATACAATTAGAAAATAGATAACGAAGAGTGGAGTAGAACACTTGAATACTTTTAGAAAAACTTAAAATTTACTCATTTTTATTTATTTATATTTTTAAGAAAGCACAGACAAAAACTTTTTTGCTGGGATTGGCTTGATATCTGTCTTTGGGTAAAACGCACTATGGGATTGATAATACGAAAAGGAATTAATTTATAAAAACTTGAATTACTAAAGCATAAAATATTTTTAATCTTTTCTTCAAAAGTATTGAGATTTTTAAGTAATGATGCAACTCTGCTGGACTAGTTCATAAAGTACCGTCATAACAGGTCTTTTATCTGTGTTTTCTTCTTAACTGTTTAGTTTAAACAATGAAATTTGCATCAAACACTTTTCATTTTTTACAGTTTTATACAATGCATCGCTCACTAGTCAGGCTACCTGCTCATCTTCCTTTCTACTACTGTTCACTTTTTGTTTACAACGTGTAGAAGACATCACTACTGCTTTGCCATTTCAACGATATGATAATTATTCATTAACTAAATTCAGAACACGGCATTTCCAATCCTCGAGGAATACATCATTGACATATATGGTAATGCGCTTTGCACCCTAAGCATTCATTCTATCCCATTTGGATCAAACAGTGTATTCCCATTAGAACAACAGATCAAAATTTCTACCGCACAGCAACCAGGGAGCTGGTATTAGTGTCTCTGAGATGTGCAATCCTCGACTTGTTAAATGACCAAATGGCATGCAATCCATATTCTGTAGTAAAGACTATAATCGGCGTAAGTTTGCCTTGGGTATTAATATGCAAGAGCATACTCATTTCCTAAAACCTATCAGCTGTTCATTAGTTTATTGCTCATTGAAAGGATCTCTTTTTATCATAATTTTTGAAACCGGTTTTTTTTTTTTTTTTAATAATCTACAAAAATCGATATTGGTAACTCATATACTTGTATTCTAATTTATAGCACATAAATTAAAATATATGAGTTTTAAGTAGTATATTGCAGACACACACACACACACACACTTTCTTCATATTTAATGTGATCAAATGTATGATGTAAAGTGTACTTGTTTATATCCTCTATGTCTATTTCTCCTATTTTTCTTTTCTTTTTTTTTTTTTTAAAGATTGTCGATAGTTTTATTTTTTTAAATAAATCTTGTAATTTTGCAAGTTTAGTGTAAAACTTTCTCAAAGATTCTAAAAAGTCATTATCTTTCTCCCAGTTTTTTTTTTTTTTTTCATTTTTAAAGTTATGTCAAAAAAAAAAAGGTTATGTTATTACTGGGGTCCTCAAAACGTCTGTAATGTTTACAAATATTTAAATTGAGATACGCTTGTTAGTAATGGCAAGACATGAAACGATACTGTAAACTCTGCATTTCTTCAGAAAAAATGGATGTCAGGTACTATATTTTCCGATTTCAAAATAAAATGCAACTGTTTTTTTTTTTTTCTTTTCATCTTAATTTTTACAAAAGGTTGCACCTAACTTAGCAAAAAAATGTCAGTTTTCCATTTCCTTACCCTACGTATGATACTAAGTTAACGTAAAAGATAACGAAACTCAAATCGGGGGGGGGGGAGATGTAATGAAAATCTTAATGCAGACAACAACGAACCCTTGACGATCGACACACTTTTGACAACACGTTTTCCATATCCAAATAAGATACCTAGGAAATCGTCATCCGGGATGTCCTCTCAGTAGAATCAAAAAGTCACTCGAGAACTAAGAGAAAAAAATATATATGTGAGGGTTGATCTGAGCTGTGATAATCATTAAAACATTTAACAGAAGGGCTGAATAAAGAAAATCAAGTAAATGTTGCAAATTGTCCTCATTTCTATTATATATTAGCACCCTATAGTGCTTCAGCGTCCATTTGCGAAGCGCTTAAGTCCCCTTAAACAGCTGTTTTGGACAGGATTTCCCGCTTAAAGATTGCTAAATCATAGCCAGTGTCTCTACAGTAATTTTCAAGTCTCATTCAAAACTTAAAACGTTAGCTCTTTATTTACCACATTATCAGTTACAAAAAAAGAAAAATATATATTAGGTTATCTATCTAAAAAATATATATCTAGGTAATTTTTTATTGCTACGTAACAGCAAATTTAAAGATATCAGTAATAAAAATTGCAATTAATATCTTATCCTCATTATTAATCGCAGTTAAATTTATGGATACTTTTAAGTACTGCTGATACACAAAGGTCAAACATTATCAGTACTTTAATAATTTGGAAGGAGTTGTTATAAAAATTGAGGCAGTGTAGTAACTATTTCTATGCTGGTGATGAGCTCAAACAATTTTATTTTTTAAATAGATACAAGACGTTAAAGGATTCTATTTCGCGTCATCATGAGTTATACAGGCTGTTTATATAAATGTGCTGTGGTTGACTTAAGTTCACGCATTTTTGCCGAAGGCCAAGCACATGTAGCTTTAAGCGGAGTTAGGTCCCTAGAGGGACTAATTATCAGTAGTTTAGATCACCGCAAGTTACTTAATAGACCTCACTATACAAACAAAGAAGATTGCGAAATGTGCCTGATCATAATCATAATAACTAAGTCAAAGAAAATTAACCAAACAGTATCAAATAAAAAATTAATAAATAAAAACAAAAAACCCGACTGTGTAAAAACCAAAAAAACTAAAAAGAAAAATGTATAAGCCCAGTAGTTTAGAATGTTATTAAGTACTACTGAATAACTACACCGTTGAAATAGTTTTATAACCGTACACAGATAAGACAAATCATAAATTCAAATTTTACGGGTTTCTTTGAATCAGAAAAGAATGGGTCTCGGCTGTTGATCCTTCTATTCTGCTTTTGAATTTATGATTTGTCTTATCTGTGTACGGTAATAAAACTATTTCAACGGTGTAGTTATTCAGTAGTACTTAATAACATTCTCAACTACTGGGCTTGTACATTTTTTCTCTTTAGTTTTTTTTTTTTTTTGGTTTTTACGCAGTCGGGTTTTCTGTTTTTATTTATTTTCATTTAAAAATAAGATTTTTTTAAGCTGCAAACGAGCCTCTGGAACGCCGTCCACTATCGGAATAATTCAAACTTCTTTTAAGCTCGTACTCGTCTGCTAGTTTAGAGCTGATTTCCTCTTCCATCAAACCACTTTTACCCAGCACGTTGTGACACATCAACGCAAAAAACATCTAATTAGTATTCATACGTGCCTGTTGTCCAGGGATATTTCTATTCTCAGTCATGGTACGTAAATCTAAAATCTTTAATAAATTTAGTAACGAACTTGGCAAAACTGATGTATTCTATTTTTTCCCTAAATGGTGGATTTCGAAGAGAAAAAACACTAAGTCTTAGTAAAATACTATGAAAATTGCTAAACAAAGCTACAAAAGCTAAATTTTTTAACAAGATGGTAATTTTAAATCATATTTAAGGTAGTTATGAATGAAATGATACGCGTCACTTATATTTTTCAAATCATTATTTTAGGAATTATTAAAACTCCCTATCCAATTTTATAAATGTATTTATATATATTTATTTATTTATTTAGTTCTTGCTTTGTATTATAATTCACCAAGAAGCTTATTTCATATGCAAGTAATGCGTATAAAACGATACTACTAAACTCCAAATGAGATTATATCTACATCTCTTGACATCGTATAATTCATATTCAGCAACTTTTTGGTTAGTAAATAATTTTCTTTTTGACAAATCAAAGTATTTCTTAGTAAGGGTAAGATATCTTTTTCTTCCCTTAATCATTGTTTTGATCTCAATTGTCTCAGTTTAATGCATGAGTACATTTGAATAATCCGTTAGCAATGATTAATGATCTGAGCAAACATAAAAAATATTATTTTTATCAGTAAATATTTTGTTTAAAAGTGACTTAAATATAATGACAAATAGAAATTCATTTTAGATACTAGGTAGCAAACGTAATTCCATTTCTAGAAAGAGAGGATTAGAATTTGAACTAACTTGGTCTTTGAGTTCAAATTTAAGGAAATCCTTTGTTGACAAGCATATCCACTTTTAGAATACTCAGAATGGGTATATCATTAGTAAACCAATTCAAAAAAACTTTAAAATAGCATTTGAAATAATTACTTATTCTATTTATTCCCATACGTTTCCCATATCTCACAGAAATGATTTTCAAAAGAATATATGTTTTGAATTTAAAATTTTATGGCGAAATAAAACTCGATATTTATTTTTTTTATTTTTTTATTTTTTTGAAAAACTAAAAGAAATGTATAATTGTTTCAGATTAGCTACTGTTTTTAAATTTCATTCTGATATTTAACTACGTAATATATTGACTCTTTTTTGTGATCCTTATTGATCCATATTGATCCATAATTTTTTTTAAATGTAATATATGTGGAATGTTTCCATTTAAAGGTTAACCGACAAACAAAGGAGGGGGTGAATGCTGAATTGAACGTTATGTTTTTTTTTTTTTTAAGTATAGTGTTTGTTGATTTTTTTATTATTTTTTAACAAAAAAATAACTTCACAGATTTGAGGATTTGACAGTAAAAAATGTCTTACGAAGAGGAAAAAACAGACTTCTAAATTATTCAAGATTTTTTCAAAACCGATGTTCGATATTAATTTCTTCCCTAGAGAAATTAACTTCAATCAAGAAAAATGCTCCGTCTGGATTAGATTTGGAAAATCTTTATTTCTCTTTGTTGTCAAAGACTTGGATCAATGATTTTTTTTCCACCAACGCTGCTATAAATTGTAAGCGTATAAATAACCACTTTATTTCTTTGAAATTACGATCTATATGAGATTAAAACGTCAAATTGAAAGGGATATGAAGATGCTCCCCTTCAGCTATTTATTCTCTCTTTTAAAAAATTTGAATGACTCATTGCAGTTACTTATGCGACAAAAATGTCCTTCCGTTACCGTTTTTCAAATTTGATTTGAAAAAAAGTAACTAATAAAAAATTCTTAGCTTCGACTATTTTAGCAGCTCACCATAATGTGTACAAAAGTCTATGCATCAGTTTTTGAAAAATATGTATTTTGATAAGCTCACGGAGAGAAATGCATCCATTTATTTGTAAAAACTGTCCTTCCGTTACCACTGGAATTCATCTTTTGCATTGTGGACGCTATCGTTTTTTTCTTTTTTTTTTCGTCAGTTATTTAAAGTGTCTTTTTCATTTGAAACTAACATCAAATAAAATATCTCAAAATTGGAGCGAAATTCGGCATAAAGAAAAACCATTTGCCGCCAACTGCTAGTTTTGTTTTACGATTAGTATAATCTTAGTAACTTTACCTGTTTTACAGGTACTATTTGGAGCTTAGAAAGAAAAAGCTAGACTTGACGTCATACATGCGAGTGTTAATCAACAAATTAGGTTCCCAAAGAGCTCCAGTCGTTCGGGAAGGTGCGAAGCAAAATCCAGCAATACCGCAATGCGCGGCTGTTCCGTCACTTGCAATTCCATCTGCCGCATCATGGAAGAAACATCAACACAGCTGCTGTAACAGTGGGATTCCTCATATCACGTAAAGACAACTACCGGCAAAAAAAAAAAAAAAACATTTTATTTGGTTTCACTCGAACTTGGTACAGTTGCCGCCGCTTATCTGAATCACGCTAATTCTAAACAGTTTTGATTACGTCAAGCGACTGATTCAATAAAGCGGCTAATTCAGTCAAGCTGGATTTTATACTGTTTTTGACATTTTGATTCATTAAAGCGGTTGATTCAATTAACCACCGATTTAATTAACTAGCGTCCACTGTACAATGAAAAACTGCAAATGAAGCGTGTATGTGCGCAAAGAATTCCAAGATTCCTCATTCCCAACCAAAACAATGTATGTGTCCATGTTTGTTTGCTGTACCTCGTTTCTCCATAAAGTAGATTCCGTTCTTTGATTTTTTTTTCTGCTTCTAAATTCGAAAGAACACATCGTGGAGTGGTATTTCACAACTTCAAATGCAGTGCTGGAAGCTTCGGAGGCTATTTTGAAGAATGTGTCCAAAATGACTTCCAGGATGTTTTTGACGACTCGAATGAACGTTGTGACGAGTGCATTGCATGCGGATTATTTCGAATAAGAACGTCAGCTTGTGAAGGATTCTTACCATTGTTTGTTTTTATTAATTTACTATCATTCTTTATTGAACTGCCCTCGTACCTCGACAATCTTTCATTCTTGTGAAAGGGCAATAGATTCCAATCTCATCTTCTCTGGGGTCCCATCTAATTTTAAGTTTGAATGTCTCCCTGATTTTTGGTCACAAATGTTTCAACTGTGTTGATTTTTTTTTCAACGGAAATCCCCCTTAATGCAATGTAGGGGACTTGCAGATCATTTTATCTTTTCTTTTTTTTTTTTTTTTTTTTTTTTTTTTGCTTCAAACTTAACTCAGCATTTTATGACGACCATTTTAGCATGCGGAGTGGATACATGCATCTTGGACTAACGGTTGTAGAATAAAGATATAGCAGGATTTCACAAGGAAACACTGTACATATACAGGGTTAGCATAAAAAAATATAAAAATTAAAATTTTAATTTAATTAAAATTTTATCTTTCATAACTTATTACACTTACCACTATGAATGATACATAAAAATAAAGATAAACTGTCCAAGTTTTTTTGAACGTAAGCAACTACTTAAACGTGCACGTTCAGCTCTAGCCAGAAATTCTTTCCGGAAGGGGTTTTTTTGGTCACAACAGTCCTAACACATGTATTAACTACTGTATTAGGATTGGCAACAATGTTAAAACCAAGCCCAATGAGGGGTGTTTTCACTCCCTCCCTTGCTGCAACACTGACGTTCCGTAACGCTGGATGGGCCGTGCAAGTGACGATGATTTACCCTTTATGCGTTGGCTAGCCAGATCCCCAAACCTAACCCCATGTCATTTTTTTATGAGGTGTCATTAAAGGCATTGTTTATGCACCACCATACATTACGAAAGTATACGTGTAGCATTACGAAAATTGACAGTGAAACACTCCAAAATGTATGTTATAGATGTATGTCGTGTTATGAAAGGCGCACGCATCGAACAATTGTGAGGAAAAAAATACTTGGACAGTTTATCTTTATTTTCATGTATCATTTAAAATGCTAAGTGTAAAAATTTATGAAATATAAATTTTTAAATCGGGATATTCTTTTATGCTAACCCTGTATATTTTTATATAAAGATAAGAAAAATATTCATTCACACAAAATATTCATTAAATTTAACAATATAGGGAGCATACACAACGAGAGTACAGCTATATATATTTTGAAATTTTCTTTCAATGTCTTATTACTAAGAATGAATCATCTTGAAAAACGAAAGCTTTATCATAGTGGTAAGCTCTTTTCAGGACAACTGTTAACGTACTTTTTTTTTAAATCTCTTCAGAAACTTTTGAGAGATTTAGGAGTAAAATCTTCCCGATATAAATGAATCTTACTGACAGAAAATTTCATTTCCGCTCGAGAAATGTAAGAATGCTTTCAGAAAAGGTTCTCAATGAGAGTCAAACACTTATTGAACTCGACTTTTCGTATTGAAGCCTTTTTTCAATGAAGTTGAAGAGCAATTATATGAAGGCTTAGTTGATAATGAAAAAATAGAACATTTTATCACATTTTATAATTTCCCAATAACGTTTATCAATAAATATATAAAAATATAATATGTAAGGAAATCAACTCTTCGTACGGTGTTACAGAATAATTGCATCCCATTTCTCAATATTAATTTCTTTTAAACTTTATTTTAATTCTAAAGTTGTAAATCATTACTATATGAATGAGTTTGTGTACTGAGTTTTAGTTTTTATGGCCTTACCTGAAAAATCTCCTGTTTTCGCTATGTATTGTCATTTGGGCATTAAGGGGTTTGTCAACAAACGTACCGCATAACAAATTGTGATATTCATGCGTTTTGAACAATTACTTCAAGTGGTTTCTTTGAGCAAGCAAAGCAAGTGCAACCGTTTGTAAGAAAATTAAATTTTCTTTTTATTTATATTTCCTATTAGATCACCTTCCGTGACAGTTTGTCACTTGCATTAAAAATGTAATTAATGCATTTAAAAACTACAAATGTTAAGCGAAGGATTATAATTTTAATGGAAGTGAGAAAAAAGGAAAATGTGTAGACTGAAGTAAATGGTAGTGCCAGAAAAGTGGAAATGCACATATGAGTATGCCAGGGATATAACAATTATTTTAAGGTAAGAAAAATATGTCTGTTGTATGCAGCTGTTTAACCCTTTTCCTAATAAAAGTGATAAGAAGATTAAGTTAAACTAGTCGACCCGTGCGGAACTCCGCACTGTGCTTCGAATCGTTTCATAAGGTATTTCGCTCTTTAAGAATTTCAAAGGAAGAACATTATGAAGAAGAACCAAAAAAAAAGTAAGCGCAGAAGAGAGGGCATGTAATTTCAAGACATCAGTAACAAAACCTCGTTAAATACAACGCTGTGATAATTTGATCATCGCTCACTTTTTGGTCGTACATATTTTCAATTCAAACATAAATATCATTAAAAGTGTGACTGAGTAGTGACTCGTGAAAAAGCAATAATTGCGCATGTGAAGAAACAGGTTGTGGCAAATACAGTCCTGCCCATGTGAGCATCTGACGGAAAAAAAAGAAATATTAAAGAGATATTTATTGGCACGGATTCGAATTGGCGCCATTCTGATTAACACCCCGACACCCTAACAAACCTAGCAATTACGCCTTCCTTTTCGAAAGCTATTCATTGAAGGAATGCGTAATAAAAAACAGCAAAAAAGATTTTTGCCAAAAAAAATAAGAATAATAATGAGATCATGCTTCTATGTTTTGTCATTAACCAGCTTGATACGATTTAAAATTATTCGAAAAGCATGGAATTTGATTAAAGAATGACGAAGATCTCACGTAGCGATTGAAACGAACATTCTAGAGAAGTAATAAATTAGATTGAAAATAAGTGTTTTTATCTTTGAATATTGAACTATTTCACATAGATTGTTGCTTTAACAGTTACGGCTTAAATGCCCGCACATGTTTCTCTTTTAATCGAACACTTAAAATTCAAAACCAAAACCAGTTGAACTGAGTCCGTTTTTTAAGTGTAATTTTTGGAACGTAGACAAAATGTATTTTTTTTTTTTTCAGCAGAAAGCAGAGGAGTAGAAAATGATTTCTTGCTAATGAAGTTGATAATAATTTTAATGCTTTATATCGTATTCGCGCGAATAAAAAATTAAAGATTTACTGGGTGAAACTCGTAGTTTTAATTTGGCGTAGTATTTTTTTATTTGTACAAAATGAAAAAATACACACACATTTTGTACAAATACATTTGTACAAAAGGTCGAACACTGCTATTAGAAACATCTACATTTCAGCATACAATGAAAATGTTTTTCTGCACAAAAAATATTTCCTTTAGGTAAATCTAATACTTTTTTATGCTTACATTATGCTGAGTGGTCTGGATGTAGTCAAAGCTTTAAAAAAATTAAGAACCTTCTTCGATTAGCAGTCAACTTTTCCGAATGATAACTGTAGCCTGCATAAAGGAGTCGAAACACCAAGTAGCATTCCCACTGCATTTATTTTATTACGTTTGTATGCTATGAGTACATGTAATGCGTAATACTAATATAAATTTGATATTATATCGGACAGCCCAAACTTGCTGGAAGTTCAGATAGTTTATAGCCGAACGCTCTACCGAAAAAAACTTATCAATTTAACCGAACAACTAAGTCCAGTGCTTTTAAGCTTTATTAAAATATGAACACACACACACACAGGCTTTTTTTTTTTTTTTTGCCGAAAGCGACGTAAGAAATGGAAAACTGCATTATAACTTTGCTTTTAAAAAATGCATAAGAACTACAGCCAGCATCAAGGTTTTGAAAGAGAGAGGGGCGTTTTCGAAAACTTGATTTTTCGACCGTAAGTCTATTTTTCTTCATTGGCCAGTCTGATAAGTTTTAAAATGAGAAGGGAATAATATAAGAGATATTGAAGAAACATTTTTTTATTCTTGAAAATTTTTACAATTTGTTACCGCAGGCTGCTTGAACCGTTATGACTTAGATGGCAGCACGTGTTCATCATTTAACAGCACGGTTAAAATACAAAATAAATTGAACTATGCTCTTTTTTAAGCGTAGCTTTTCGAATGCAGTAAAAATGTGATAAGCTATTTGTTTTTGTTTTTTTGCAAAAAGAAGAAAAAATATATATTTTACCCTTCAAATTGAGGTAGTAATTTTTTTATTTGTACAAAGAGTCAAAAACTCATTAGAAGAATATATATTTCAATATACGATTTTTTATTTTTTTCTGAACAAAAAACAATTCTATTTTGGTCTGAAATCTTAAACCTGTTACTTATATTTTCGCTTACATTATGCTTTAATTTTCTTACCAGAGCCAAAGTTTAAAAAGAAAAAAAAGCACAATTCCGAAGTAATATAGCACAAAGTCACTTCAAGTTTTCATATCAGCAAGGAGCGTTTCCTTCTCATTTATTCTATTCCTTCATAGTTGTTATTTACTTAATTAAGTGTTCATGTAATGCGCGATATTTCTCTAATATTTTGTTGCAGATTGTCCGGACGTGGGCCCGAACACGCAGTCTCCGGGTTACGAAGAGAACGCTCTGCCAATCAAGCTATTCAGCTCTGCCAGTCATAGCGCAAATTAAAGTTATAAGTTTAACCGAAAACCTCATTCTGGTTCTTTAAAACATGTTTTTCGGCTGAAAAAAAAATTTTTAGACCGTGGGTCTATTTTTCGTCAGTAGCCAGCACCATAAGCTTTAAAATAAGGCGTAAATCAAAGAAATCGATCAACAATTGAGGAAAATCTGGCGTAGAAACCAAAATCAGGCTACAGAAATAATATATAAGGATTATAATTGAAATAAAGTTATTTTTAATCATATAAAGTATAAAAAACATATTAGTGCCAATCTCAAGAGCTAATGTGCTCGGCAATATAAACTTTTGCATAGGAAGACATAGAAATATCTACATTTATTGTTATTTAGATAGATAGAGCGATTGAGTCTTGTACTGGTGATCCTCTTCCCCTGTCGTTTTTAATCAGTCACGTCAACGAAGTAGCAACCGACTCACCAATCTGAGATCAATTCTTCGCATGACTGAGTAAAAACGATGTCACAGTTAAAATGAAGCGTACTAGGATCGGGTTCATTGGATTTGCTTTGTTAAAATGCAGATGAGATTTATTACACACTTTTATATCCCGTCTTTTCCCAAGTTTGTGAAAATTAGGCCCTAAGATGTATTTTTGTATACTTTATTATAAGAAAATGTACAAAAATGTATGAACGTTCAAATGACTCTCTCATGACTCGACAGTAATTAAGAGCACACAAACTCTGAAATTTGTTTTTACCTTGCCAACTGATGAACTGCATGAAGCATTTCTAATTAATATATGAGCCTTAAAAAATAAAATTTAGAGAACAGCCCATCGATAAAATATTGAAATAGTACAATCTTTAAAGCAATATCAAGCAACAGAAAGAACTCTGCACATACAGGGTGTTCCGTTTTAACCTGGGAGACCTTCATTTTCGCAACCGTTAGTCCTAGATGTATACTTGCAATTGCAAAAATGTTCAAAATCAGGTGCTGAGTTAAGATATTAAAATTTTGAAGCAAAAATAAAAATTAGTCAAAAAATACAAAATTAAATTTTTTATACGGACCCTAGGTCCCCTAACTAATATTTAGAGAAATAATATCCATTGAAAACTATTACTGACACAAAAAACTTGACATTTGTGAGAACCAAAACTCAAGGAGATATTCCAGCTGAAAATTTTAAGGGACAATACAGAAGATGATATTGGAATTAATCGCCCTATAAAAGAAATGGCAAGATGTCGAAGTAAGAGAACAAAGTATTTGTATTTTTCATTGCTATTCAAGAATAAATACAAATGTTATGCTGTTATACGCAAAAACACACTACAGCCCTCGAACAATTGGAAGAATCACACTCTATACACACATATAATTTGTTAACCGCTATATTTTCCCCCAAAAGGTGTAAGGTGTTATTGACGGCGAGTGAAAAGTGGTGTAAGTCACAAAATGCTGAGTTTCATATCTCGGTGAATATTGGTCGCATTAATTTCAAACTTTTCGTGTTGGAATCATTTTTCAATAGAATTCCCTACACATAAGTTAAGGGACCAGGAGCCCGCATAAAAAGTTAAATTTTGTATTTTTTAACTTATTTTTATTTTCACTTGCAGGTTAAAACGGAACTCCCTGTATATCAAGTATAAAATCAAATATTTACCATTTCGTTGGTGAACAGACTGCATATTTATTCTAAAAAACTCTACTGCCCACTTCGTTTCAATTAAAATAGAAAACTTTATTAGGCGTAGAGTTTAGAAATTCAACATATTTCCTGTACTTGTAAAAATCCAATGGAAGAAAAATAAAAGTCTAATAAAATAGAGAAATTATACTCATTAAGAAAAAAAGGACAACTGTTGTTAGGTTATGTAAATTTGCGAATGGAGAAACATTTCCTTTACTCGTACTAGGATAAGAAACATCCTTTTAGTTTTTCAACTAAATATTCTTCCATGTGTTAAACATTCTTCTTTGGAGGTTGAATAATGTATGGTTCATAAGTAAAGAACAAAAGATTTTCTGTAGCATTAACAAAGGATATCTGAAAAAAAAAACATAGGTCTTGCCTATCAGTTTCGTTTTAGTTGGTTTGGGTAAATATAAAGGTAGACAGCAAGAAAGAACATGCGACATCTTCCTAGTTCAAACCTTACTTGGAAGAAAACAAACTAGATGCATATATCTTTAACAGCTATCTATAATAAAACAAAATGTTTTATTGCTCAATGAAAATACAATTTACAAAAACAGACTTTTCATATGAGAATGAATTCAAATGTACAATATTGAGAATAGTAAGTGGCATATAAATTGTTTATTCTTAAAAATATTCGTTACAAGCTAATGTTTTCAAATAAACGTATTTTAAATGAATTTCTTTTCGGTCATTTTTCCTTCTTTATCTATAAAGAAATGGCAAATTGTTTTGAAAGTAAAGGTATGTGGTGTTTTTAGAGCATTTAACAATTCATCAACGATTTCAAAATTATTACATGAAAGTTAAAACCACATTGTTCAACGCAATTTTAAAAGACAAGATCACGTTTTCGGATGCATAAAAGTTTTATTGCAACAGATTTGAAATTGGGAAATTCGCGAAGCGAACTCAAAAATATTTGATTTGTTAACCACAATGCAAGTCACATAAAGATCAAATTCACATCCTTGTTAAGGTAAAAGTGCAACTCACACGTATAACATTTTAAAATTAGGCATCCATTTCATTTCTGCGTTTCACACCTTTGCATAGGCATACAATGCTCAGTGTTTATAAGTTATGTTAAAAGTCTTATTTGAACGAGTTTAAATTCTAAGCTGAGACAAAAGAAGTACAAATTGTTCCAGATGGTGTTAATTACAATAATACAAACACTTCTAAACATATGTTTGTTGTACTTTAAAATTATATTTAAGAGAACATATCCGTAGTGCTATGAAGAACATTTTGAAGTAACTCTCTTTAACTTTATTTTCATACTATAATACTTTGAACAAACTATATATTGCAAAATTATATCTATTGAACTAGTAAAATATAATTAACAACGAAAAGATGTTTTGTGCAGTTAAGCGTAACCTTTATAGTTGCAGTGAGTAATTTACTTGTTTTAGTTAAAGTAGGAACTTAAGAGTTTTACATGTGTTATTAAATTTAAAAGCTGAGTGCTAATCACATTAAAGAAACTTCTGGAAATGCAATTGATTTTTTCTACGTTAAAAAAATGCTCTCATAATAAAGTCGCGTTTGAAAACACGAAGAAAAAATACATTAAGAGCCGACTTTTTCTCTTTGGGAAAGATCCTATCATTTTTTTTTTTTTTTTTTTTTTTTTTTTTTTTTTTTTGAACAATATAGTAATGCAATCAAAAGCTTTGCATAGTTATGGAATGACAAACCATATTTGAAAAAAAAACCCTTTATGCAGTCGTTTAGTCGTTTTTGTATTAAGACATCTTATTTGTCAGTTTAAGATTAGAATATTTAAGAGCCAGTTTTTATAAGAACCGAGCAGAAATGGGGTGTTCGGATATACACCATTATTTAATTTTGCTTAAACTTTTATGGTGGATTCTTTTAAAGATTTTAGAAGACACGTATTTTTTCTGTTCCTCCAAAAAATTTTTTGGGGACCTGTAAAAATTCGTAAAGTGTAGCCCGACGTAGAGGTTTTTCCAAATCAGCGTTTTTTAAAATGCGATTTTTCTGTATTAAGCATCAGCCGAAAAAAATCTTGTGTTTACAATATGACATTTAGTACCTAAATTGAAATATATCGTAAATTTTGTGGCTGGGCTTCAGCACAGCTTTTCAAAGGTCGCCAAACTTTGTCAAAAAAATGAAAAAATACCATGTTTGAGGCCCTCTGGTTCCCTGCATTAAGGCTCAACCATGGGTTTTTCACATAATTTGTGTAAGAATATATTTAAATTATTCAATACCCTCATTAGTTGCATGGCTCACTCTGTGCACTGCCAAAAAATAATAGTTTTGTTTTATCGAAAAATGCTAAAAAGTGCAATTTTCATAAGCCTTTATCTTAGTGCACTGAGGGTCAGTGTAGAACTGGATGCCTGCATTTCAAACTGGAGTATGTGTATTTTCACAAACAAGTGACAGAACTGTGGGCAAATTCTTTTCAAGGACACAATACGTATTTCAAAACAGTAAAATGAACTATTCAGTTTTCAATTCATTCAACACATTTGGGTTTAAACTTTCCTCCAGGGACTACCAGATACTATTTAAAAAACTTTATGATATGATAACTAGAAGCAAAGTGAAAGAAAAACATCAAAATATGAAAAAAATGTACTTTTTAGGGGCTTTTATCTCAGTTCACTGAGGGTTAGTATAGAACTTGATGCCTACATTTCAAACTAGAGTGTATGTTTTTTTCTTTTGCAAACAAGTGACATAACTATGGGCAATGGTTCTGCAGGCTCATAAAATGCACTTCAAGATAAGGAAATTGCAAAAGAGTTAACGACGCATCCACTTAGTTGTACTCAAGTCATATGCTTTGTCTTGCATTTTTTTATTGTCCCATTAGTCAGTTAGGCAACTATACCTTTGTTCTATAATGTCATAGTATTGCTTTTATCATAAGTATTAAAATATGACTTAGTAATTGTTTGCTGCCATAAAAGTTTAGTGCAGAGAAAATAATTTTTGTCACTATAATGTTTAGCCAAAACGAATTTCAACGAACTACAATGTACAGTATAAACAAAAAAAAGCTATCTTAATTAAAATAATTTAAACTATATCTAAAACACCTTAAAAAAAGTGTTACAAATAACTTACGTTTTTACCGCAATAATAACCGTTTTTTTTTTTTTTTTTTCAATTTGCTTCCAGTTATCATATTATAAAGTATGCGAACGATCCGATTAAGACGAAAATTGGTGTATAGGAAGACAGTGCACAGAATAGTAAATGATTAAATTCTCAGAACAATTGAATAATTTATGTCAGAGTTGCAGTAACAAGTTCAATAAGGTATTGACCCGCCTCTAGCCTGGATACAAGCTGAAGCACGACGTGGCAAACACCAATTAAGCTCCCGGAGGGTGTCCTGCGGAATTTCTGGCCAAATTTGCTCCAATTGTTGGATGAGGTTATCAACATTCCTTGCCAGATGCAATCGCCATCCCATCATATCCCAAACATGCTCGATGGGAGAGAGATCTGGTTATCTGGCAGGCCACGGAAGAGTTTTACAAGCTTGCAGACAGTTCAGAGCAACACGTGCCGTATGTTATCTGGCATTGTCCTGCTGAAAACCAGCCGAGGGTACTGCAAAAGGAACGGCAGTAAATCAGGTCTTAAGATGCTGTCGACATACCACTGTACAGTAAGTGTACCTCTAATCATGACCAAAAGGGTCCAGTTTTCAAAGGAAATGTCACCCCAGACCAGAATGTCTTGTTGAGGGCCAGTATGACGTGCAAAAGTGAAACCAGGATCCCCCCCCCCCCTCTGCCCTGGGTGTCTCCAAACACGTCTTCGATGATCGTCATGACAGTTGGAAGCGGGATTCGTCGCTAAAGACTATATGTTCCTAGTTGGAACCATTCCAACCTGATCGAGCTATGCACCACTGTAATCTGGCTCGGCAGTGTGTAGGCGTAAGTGACAGGTGGCGTAATGATCAGCGCGAGCGTAGATTTCGTTCTCCCAACCGTCTGTAAATGGTCATGATTGGACACTGGTGGTTGAGTTGGATGTCTGATGGTTCATAGAGATGAAAAAAACGCTGTGACAGCTGATCAGACAATAACTCTGTCAGCACGATCTGTTGAGACTCTAGGTAGACCGCTATCATCCTAACGCTGAACTCTGCCATTTCCCACCCATCCTCGCCAGCATCTTCGAATCGTCGCATCGCTTCGACTCAAATGACGAGCGATTCTCCGATTTGACCAGCCGGCCTCTTTCAATCCAATGATACGACCTCTTTTAAACTCTGACAGCTGCTCGTACGGCGAGGCATTTTTAAGTTGTTGAAAGGTAATCTGAATCGCAATCAAACCGAAAGTTTTAACAGCTGTTGAAGATCTGCTCTTCATATACATCTGCTGGATGCGCAGTTTCGATGCGCTGGAGATCAAACTATTCTTTCATTGGACACCAGATCTTAATCATTTGCTTATCTGGTCAAAACACTCGTGCATACAAAATTTTAAAGCAATCGGATGATTGCTTCTTGTTGCGTTGATTTTTTTGTTATAGAGTGTAATTTCTTTTCATACTATCTAACGTTCATATTTTTATACCTGAATAAAATATTGTATTTTTCACAATTGATTTCATTTAAGAGAACCTGAAATTGACTCAAAAAGTATTTAAAAAAATTATAAATCGGAGAAAGTAAGTACATTTTGTTTTTGTTTTTTAATTTCTGCAGTGTACGGTATTGCAACAGAACAACAGAACGATCTATGCATTGTAACTTTAGACCAGAGCGGTTGAGCGGTGCATATCAAGGAAAATATGAGGTGGTCGAAAGTTGTCACCACCATGTGCAAACTTTATGGCACTATACAAAAAATTCCCCCTCCCTTTGTGTGCAATGTAGAATTTTTTTTTGAAGCGTCACTCTGCAGCTGAGATGTATGGTAGTGTATGGTTAAATTATCATCCTTTTTTGCAAATGTTAATGAAAATATGAAGAACAATACACATAAAGTGGTCTAAAGTTGTACGGTTTTACGGTACTGTTAATTTAAGGGGGAGCAAATCAGAGGTCTTGAGCCAAGACGGAAACTTCTAGGAGAGCGGCAAATTCACCATATTTGTATGTGTGTGTTTTCTGCTGAAATGATAATAAAACTCGAGATAAAAACTTGAAAGAAAATGCGCAATGCTTGCAGTTTTAAGTTTTTAACTTAAGAAAAACCCCGGCTTAGAAAATCTAAAATCCGGCACTGTTTTTAATAGAGGAGTTAAAATGAACCCAAATTCATTCTTCTCGGCTCAGATTACTATCATTCGGACACGTTCAAATATCAAAAAATTAAATAAGTTCACGAAAAGTTAGCTTTAGCAAACTTCCAACACTGCCCAAACTTTTTCATGCTGCAAGTAAAACTTACCTGTATCGATATGGTTTTCAATAAACTGTTGAATAGTATACTAATGCGAACTCATTGTATGTTTCCTTTGTATCCGAAACGCACCAAGTTTTATCAGAAATAAAGTGAAGATCATGGTTTATAGAAAGCAAATTTATGAGCCTTATTGCCGATGTCTTCGAGAACAATAACTTTTTTTTTAAAGCAAAATATCTGAAGTATTCTCGCTTATGGCTTTTTCAAGGCAAAAGAAATGAATTATTACTCTTAGTTGCTTTAACATGATTTTCAAATTTTCCTATTCTAAA
The DNA here is from genome assembly GCF_026930045.1 of Uloborus diversus. Lineage (NCBI taxonomy): Eukaryota > Metazoa > Arthropoda > Arachnida > Araneae > Uloboridae > Uloborus > Uloborus diversus. The sequence goes on along the minus strand of NC_072733.1, from coordinate 38,908,002 downwards.
CGATGCATAAAAAATGAGAGTGAGCAAAAATGGCATTTGAATCTTTTATCCTTTTTGATACATGTTTTCAAAAGATGCTTATAGTTGTGTTTGCTGCAATATTTTCTGCGGAATTCAATAAAAAAATGCCAACAAAAATGTAAAATGCGTAATAAAATGCATTCAACTTTTATTGTGGTTCTGGAGAGCATTAATTTTTGTTGTTTACATATGAAATGTATCACTTTTCTAGCATTATATTGCAAGATTGTTTCAGCATTGTTGAGGGAAAATAAACAAATTGAAACAACGCTATTTGCATACTATAGAGTGTTTTACTATGTATTTATCGTGAAATAACTCAAGCATGTTTTTATTATGTGTGGTACTTGCATGATATTAGCCTCTTTTGTAGTCGTTTGTGTATTAAAGAATTCAGCACCAACATACTGCTACGCGTTAGATTAAATCCACCTGCTTTAGAAGTGCGATAATGGGTCAGCGTCACGACAGAAGACTTTGCATGGCAGTATTCAACTGATTTTCGATCTTTTTGGGAATAGCTGATACACATTTTACATTTAGATTTTTCTAATTTTATCACTAACTAGCAGTACCCGCACGGCGTTGCTCGTGCTAAAAATTTAAAGGAAGTCCGTTAAATAAAAAAAATCCATGCCCCCCCCCCCCCCCTTCTGACGCGAAATGATAATTTTTTACACACCGTAAACCTATTAAAGTCTGTTTGGAATTTAAAACTAGATTCGCCAAAATACATAAAAAGATAGCCGCCTACGGCGACCAGCTAGCTCGCCTTTCTGTGCATGCAGCCCCAAAGGAGGGGGAGGGGATGTGTACTCTCAATGCCCATTTTGTCTAAAAATAACAAAAAGGGCATTGAGAGTACACATCCAGTTTTATGTGAATGCTTTATTTTTTCAAATTCGCGGGGGGTGGGGGTTCATTGATCATCCGTTGAAGTTCTGTAAATTCGGGCTTATCTATCTCTTACTGACCTTATATCAACCTATATTTATCTACCAATCTATCGATACCATCTATGAATATTTACCTCTGATGATTAATAACAATCTTTTTCCACGTGTATGACACAAAGGTCATGCAAAAACCACGCACTTTGTTCATTTAATTTAAAAAGTACAAAAAAAAAATCTGTTCCCCAAGTGTGCAAAAGATAAAAAAAACCTCACTACTTTTATTGAATCAAATGCACACAAATATTAGGGCTCGACTGATGGCATTTTTTGGCCGATGGGCCGATGCCGATTGTTGGCCGATTGCTCAAAGATGGCCGATAGTTTTCCTCCAAATGGCCGATTGCCGATGGCCGATGGCCGATGCCGTTGGCCGATGGCAAAAAAAAATAAAAAGATTAATTTGAATTCTGATATGTTTAATTCAAATTATGTTTTTCGCAATCACGAGTTGCGACAGGACCCTACGTATTGAAGTTATTGTTTCCAGAAACTGCTCCTGACCCCCCAAACCTGCCCTTCTCCTGAGCGGTTACGCGTGTATAGTTGTGTGTTTGTGTGTGTGTGTGTGTGTAGGCGCGCATGCATATGTAGGCTTGTGTGTGCGTAGACCTGTGCACACACGTAGGCGTGTATGTCTCTCTGTGTGTAGGTGCTTGTGCATGTGTAGGCTCGTGTGTGCATACTTTTGTGTATGCACATGAGCGTGTGTGTGACCAGGGGCCACTGACCAGGAGAAGCGAATTTCTGGGGACATTGCTCAGGACCGGAGGAGCCGCGCCTGCAGAGGACGGTGGGTGGGAGTGCGGCAGAGGGAAGCGGGGGAGGGAGGAAATAAAATCAGCTTAACGTCAAGGACAGTCAAATGAGAACAATAAGCAATCGTGATTGCTCAAAAAAAATCTGACAGAAATAAATTGATAAGATTGTCAGGGATTTGAAGGATCATTGAAACAAATATAAGAAATACGCAAAATGACATTTCTTAGCCAAAATAATTAATCGCTAAATATTTAAGAAATGCTTGAAACGACGAGGGTAGGTTTGGGGGGACACCCTCTGATTTTGGAGTAACTCACAAATTTAAACTTCGGCCCCAACTTCAGCCTCATTTTTTTAGTACAGAACCGCTACCACCAACGCCTCGGAAGAGTTTCTGAATCTACTTCAGCACTTCCGAAGAAAAAATTCAAAAGTGCCTTTGATTTCCGAATTATGTCACCATTCAAAACGTCTTTAATCAATTTCTTACATTAACCCCTTCAGACCTGGTGTCCGATATACCGGACATACTTTTAAACAGCTCCTAATCATTTAATAATTGATTAAATTAGTTGATTATTTTGTAGTTGACTCTTTACATTCTACTTATTATAATTTGAAGTAATTTTTCGTTTTGGGTTTGACAACACTGACATATAAGGATTGAGAGATAGAGAGTGGCTCAACAATGGATTTTCATTTGAAAAGCGAGGTTTTTTCCTGATTTCTTTAAAAATATACAAACACTTATATTATGTTTTATAATTGATTGTAGAACATTTTATAATGAAGATTGTTCGGTATTTTATCGTTTTTGTATATGAAATATTGATTTCAAAAATGTAAGTCAGGAATATTGGATGTGCCATAACTCTTTTAATTTTTCTCCTACAAACTCAACATTTTGTCAATAAGATACCCTTTACCATAGTACACTGTGTACCAATTATCAACATTTTTGGTCCAATATTTCATAATTCCGACTGAAGGGGTTAATGCTCTAAATTCTTCCTAAACAATATATAAAGCTTGAAAAAAAAATTTCCAATTTTGAGAATGGTGTTAGTTTTAAACAACTAAGAAGTACAACCTAGAGTTTAATTTCAGAAATTGAGGGAGTGGGAGGAGGGGTACGCAAGTGTTCTCGGAAATACAAAAAATAGTCATAAAAATAGAGTTCAAAACAATCATAAACATTGAGCAGAAAAACCCTTTTAAAACTTGCACCCGAGTTTGTTTTGACGTGCAGTGGCGGATTTAAAAAATAGCAAATGTTGCAATTGTGCGAGAGGCCCATAACCATAGGGGCACCGTAGGAGTTACAAAAATGCTTATGATAAATGTTTTACAACTTCTGTGATAGAGAAATAGGGCCCCAAACTTGTAGCTCCGCCGAAGCGATACAGAAAAGACTGCATTACTGTGATTCATATTACAAATATCGAAAAATTAAAAATTACAGTCGGTTTAACGGGAGTCTAACAAAATGAAACTAAACCGGTTTCGCCATCTCATATTTTTTCCATGGCCTTCAATTCGACAATACATCACCAAATGATCGTCAGTCTGAGACGCTATATTAATTTTCCATTGAAATAAGTAATTAATATCCACAAAAAATGAGTAAATAGGCTTTTTTGAACACCCGATCGAAAAAAAAGGGAAGTGCACAACTGGAACGTACGCACATCCCATATGCTAAAATTTAGCCTTCTGCAGCTTACCATTTTTGAGTTATGACTTATGAGAGATCCATACGTACATCCAGCCGCAAGAAACAACGCAATAATTAACTTGTTTGGTACCTGAATGCAGTATTAAAAACTCTTTCAGGGGTGATTAAAATAGAAATTCATACTGAAATTTAAGTAAACAATTTTATATGAAAACAATAACTTCCTTTACTTTGTATTAAAAAGTAAAACAACAAAGGTCCTTTTTTTTTTTTTTTTCAAAAACATCGGCCAATTCCATCGGCTTTTCGATGTTTTTTAATGCCGATGGGCCGATGTTTCCTGCAAGTTAGCATCGGCCGCCGATGCCGATGCCGATGGCTAAATTGTTGAACCATCGGCGCCGATGCATCGGCCAGGCCGATGCATCGGTCGAGTCCTAACAAATATGTCTCATTAAATAACAACAGTAAAACGTCAGAGGGGGGGGGGGAATGAATAAAATTCCTAAATGGAAATTTAAAAAAGAAAAGCAAAAGCAAGCTCTGCGTTGGATCACGTGGCCATTAAATCATTTCCATGACGTAATGACCATCCTAAATTGAAGATTGACAAACCTCGGCTTTACTTGGAAGTCGTGCCGTGCTCCGCATTTATAAAAATGAAAAAAAAAAAGTGGGTATTGCGTATTTTTTAAGACCTTTTTTTTCTGAAGAAGGTAAAATTGCTTTACTACTACCTTTTGTGGGATTAGTTAAGAAAAAATTAAACCCAGGAAAAAATGCGAAAAAAAGGTTTTTTCAAAAATGCATTAAAAAAAAAATCGCTCTGTCTGCAAAAGCTTTTTTTCAACATACTTAAAAATAAATTTCCTACAACTTAGTACAGAAAATATTTTTCTGGCGTAATTGATTCGGGGTTTGTGGGGTAAAAAGTACTAAAAACTGCTAAAAATTACATAAAACATTGAATAACTTTTTTTCAAATTAAAATATCAATGTAAATTATAGCCTATAGACTTCCTTAATAAAAAAGACGCGCGATCGATCAAGCAGACTCTTCAGCTTTTATTAATAGAGATTAATAAAGAAAAAATTAAGGAAATGAAACGTATAATATATATATATATATATATATATATATATATATATATATATATATATATATATATATATATATATATATATATATATATATATATATATATATATACAGTCCAGTCACATTAATGTGACCATCTGTCAAAAGCCAGAAAAGCCAGAATAACCACCTTTCGCAGAGCGGACTGCTGCGAGACGTGCAGGAAGAGAGACACTTAGGTCCCTGAAGGTGTTCTCTGGGATGTTGAGCCATGCCGACTCTAATGCCGTGGCCAGCCGCTCTAGATTACGCGGTTGAGGATCCATGGCGCGAACAACTCGATCGAGATGGTCCCACAGATGCTCGATTGGGTTTATATCAGGTGAGTTTGCTGGCCAGGGGAGAACGGTAAACTCATCCTGGTGCTCTTCGAACCACGCACGAACACTGGCAGCTGTATGGCACCTCGCATTGTCCTGCTGGAAGATGTCATCTTCCGAGGAAAAACAATGCGCATGTAGGGGTGGTCATGGTCCACAAGGACAGATGCGTAGTTGTATTGATCCATCGTGCCTTCCAGAATGATCAGTGAACCCAGAGAATGCCCAGAGGGTGGTTCCTTTCAGAGGTTTCACGCCTTATGACGTTATCACGCCAACGTCCATCTGTCCGATGGAGCATAAAACGCGATTTATCTGAAAACGCTACCTGTCGCCACTCAGTGGACGTCCAGCTGCTGTACTGGCGTGCAAATTCTAGCCTTCGTCGTCGATGAACAGCAGTCAGCATAGGTGCACGAACCAGGCGTCTGCTTCGGAGGCCCAGACGCAACAATGTTCGCTGAATAGTAGTTTGAGAGACACTTTTGGTAGCTCCTTGGTTCATTTTGGTGGTCAGTTGCTCAACGGTAGCCCGTCTATCTGCCCGAACGCATCTCCGCAACCGTCGTTCGCCTCTGTCATCTATGGCCCATGGTGCACCACATTTGCCACGTCGCTGATTTTGGACAGTCCCATTTTGCCATGCGCGGTACACTTTTACCACGGCGGCACGCGAACAGTTCACAAACTCAGCCGTTTCGAAAATGTTTCCACCCTTGGCCCGGAAGCCAATGATCATGCCCTTTTGGACGTCGGATAAATCGCTTCATTTCTGCATTACGCCAACGATTGAAATGTTTACCGAAGCCCTCACACACCCTTTATATACGCTCAACTGCACTGTACTGCCACCTGCCTTCTGTGATTGCTTATTTAACTCTGACGTGGAAAGTACGTGGTGGTCACATTAATGTGACTGAAATGTATATGTATATATATATATATATATATATATATATATATATATATATATATATATATATATATATATATATATATATATATATATATATATATATATATATATATATATATATATATATATATATATATATATATATTCACACAAACAGTCAAAATACAAATGAAAAAAGCGAGAACATCATAATGGAAAATGAAAAAGGTGAACCCAGGACCAACACTTTATCAAGGGGGGGGATTGGTCCTAAAGTTCACAAGGCCCTTTCTGTCTAGCAAGAGGGAAGGTCCCAATAGCTTGCTAACCTCCCCGAGAGCCTTAGAAGAGAAAGGAATCAGAGAACATACCTTAAGATACAACAGCACATGAACCTGGGTCTACCTTTTTCATTTTCCATTATGATGTTCTTGCTTTTTTCATTTGCTTTTTTCATTTGTAGTTTGACTGTTTGTGTGAATATGTTTGTACTGTTTTTGTTTCTAGCAGCTTTGCGTTGGCATTACGGTACACTTTTGTATTTATTCTTTCAGTTTTTTTAATGTCGTTGATTTTTCAATTTCTTTGAATTTCTATTTTAAATTTGTCCTAAATTGTATCTCTTGTTTTATATATGTATATATATATATACATTACAAATCATTTTTGGCATCGTTTAGGATTTCCTCGAACATATACCCGCTGGATCGCAAAGCCCGCAATTTCAGGTCGAGCCACCGTGGCTACGCATATAATGCGTTCCAAGCATTTTATATTATAATATCAATTTTCTTATTTTCATAACATTTTTTATTGCTGCTCCACTCCTATTAATCATAATGTAACGTTAAACAGCCTATATATAGCCTTCCTCAATGAATGGACTATTCAACACAAAAGAAATTTTGCAATTCGAACCAGTAGTTCCTGAGATTAGCGCGTTCAAACAAACAAACTCTACTGCTTTATATTATTAGTATAGATGTTATGTATCAAATAAAATTCCTGTGATACCACCCTATTTTCGTATTAAAGAATAATTTTAACACCTTTATCGACAAATTTTATTCCATATTAAAACATTTTCAAGTTGATACACATGTGAATAAGCTGTTACCCTGACGTATAGCGAAAGGAAATTTTGAGAGTTATTTTTCAAAAAAAAAATAGTATCCAATAAAATGTTTGAAGCTTTATTCCGAGTTAGATTATCAACGCAAACGTGATTTACCGTTTATGCAAACATAAGTGTGGCTATCTTCTCCGAAATTCGATCTTTCAAATATTTCAAGAGAAGTGTCCTTAATTTGAGGGGGGTGTTTGGGGGGGGGGCATTTCTACGCGTTTCCAGGGACAGAAAAACATTTAAAACTTCGTCACGCAAAACCTTGTGAGTAACAAGGTATCAGCTTTACCCAAGCTATAAACCCCAAATAACAACATTACGTACACTCAAAAACGTTGAAAAAAACTGCTTCGGATGTAAGCATCTTCTGTCAGGTAATGCCGTGCATCTTATTCAAGGAACACAGCAGTATCTCGTTTAATATTATGCAATGCCTTAAACACCCTAAACCAGGGGTGTCCACCCCCTAAAAGCAAGGGAGCACTCCTTGAATATCGCAAAGCCCCCCCCTCCAAAAAAAACAAGGCAAGAACCCCCCTCCCAAAAAAGTTGAAAATAACCCCTAAAAATTTCAATGGCCCCCCTCCCATCCTAAACGGGCACCCCTGCCCTGAACAACAGTTGAAAAAAAACCATAAAAACATGATTTGTTTACAAAAAACAACTTTTCACGAATAAGTCTTAAATGGGAAAAGGGTTGCTCCCGCTTACGTAGGTCAAATCTCATCAAAAACAACCCTGTTGTAAAAATTTCCCCGCCAAGAAAACCTTTAACTTTTCCGCACAAAAAAGAAACCCTGTATTCTAAACCCAAAAATCCTCAGCCATAAAAAGTTATGATATCTAGTTTGCACGCCAAGTATCTGCCAAACTATCATCCTTCCTCTTCTCCTTTTTCATCACAGCTACTTCCATTAGAACCTCCTCCCACCTTCAACTCCTCAGAAATATGGATAGATCTTTTAAATTGTTTATCTTGTTTCGCGGGAAGCTTTTCAAAGTGAAGTGGTTGCTTGGTGAGCAAAAAGCTTCCCGCCAAAAAAACATAAACAATTTAAAACATCTATCCATATTTCTGAGGAGTTGAAGGTGGGAGGAGGTTCTAATGGAAAAAGCTGTGATGAAAAAGGAGAAGAGGGAGGATGATAGTTTGGCAGATACTTGGCGTGCAAACTAGATATCATAACTTTTTATGGCTGAGTATTTTTGGGTTTAGGATGCAGGTTTTCTTTTTTGTGCGGAAAAGTTAAAGGTTTTCTTGGCGGGGAAATTTTTACAACAGGGTTGTTGTTGATGAGATATCACATCTTTTTGCATTGATATTGTTACTTTGTCTATAATTTTTAGAATTGGGAACATCAAGTCAAAAAATTTTCAATTGAAACAATGCTGTTTTGTGTTTTTAAGGAACAATAATGGCTAGCCTAATTTTACGTCAAGTTATTTTCTGACTATTAAGATTCTATGTTCATTTTGCGAGAATTGGGCGGTTTAAATTTTATTGCAATCCTTGTATCCTCTCTGTTGCAAAGAAAATTTCTTGGATAATAAAATACTATATTTTAAATTATATTACTTTCGAGTATTTTACAACTTCGCAATAAATTCTATTACAGTTTCTTTATTTGACTGATTTATTCAACATTTTCATAAAGGTTTCTCAAAATGTTTTACAGCTTGAGGGCTATTTTACTCCAGCTTTTCATTTTTTGTTTAATTACATTTTTTCTTAAATCGTGGATTATTTTACGTTTTATGGGATAGTTTTAATTGTTTGGTGATTTATCTTTTTCTTGATAGAAGTCTTTGTCTTGTTTAATACCTAGTTTTGTTTAAAAGTTCATTTAAAAAACGAAATAACGCATGTTATCACCAAGCAAGAAAAAAAAACTAAGCCATTAAATATTTTAAATTTGAATGTGTCAGAAGATTTATACAACTTTATTTGATGTCAAATCGCGGATATCCCAAATTTGCCATACCGAATGCGTATGTTGCGCGCTGACTAAGCTCAGTAAAAGTCTTGCTTAAATTAATTGCAAAAATTTTTTCAGCTAACAAATTACTGCAAAGCACGGATATCCACACACGTATTTCATATATTTTCAATTCAATGTGTATTGTTTGTGAAATTCCATTAATTTAGAAAATAAGCAAACCAATAAAAAAGTGCTATTTTTCGCTTTCAATTAATAAGTTATATGTGCCGTATTCATATGCGTACAGTTTCATATAATTTGTCATGTAAAATATTGTAATGGTTTAACCCCAGTTTCGCGTCGACATTTAAAATTACTTCCCTCCATAAATATATCAAAACTGAAAAACAGGAAGAAAAGAAATTTTGTATCGGCGAAACTGGGGGGGGGAGAAGACAGCATTCTAATCACATTCATTAATTTGTTTCTCTGCTTAAGTATAAACAAAGTACATAGAATCTGAAAACAGAAAGTCCAATGAGTTAAGTCTGCGCGCACGCGCAGTCGCTGCGGCAAATTTGTGATATCCGCGATTTAACGTCTAGTTGCAACTGTTGGATATGTTTTAGTCTTGATTGGATTTCATTTCCTAAGACAACTTTGGAATAACTGTTAGATCTGTTCAAACCTTGCAATTGCAGTCCGAGATAAACAAACCCTATGAGCTGGGAGTAAGTACATAAGAATTTAGGGAAAATTAGTGATTTTCAAACTTCAATTACTCCGGCCCATGATGTCCCTGGGGGTTGAGTTTTTGTATATGTACTCAATGGCCCCCCAAGAATATGTATACAAAAAAACATTACCGTAGCCCCTCGGGGGGCTATGATAGAACCCCGGGAAGGTACAATTTGGGGGGTAAAAACGAGGGGGAAGGGGAGGGGATCAAATGGCACATCAGTAGGGCACAAGGAATGTGTGTGCGAAATTTCAGCTTGATTCCTTTTTTCGTCTGGGCTGTAGCCCTGTCAAAGAAAGCGAAAACTTTTTGGAACAGCGATTTTATAACTTTAATACCTCCTCCCCCTGATGGTCTAAGGGATTGTATTTTGGTTTACGGCGTCAGGGGCCACTAGAAATTGAGTGTACCAAAAATCAACTCCGGGGTCTTCATAAGGCTGAGATACAGAGGGGTGAAAAACCCAAAAAACCCCAATTCGTTCTGTCGTGTAATCTTGTTCTTGGTCGCTTTATTTTTTTTCGTCTTTGGCGGTGGATTTGCTACTGTTGACTGCTGACGTTTGGTTTCCTTGGCGGGGCGGGACGCTCCCGCGTCCCGTGATTGGTCGCTTTATTTTCTTTCGTCTTTGGTGGTGGATTTGCTTCTGTTGACTGCTGACGTTTGGTTTCCTTGGCGGCGCGGGACGCTCCCGCATCCCGTGATCAGAATAAATCTGTTGCTTCTTCATAAAACTCTCAGTCTTGGGTACATACGCACTCGAAAATTAAAGCCTTTTTATCAACTCCACCCTGTATTAACTGTATTAGGTCTTCTTTACAGTAATTATGACTCCATATTTTGTAAAACAATGGATATTTTATATTGTTATTGCGAAATCTCTTAAATTTTTTTGAATAAGTAAAGTAGGCGTTTTAAAAGCCCTGAAATTTCAAATTCTTCCCTCCATATTTTTTTCAATGCATAAGAACTTTAAAGTCTTAACTTTTTATTCAGATAATTTAAAATTCCGATTAAAGGTTAATTCAAACTTATGATTAATTTGAAGATGAATAACCTTCAGTATTGTTCCTATTTTGAATAATACATACTGCGCGATAATTTTCCAACTTTTTCTTTAATGCCATGTAATGTTTGCTATAGAATAGATATGAATAAATGTCTCGTCGTGTTTCTTTAAAACTTATGAACTGCTTGGAAAGATATTTGGTTAAGCGTATACTCTTTGACAAACTATGAACTCTTTACACTTTCTCTATCTGAAACGTTCGAAAAGAAATTCAAAGATTTTTTTTCTACTTTTCTCTTATAACAGAGAAAGTTTCTTATGTGAATATTGTTCATCAAATGCTATTTTTTTGCAAAATAAGTAGAAAATAATAATTTGCATTTTTTCGCGTTAATAACAAAAGTTTGTCATATTTTCTGCTTAATAGCGAACCTATTGCATATACAGGTATTTATTATCGAGCATTTAATAAGATTAAAATAACATCATTAAGATCATTTAGTGATGTAGCAATAAAACTCTTTTTATAGTTTTATTCTGAGTTATCCTCAAATTATTAGCACCGAATGTGAATTACATCTGTAAGAACTTCTACTTTCTTTAAAAGCGCTTAATTGATGTTAATATGTGAAATAATTTATCGAAGTGTATTCCTTTCTTTAACTAACAGCAGCACACATTTCCTAACTTTTATTCATGTTTTAGGTTGCTGCTTGTATATTAAATAGTATACACTACTTATTCCCGAAGGTAATAACGTTTTAACGAATTTTATAGATCTCACTTTCCAAATATTAGCCTGTGTATGTAAATAAGTGATATTCCACGTTGCCCTTTATCAAACTATTTCGTTAAACAATTCCCTTTTGCACTACTTATTTAATTTACTTGAGCTCAGTCAATCTGCTAATTATTTTATCAATTTATGTATTCGCTTCATTTAAAGGTACAATATTTCCCATTGAGGAATTTCTTGAAATGCTCACAATTGCCGCGAATACCCATTCTTTCCTCTCATGAGTTGTAGCGCCATCTGTAATGTTGGACGGAAAGTACTTATTAGGTTATATTTCTTAATGCAATACAGCTTTTTAGAAAAAGTTAAAAAGGAACCAATGAAAATTATTTGCTGGTTATAATTTGTGCGGTTTGAAGATTTCTTTATGGAGGTGAATATTTAGAGCTATATAATTTGTTGCGCTGTAATAATAATGTATATGAGTTTTGTAATCTTATTCAATAGTTTGAAAGCTGGAAATTGTAGGGAAAAACCACGAATTCAAGCTTTGAAGTGAAATTAAGACTTAAGAGATACATCAACAATGATACATTTGAGAAGCAATATTGTGAATGCGGAAGTGCTGATGAACGTAGTTATTTTAATACTGAGCAACCACGATTGCTTAATGTTTTCATTTGACCGCTGTTGATGTCCTAATACGAGGGATATTTTTTTTTCAAGGTCCGATCGATCGCGAAATAAAGACCACAAAGACAATGAAAACTCTTTTATATTTGAAATATGTACATACACCGTCCAACTACTTCTAGACGTAGTCGCCGCTTCGATTAAGACGTTTGTCGTAGAGTGGTACCATTTTTTGATACCCTCGTCATAGAAGGCAGCCGCCTGTGCTTTCAGCCAATTCTTTACGCTGGTCTGCAGCTCTGCGTCTAAGCCAAACGTCTCTGTCTTCCTAGCCAGCGCTTCATGAGACCAAAGATTTGGTAATCGGATAGCGCCAAGTCTGGGCTGTATGGAGGATGACCAAACACTGTCCAGCGAAACTGCCGCAGGAGGTTTTTGGTTAAAGCAGCAGTGTGTGGGCGCGCATTGTCGTGCAGAAGGACAATGCCTGATGACAACATCCCTCTATGTTTGTTCTGAATTGCCCGTCCTTCAGCATTCAGAAATCGAATTACAGCACGGACTTCACACTAAGCGGGAGACGCAATTGTTCGAGGCATGTGTTCCTCGTTCACTGCGTGCTGCGAAATAACCACAGCGACCTGATGCACTGCACAATTTTACTTGAGAGAGTGCGCAACAAATATACGCACAGCGTCATCGGCTTGACTTAATCTGGTTTTCACTTCGCAATCGAACGGACCTTGAAAAAAAAAAAAAACCTCGTAGTCCAGTCATATTATATAAAATAAAAGGCGAAAATCGCAAAGCAAGATGTAGTTCTTACTTTTTAATATGTTGTCTTACTTTTTAACATGTCAGTTTGGGTAGTGTAAATCTAAGTTTGCAGTTTTCAAAAACCTATGCTCTCTGCGTAATTCGCGAAAAACTGTAAAATTTCCGGACTAAAATATACGGCTGAAAATTCATCAATGTGGAAAGGGAAAGGAATGTTTGCGTTTCCTGCATCGGGCTGTCAACTATCATCCTATTTATTTTTTTTTTTATAACCGCTCTGTTTTGCCATCACACATAACTTATATAAACACACATTTGAGTTTTATTATATCATTCTTTGCCCCTTTTTTTCGTATAGAATCGTACATATTGTCTTGAAAAGTGTTTTGTCTCATTTCATCAAAAATCGAATTTTCCGATTTTTTTTTGTCTGTTTTGCAATTGTAAAAGAACTATTAAATCTACAGACTTCGTTTTTGGCTTAAATGAAAACCTATTAAATGTACTGTAACATTATGCCCAGTATTTTCAATTCGAGGGGGAATTCATGTCCATATTTGGCGTGGAATGTGATCGAAGCATAATTTTTCTATTTTTCGCCAAAAATGGCCAATTTTTGAAGTACGATATCTCTTAAACTATTGGTCATACAGAATGCCACTTGAGCTTAATTTGTTCAAAATTTAATGTGCTTTAAAACGGATTTTTAAAATCAAACGTTTGTTAATTTAGGAGTTATAAAGGGAAAACCAAAAAAAGTCTGAAAATTTCGCAATTTTTCGTAAATTACGCAGCGAGCACAGGTTTTTGAAAACTGCAAACTTAGACTTAGACTACCCTAACTGCCACAAACAGCATATTGAAAAATCAGAACTACATCGCACTATGCGATTTTAATGTCTAATATGACTGGACTATATTCTTTTTGAGATCCAGCGACATCTGCGAGCAAGTGCTCCGTTTAAGCTGTGGTGACGGTGACGATGGTGACTCCTCTTTCTCCCGCTCCTTTGACATCTTCTATGTTCCTCGATATTGACTTTATTTTTTCCCGACCCCCTTGACTTTACACAATCTTTTCGAGGCAAAAAGAACACCCAGCACACAACATCCCGCAATTAGTACCCATCAGCTGGACATCTTGAGCTCAAGTTATGTTTTTTGCAATCACGAATTGTGATAGGACCCTACTCGTTGGGTTTTTTGTTTCTACAAAAGGCTCGGATTGCAATCATAATTGCAAAAAATATAATTTGAATTCAAGATGTCAAGATTCAAATTAATGACAGGGACTGGATGTTCAGGACCGGATTCAATACGTTGTGTGCATGTGTGCGGTTCTTTTTTTTTTCAACCTGTACAAACTGACAATTTTGCCCTATGGGAAATGGGGAACCCGTCATTCCGCCAACTATAACCCAAAATTGGAATACCAAACTTGGAGGTAAAAAGCAAAACATATTAAATATTAAATTATTTAAATGTAAATGATACGCAATAATACGTAAAAACACACTACAAAAGTTAGTTTAACTTAATAAAAAAACTCTCCAGACACCAAAAAATTACTTTTCTTTTAGCCACAGCATAGCCCCTGAAAAGATGTAAATGACGAGGTGTCTAAAAAGCTATAAGTCACAAAACGTTGTGTTTTATAACACGTTGAATGTAAGTCGTACCAAGGTCTATTTTTTGTGTTCGAACATTTTTTTATATTTATAAATTTTTCTAAGTATGAATACTAAATATAAACCAAGGAACTGTATAAAATGTTAGATTATGTGTTTCTTCACTTAGTTTTTGTTTGCTTCAAATTTTTAATGCTTTATCTCTGCACCTTATTTTGACCAATTTTTCCCATGGAAGCATACATCTAGAACTATCAATTGTATAAATGGAGGTCATAAAGTTTAAACATGCGCACGCTGTAATAATTTAGGCAAGAAGAGATGCAGTTTGGCATTTTTTAGAAAGACAAGAAATACATGTTTTTAACTACAAATGTTCCCAAAATATCGTCATTTAGTTTAGAGATATTGGCAATAAAAATTTGTGTACTTCACAATTTTTATAAAAGCATTTTTTTTTCTTAGTTTTCCTTGATTTTGATCTATGAATCAAATGATTGATCAATACTTCATTAAGTTGTTGACATAAAATCAAAACAAATTTACTAAAATACTACGAAAATAACCTGGCGTCAGATTGCCATACAAGAAAGAAATGCCTTGGGTTGGCCAAGCTGGGGGAGTGCCAGGGAGGCGGCAATTAACCGGTTGGGATGGAATGCCACGCTAGCGGCCTCATGCGCCACTAGGCGTCAAGAGAATCAATTCAAGACTACGAAAATATTGAAAAAAGTTGAAATACTTATGCAATCATTTTTCTGAAGATCTTTGATTAAACTTATGATATAAAACATCCGTAGATTAAAAGATTAAATTCAAAAAAATCAAACATTTAAAATATTAGAAATAATGCACTTAGTATCATTTTATCCTCAGTCATTCTTTACCATCTGCATGTTTATAAATATTGCACTGAATGGTAATGACACTTTAACGTATTAACACCTGACAAGACATAAAAAATCGCCACTTGTTTTAATATTTTACATGCTTTAAACAAAGGTTCACTTATTATAAGCATAAAAAAGCAATTTTTCACGATTATGTTAAAAGTTACTCATAATTAGTTAAAGAAGATAATGACTGACATAATTTTTCTCTATTTAATTTGATAGTAAATACACTAAATCAAAAAACATAGATATTTCTACACGCAAAATGTTTATTTTAGTAACAAAGATATGATGTCTGCTACTTAAACTGAATGCTTTTAGAGCGTCCAGTTGCACCAAGTGGCCTTAAAAGTCAGTAAAATCTGTTGGATAGTAATGACGCATTACCATCTAAAGATGGTAATACTTGAAGCATTTAATAACCTGTTTTATGATGAAGCGCACTGACCGATTATAGGTAAGTGTTAAAAATGTGTGAACCATCCCTAACGATTCGTCGCCTATCCAAGAATAATTGAAATTCGGTTCATAGGTCGCCAATATCGTTTTAAGTTTCAATGACATTCAACTTAAATTTTTGTATCAGTTTGCCAAATCTGTTCCCCGAAAGATTTTGAAAGCGCATGAGCAGTCATGTATTAATTGCTTTATTCATCTTTTATCAAATTTTCAAAAATTTTGTTTCAAATTTTAGTAATGAAGATAATCAAAAGATATTTTTTCATTTCGTTAATTTGTTGCTGGTCCCCTAAACGCATGGATAACTTAATTTTTATGAGACAAAAGTTACAGAACAATTGAGGCAGTGAGAGGCAAGGAATGTAAGTGCCAAAACTAAAATTTTGCAGATTAACAGTACAAATAATAGGGGATCATCTTCTCTGCTTTGTGGCAAGAGATGATAGTAGTAGCTCTGGTGGGTGTGCTATAAAGCATGATTTCGAAAAAAAATCAATGAAAGCTTACCAAAGGATCTAAACTTGAAAAAGTCTACTTGCATCCCTTTGCTTCCCCATTCCTCAATTGTTCTCTTATTCCTCGAGAAATTCCTTAAAATGGGAATTTTTTGCGGGTGTTGCAGTTTTATGTTCACTACTGTATATAGAGTCACAATAAACAGACAAATAATAATGAAATGCGGAATGAACATGAATCGTCATCTCGACTTTTGCGTCATCAGTGGGAAATCCAGAACCTGCTCCACGAAACTCTTTCTACTTTTATTTTTATTTATGGATAAAGTTAATAATTCTCTTTTTTTAACTTCTTCGTATTCCTTCATCGTATTGATATGTATCAATTCCTTACGAATACTTTATGCTGCTTTTGTTTCTAGCAGCTTTGCGCTGATAATTCGTTACGTTTTCAGTTCAACTTTTAAACTTTGAAAAAATATTTTCAATTTTATACTTTGTGTGAAATGATAAAATTTACATATTTGTGCGTGAGGGGGGGGAGGTATTTCAGTGTGCGTATCATATTTATAAAAGAGTAATATTTTTGCTTATTATATTATGTTGATTTTTTTATATACATTTTCACGAACATCTTTATCTTTATACTTAATGAAACTCAGCTTTAAGTTATATTAAACGTAAGCGCATACACTTTCTTATCATTTATTCTTAAAAAAAACATTTGAAAATAATATTATTGCACGTAAATACTACGTAGCCAACAGCAAATGAGACGATAAATCAATACTGCTGAGTGAATAATAAAAATATTCCATTAGGTCCAAACAATACTAATGCCAGATAAATATCCTAAGAATTATTGGCTGCCGAAGTGTTCCTTAAACGACTCCATTATTAATATTATTTTGCTTTATGAAACGTTCCAAGAGCAAATAGAATTATTGAAGAGAATTCGATTAATTAAGCTATCCCTAAAGCTAGCATTATTTAATGATTAAAATATCCATCTACAAACAACAACTGGATTTAATTATCTTAACTAAGGTGCTAAATATTTTTAAAATCCTTTTTGTCTCTTAAACGATTCTTAATGCAATTATAATTTGATATTGATTTGTAATTTTTTTTTTTCAAAATCACTGATTACATTTGCGCTGCCCGTTATAATAAATTTACGAATGAATAAATGTATAAATTGGTAGTGCAACTGCTTTTGGATGAAAACGTATGAATTTGTAATGTCTTCTGTTCTCATGGTAAAAGATCTTTTTTTTTTTTTTTCAAATTCCTAACTCGTGGTTTTAAAAACAATAAATGTAATTCTGAACGAAGCAAATGATAAAATGATTGTTAGGATCATTAAAACAATCAAGATTTGCTTTTTGTTCTTAACCAGTAGTACTCCCCCCCCCCTATTTAAAAGTGCTCTTTATTCGCTATTCTCAAAGACTTGCTTTTCAATAATAGTTGTATATATTTTTTTTTCTTCTCTTCGTAACAAAATTGCCTATATATTTCCCTTTGTCTTTGTGCTAAACAAATTGAAGAGGCACCTTTTAGTGGAAAAATGCTTACCTCA
Organism: Uloborus diversus; assembly: GCF_026930045.1. Taxonomy (NCBI): domain Eukaryota; kingdom Metazoa; phylum Arthropoda; class Arachnida; order Araneae; family Uloboridae; genus Uloborus; species Uloborus diversus. The sequence continues at coordinate 38,890,282 of NC_072733.1, read as the reverse complement.
ATATTATTGAATTTTAAAGTAAGGTTCAAACACGTTTATCACGCAATATTTTTTTTTCTCGTTTGACCCGGTGCTTTACCACGTAGCATACGAAATCAATTCAATCACGTATTTTGCTATGCGTCTGCCCACGGGACATTTCGCAGTAAAACTCTCCGGGACTACCATGAACGTCACATCTCGATCACAATTTCCTTTCTGCTTCTAACCTGATCTCAATAGTTAAAATGGCTGAGAATTCAATATTTCTGTAGAAATAAGCTATTTTGTGTTATATCGCTGGTTGGAAACATGTCTTTCTCGCTGCCAATCAGCTTTGAGATTACTGTATGTGCGCACCTTAGGGCCTGATTCACCATACAATTTGATTCTTGGTCTAACACATGAACCTCAGATTGAAGCCATCTCATTGGTTGGAGAAAAATTTTATTGTCAGCTTGGCTGTTTAGCGTGGGGTTAGGATGAAGAAGAAAACAGTGGTTACAAGATGATCTGAGGATAGTTTAAAAAAGCGAGAATTAGAATTAAAAAGAAATGAGGAAATAACAATACATGTTACAGAAGCCAACAAGATTATTTTAAGTTTGAAAACAAATTCTACATTTTTAAAAAATTTACATTTTTGATGAAAATCGCTACCAAGCATTTAAATTATTTAACAAAGAAAATATTAATGGAACTGAAACTAAGGCAAGATTGTTTTATAAATTAATGATGCTCAGTATTCTATTTTAATATGTATGTAATATGTCAATATTCTATTTTTCTATGTATACTGAAAAAATATTAAGAATGTTCACATGGTTTACATTGTGGAATTCCATATGTTAGGTCAGTCACCTTCTTGATCTCCTCACCATTTCGATTTTAATGAAATTTCGTGTAAAGGACACACACAACAAGATAAGTAATCCTGCCAATTTTCAGAATTCTACTTCAAAAATGTTACGAAATACAGGGCTGTTAAAAACTTTAAAATATCAAAATTAACGGAAAGTTGTGCCATGCAAATGATTGTAACTTCTATCGTTCTATCCTAATTACAGTAGAATAAAAATTTGAAAACCATTGTAAAGTTAAAGACTAGAGCTTTCTATTAGGATAAAACATGGCTTTCTCATGACAGGTTTCAGATTCAAGGTCATTCATCTTGACTTTTGACCTTGAATATCTCAAAACACGCGCCCTTTAGGATTTTTCCAAAAAATATATTTTATAGCTCCAACACTGTTCCTCTACTACACTAAAACTTAGGCTGGTATCGCAATGGCAAGGGATGGCAAAAAAATCAGAAATGTTTACGTATTTTTGTTACATGTTTTACGTTAATTTTGCGCTAATACTATTGTTTTAATTTTATTGTTTTAATTATATTAATAATATGTATATTTTTAAAGAAATTCTAAAGTGGCATGTTTTTATACATTCAAGGTCAAAATTCACGGTGAATTGAACCATGGTGAATACTTAAAAACGTTCACACCGTTGACACACGGTGAACCTTGAAACTTAAACCTGTCGTAAGAAAATCATGTTTTATAACAATAGAAAGCTCTATTCTTTAGCTTTACAATGGTTTTTAAATTTTTATTCTAATGTAATTAGGATAGAAGTTACAGTCATTTGCATGTCAAAATTTTCTGTTTATTTTGCACTTTTAAAGTTTTTAACAGCTCTGTATTTCGTAACGTTTTTGAAGTAGAATTCTGAAAATTGGTAGGATTACTTATATTTTTGTATGTGTCATTCCCACGAAATTTCATTAAAATTGGAAATGGTTAGAAGGACAAGAAGGTGACTGACCTGACATGGAATTGCCCAGGTTATCCTTTTAGTTCAAATGTGTGCTAAAATAGTATTTAGTAAATTTGAGAATGTACTGACAATTTATAATTTCAGTAGAATGCCTAAGAATGATGTATTTTTCCTCCATCAGTCATTTTTACCTGAAAAATAATGACATTTATAAGGTCTGTCACGGAAGTGAGATTCACGGAGGTGAGGAATTTTCCATTATTATAGGCCTAGTGGATATATTTTTCAGGGAAATATTTTGTTTCTTCTTTGCTACAATCTGCATTCTCTAATGAAAAAATGTCCACTTCTTTTTTTTACATTAATTTACATCTCTGAAGTTTAAGTAAGCACGGAAGTGAGAAGTCACAATAACCACACTTAGCTTTTAAAGCAAAATTCATTTTCTGCTTTTTCAACAAAAATCTCACTTTTTTATGGCTGAAAATAAACAAGGGCTCTCTTGTATCAAGAAAAATAAAATTTGATGTAATTACTTCCACGTGTTAATGAGGGATGTCATTTTGTGTTTAGGAAATGGAGGTGAGAATTTACTGTGTGACATGACTCCTTGTCCTACTAAAACAAACTAAAACACAATATTAAAAAATTAAATATCCTTAAACAATTAGAATTTGAGACACTTGTGAAAGGAATAATAAATAAATAAGTATATACTTTTAACTAAACAAGTTATTAACAACATAAACAGTCACACAAGATGTGTGACATGCCACGGAGGGGAGAAATCACATGTTGTGAACCATAAATATACTAAAATAAAAATTATTATTAAAAAATTGTTAGCAGGTTTAAATAGATATTTTTTGATAAAGTTAAAAAGCATTGTTAAATGAATAGTTCCCTAAAGTTTTTTCTGTAAAAGGCGTGTGACAGAAAAGTTACACTTTTTGAAGAATGACCCTGATACAACATTCATTTATCTTACTTAGGACATTTAAACAAAATTAAGTCAGAAAACGAGAGTCAACATTGATTTCTTAGTAGGATACGTTTCTTATTTGAGTGAAAGAGAGAGGGGAAGATGCTGACTGTATGATGACGTAATCCATTTCTTAACATTCTTCAAAGTAAACTATTTTAAAAGTCATTTTTCTGGAAAATTTCTGGCTATATAACGTTATTTCGTTTCTTGTCTTACTGGTATATGTTTAAATGGAGCGCTGTTTAAATTTTAAAATACGAATGCTTAACCGCTGTCTCGGTCTGCAGTTAAAATGTATACATCAAATGATATATTGTCTGTGAATCATGGTGGCCAGCCACAGAAAACGTACGAATAGTGGTATAGCAACAAAATATGTGAAGCATCACTTATTAATCAACACATAAAGCAAATGTCATAGCCATTGTGTTTCAAAAGGCATTGAGAAAGATATTTCATAATTCTACAGCTTGCTATTTAGAGCCTTTACACTTGAATGTAGAGTACATAAATACATTTTATCAACCATTTGTATGGAATATTCATTTTAAAACCGTTAGAATCTGAAAACAGTATGTAGGTTATTTGAGTACATAGACAATGTCTGCAAACTTTCAGCAGGGGCTAAGCTCTGGTGAATGATATGCTTTATCAGTTGTATGTACTTGTAAATAATATTTGACTGTTATAGTTCCCTTTTAATACAAAAAAACAAAAATATCCCACATGTCACGAAAAGTAATGTAGAGCAAGAAAAGGGATTAAAACATTTTTCCACACATTGCAAAGTCACGGACTAGAGCTACCTGTCACTTCAGGTCAGAAGCGGTTATTCAGCGGGTCAACGCTACGATATTTCTCTGCTAGTATTTGCAGTAAAACATCAATGTAATGCTTTTATACAGTTGGATAAAATCTTTTCCTTTAAAATTGTTACTCTAATTTACAGTACAAGTGTATCTTTTGGCAGCAAATTTAAAGTATGATAGTGCCCAAAATCCAAAGTCAAAACGTGCTACTAAGTATATTTGAATTTTGATTAAAAGGTATACACGAGTTATTTTGATAAATTTTCCTATATTTTAGTGTTCTAACATTTACCCTTATTTACAATACAAGTATCTTTTGGAAGCAAATTTAAAATATGATATATCCCAAAATTCAAAGTCAAAACTTGGTACTAAGTATTTTACTCTTGATTAAATGATATAACCAGTTATTTTGATAAATTTTCCCAATATCTTAATATTCTTACATTTATTAAAATCTGAAACCCATTTTGTGATCAAAAGAATTGTTAATAAAAGACGTCATTATAATTATCTTTAAAAATATGAACTGGATTCTTTATTAAGGAAGTATTTTTATTAAGAAATTCTAATTTTTTTACAACTGAAAATCATTAAACATTACTTAAAATGAAGGAAAAAACATGCGGGTGATTAATATTTCCTACTAAAAATCTATAACTTTAATTGGATCCTTTTAATCTTTCAGAAGAGATACAAGACAAAGAGATGAAGAATTATTTTGCCTATCTCAATAGAATGTTATGAAACTTTCTGTCATTTTGGTTACTCATTAATTTATGTTTTATGTTTGTATTTTCTCCCTGTTTTTAAAAGAAAATTACTTTTTATTTAAATTTTAATTACTGCTTCGTTTTGTTTTTTCAGTTATGTAGGGAGTCTGTTAATATACGGAGAAAGCAATTCTTGGGGTTTCGTAATTATTGGCTAACTTTGCTAAACTTTACGTTATACATGGTTTGTCCCAAAAGTAATGAGCCTTTTTTCAAAAGAATATAATTTATTAATTATACGTGTAATACAACTTAATACTCTTCAAAATAGCCTCTTCCTATGTCTATACACCTTTGCAAGCGTGTTTTTACAGTGCATCGTAGGCCTAATGATGTGATACGACTGGAGCACAGTGTAACTAGCCAGTCGTCTCACATCACTAGGGTGAGCACTAAGCATGCCAAGTAAAATCTTGACAAGAAGTTTGCATGTCAGGTTTTTAATTGCCACCCACATATAAAGTTTTTTTTTTTTTTTTTTGCCGGCACTGCATTTATATCTTTAATTAATGCAGCTCTGCACTAATTACATTTTAAAAGCATGTCTTTTTTTAAACTATCCACATTTACCTTTCAGGTCTTCTAAACGAAAATGTATTCAAGCGTTTCTTGGGTTCTTGACTTTAAGATCAAAAAATGCAATTGATTACTAAGTCAATCGAAATAAATTTATTTTATTTAGTATGCGATAGGTAAGGAGACTTTTTTCCCTCTAATGCATTCTTCCTCTTTCACGGATAAAAAAAAGAATCCTTAATTAAAGACTTTAACACCAAGAAAGAAAACACCCTTCTCGTATTAATCAAATGCGTATCCGTTTTTTCTTCGTCGTATCTATTGATTTGAGCAGAGCTGGGAAAGCAGATTTTTATGTTTGGACAAACATTCAATGTAGATCTTTGTTCTTATTCCCTCATACGTTTTATTGTAAATCTTAATCAGGAAAAAAAGCGTTCCACTGTCTGATTATGAAACGGAAAATTTTTTTACTCAAATTATTTTAAAATTTGATTCAATAAAGGGAGATAAGATTAAAAATAAAATATTACGCACACAATTGTTTTATGAGGCAGAGATAAATTTTGTCATCAATTCACGCCATTAAATGAGAAGTATTGATTTTTTTTTTTTTTTCAAGAATTATCAGTTTTTTTTTTTTTTTTTTTTTTTTTTTTTTTTTTTTTTTAAACTGTTTTCAGTATCTTTTTCCATGTGTGTTGCTTTTGCCGTTTCCATCAAGACGAAAATCTAAGTAGTATATAGAAAACTGCTGTATAAAATTACTATTGAAAACATTGTACAGCACGCAAAAACATATAAAAACAAAACGCTCTTTCTTATTCAAATATAGGGTTTTTATTCACACGACTATTTCAGTTCCCTGAGATCGCAAGTAATCAAAAGATTGTCTAAAAAAGATCTCATGGGATTGTCTAAAATATTTTAATAATTCCATTTGTTTGTCACACAAAATCTCATATTTTAGTTGAATTAATTTCATTCCGAATTCACTCACTAAGTATTTGAATACAAAAAATAATAATTTTCAAACAAGCCGCCAGCATTTATTGTAAAAACGAACGAATCTAAAACGGCCAATGCATCAAATAAGTCGTCATCCAGACGCAAACAAATCTTAGTAAATAAAAATAATAATCATTTTTCTGACCCTAACACTTTTTGGAAGATCTTTATGAGCTTCATCACTGCCAAAAAGGAATGTTGATTTCTGTTTGAGAACCGTCATTTAAAGGAGAGCAGATTTTGAGCGGGATACTGCCGTCGGCAGGTAAACGGCAGTATCTGCAGAAATGAGTCTTCGAAATTATATATATATATATATATATATATATATATATATATATATATATATATATATATATATATATATATATATATATATATATATATATATACATATATATATATATATACATATATATATATATATATATATATATATACATATATATATATATATATATATATATATATATATATATATATATATATATATATATATATATATATATATATATATATATATATATATATATATATATATATATATATGAATGGAAGCGTTTTGTACTCAATACTAACAATAGGGAAACGCTGAAATTAGACATATTTTCGGGTTTATTTTCCAACGGAAACCAAATAAGCAAACTTGTACAATGAAACTAACGTACAATAGATGACAAAATTCCAGATAAAATTTAAAAGGAAAAATTTTCAGTTACTGCCCTTTGCCTGCCCGCGGCAGTATACGGGTCTGTTGATCTGTGATGCTGCATCCTTCAGAAACTGATACTGCACACTTTGGGTTGATAAAATATTTTTTAACAGATTCATTAAAGTCACAAAAAAGTTGTAACATTGAAATTGACCATGGAAGTTATGTGACTTCACAGGGACACTCCAATTTCACTGTGTAGAAATCGAAAGAGTCTGAGACTCAAAAAATTATCATAAATAAGAATCACAAACGAGTTGAGACTCTCTTTCATTATATCCTGTAAATGTCTTAGAATATAATTTTTGATAGCAATAGCAACACCAAGATGCATCTGGCTCAAAACTAGTTATTTACGAAGTATTTTGCCTCACAAAACACTAAAATCACCATAAAAATCGAGATTAGCTCTTTTCTTTTTCAAGAAACAGAACCAACTCACTTAGAGAAATCTTACTAATGTTCTTTTTTCCCGGCAAATCGACGCACCTCCCATAGGACTAACCGTCTTTTAAACTTCGACCCCAGGTTGAAATAGAAAGTCTTACTATGCAAAACATAAATGGACTTCAAGAAATTTAAATTCCGGCAAGAGAAAAGCCTAAAATGAGCCTGAGGTAGATCCACTCCAATTTCAGCTTCCTCTATGCTCATTCTGCTAGGAATAATGAAGAACTTCGTGAAAGCTATGAACAAGGATGGTTTTCCAATACCTAAGAAGGAAATTCCCAAGAAAAATCGAAGCTAAGGTTTAAAAGGTAACTTTTAACGTCCCTTCAAATACGGACTATTTATGAAGATCACTGTTTTTGATAATAAAAAAAATTAGAGAGGAAGAGAAAAACACCTCGGAATTAAGAGTGTTACAAGTAATTTTAAGCAGCACAGAAGATAACTCAAAACAGTTCCTCAAATAACTCCTGTAGAAGTTCTGTGATCATTGATGCAATATACGTCTCTGAAACTATTTCTCCAAGATATTTTGCCTAAAATCTGTGGATCTGTGAGCGATAGAGCATGGGGAAAGGTGTTACTGAGATATCTCTGCAATGGATCGTAAATATTAGTCATTGAGCTTAGTTAATGCAAGACAAATACTGCTGGATTCTTAAAAAGGTAATCTTTTTTGGTCGAAATAAAAGTAATGGAAAATGAAGCGCATGCATTAATTGGCCAAAAGTAACAACTGCTTTCAGAAAAATAAACAGTTTAACTACACAGGACCTATTCAATTATTTGTTGCACAAGATTTTTTTAAATTTGCCTTCAAATCAACGGGTAGTTGCTTTGCATCTTTCTTTAGTGGTCATTTTTGTATCTTGAAAACAAGAGCTAATAAAAAAAAACATTCACAAATTCCTTTTTTTTTCGACCCAAAATTAGTAAGAAGTGACTATTTAAAACCGGGGTACAGACAAAATTTTGTTTTTTGTTGCCTATTGTAATAAACCAGCGAACTACAACATCTACTTCTTTACTAAGACCAGCAGAAAGCGCTGTGCCGAGTTTTAAACCTGTAGTACTTGTAAACATGAAATATATCCTGCTGCCCCAGGATGCAAGTTGTTTACGTGCAATTTATGTCAGCACTTATATTGGCGACCATCGTCCCCACAGCATAGGTGAGACGATCACATTAAAGAGATTCAAAAGTCTGTTTGATAGTTATGTCAAATCCTCATTATAACATTCAAAGTAAATGTATATACTAACATGTAAGCAGATTTATTGGTCGTTTTTATTTTTAACTTTATATTTTACAGACAGAAGTAACTAGTTCATAATGAAATCAGAATATGTCAACTTCTTTTATGATTAGATGAGGCAGTGAGGAGCAAAGGGATATAAGCGGACATTTTCAAGTTTTGAAAAACCCTTTTAAAGATAAGGTCCCAGGTAGGCTTTCATTGATTTTTTCTCTAAATCATGCTGTATAGCAGCACCTACAAGAGCTATTAGTACTATCTCTTGTCCCAAGACAGAGGAGAGGTTCACCTAACATTTGTACTCGTTATCTCCAAATTTTTGGTTTTGTCACTTACATCCCTTTGCTCTTCACTGCCTCACATGCTGTTTAAATTTACAATTTACACGAAATGCATCAGCTGATTTTTTTATTCTTTTTTTATACTATGTAACACATACATGAAATACACCGCCAGCTCAGTCATTCCATCCGAGGACATGCAATTTCGTGCTTATTAGCACTCATCAGTCCGGAATAGGAAGTGACTAAGCTGGAGGTAGAAAACCTCTTAAGGAAGCCAAGAGGGCCAAACAAATTGGTAGCTAATATAAAATTAACACTGACCAGACGAGTGACCGAAGCAATAGTTCTGTTCAACTCGAAGATTGAAGGTAAGCATGCCTTATCCATGGGTTTAGGGCGGTAACTTACTGAAGAAAAAAAAATATGTAATATGTGACTAAAATACTAGCCTATTTCTCTAAAACAACTATGCTGATTCATAATGAAAGCAAATCGAAAAATCAATTATGTATTAGTAAAATTTTAGATTACAAGTACAGAAATTAACCGAAGCATAGTCTGTTGTGAAGGAAAAGTGAGCCTAAATCTTTCAAATCATATATACTATAAACCGCTTCAACTAAACGCAAACTCACCTCAGAACTAATGTCATTATTTGAATTTTGATATACATTTTTTTAATGATTTAAGGTTTATATTCATCTGTTTTAACGATTTAAAAGTATCGATGAGAGAACTCAAAAAATACACAAATAAACATTTTTCAAAACTTGCATAAAAATCGATTCATCGAAGAAGTATACATGAGAAATGTCATAACTTGTCTCCAAATCCCGCTTTTATCTTTATGTGTCGGAGCGTGATGTTTTTTTTTCCCCTCGTGCAAGAAAACGTGCTAGTAAAAAGTATAATTTCGTACCAAAAAGGAAAGTTTCATCCTCATCATGCTGCCCGAGGGAAAATTTCTGTTATTGCTATGGCATCAAGAAAGAAACGATGATTACAAAGAAAGGTTTTGCACTTCTTCGGCTATTCCGGCTCGTTTAATGGTTATGTCTTTACACTAGATAAAGAAGAGAGGAAATGAATCTGAAAGACCAGAAGGACTTAGTTATAGGTTGAGAGCTGAAATTTAGTTTTTGTTCAGCCATTTAACTCAACAGTTTTTATACTCGATGTGACTGCAAATCAATGGTATTTTAATTAAGTTATACAATACGTAGACAGAAAAAAAAATTTTTCGTATATATAAATAAATGAAACTCAAGCTTAACTGAGTTTTTCCACTATTACAGTAGAGAACCAATTATCCGGGAAGTTCGGAATCATCGCTATCCCGGATATCTGAATTTCCCGGTTTTCTGGATTGCTAAAAAGCGCTATTGGCCGATTGTTTGTAAAATTTAAATTACTATATAATAAATAATTAAGCATATTAAAATAAGAAGAAAACAGTTCAGAAATGCTTATGAATATCGAAATATAAAAAACTATTATTGTGAGAATAATTTAAACACTAAAAAACTTAAGTTATTCATAATACATGAGACCCTCACATTCTGTTTGGAAAAGAAAAAAAAATCCACCACTTTTCGATGTTTTAAAACGAAAGAAAATGAAGGGAAGGGCAAAAAATAAGTTTTTGAACCTAAATCTGCAAATTTCTACTATGTGTATAAAAAAAATTCGCTTTCTATGCGACAATATTCATTTCCTTAGCTATCAATTAGAATAAAACACGAAAATTTCAAACTTACGAATGTACTTTTTAGTTCAAGAAAATATTTCGGAAATTTTGACCCGCATAAAGGATAACCATTTTAAGTTAGTGTTTGCAAACATTTTCTCGAGTTATGCGTGAGTAATATGTTGTTTATTAAGAAATCGTTCATATTCTTTTTGGTATTTCAAAAGAAGAAAAAAAAAAGCTTAATTTTTCAAAAATTGCCAAAATTGCTTATTTAAAAAAAATAACGGGAAAGTAGGGAAAAAGTTGCCGGTTTTCTGGTTTCCCGGTTTATTGGTTCCCGGATAAAAGGTTCTGCACTGTACTTCCTTTTACCAAAAAGGAAGTATTGCATTCGCGAAAAAAATTTCACTCAAAAATTGGTCTTAGTTTCCATTTAATTTATATTTTCCCAAGAACTAATTTTAAAAGAATGTGTCAACGATACTCATTATTTTTATTATGTAAATAAATATGACTTACTAGCATTTGAAACGACAAAAATCCTTAAAAAGGAAAAATATTCAGATGATAAAAGTTCATAATCCTTGAACAGAACTGAAAAATTTTTTTTTTTTTTTAAATTACAAGAGCTGCGTCGGATATGGTCAAGCACCAAATGATGAAAATGATTGAAATTAATTAAGTTCCACTTTGAGGGACACTTGCAGCAAAATAAAACTTTGATGTGATTTTCCTATTAAAACTACTGGTTTTGACTTTTTGTTAATTTATCGTCCGCTGTACTTTGAATTTAATTTATTATTTATTATTGTCTGGCAGTGCATACAATTCTTCTTAATATCGATATTTATTTATCGTCAGCTCTTTGTGTTATTTTTTGTAATGACAACAGCTAAATAAATGTTACAGAACAAGTTTAGTTACTATGATGGAATGATGAATGTTGCTTTTTTCTCGCCCTTTGTTGTTGAAGAACATTATTTATATTATATGCAATTCAATGTATTTTATTTAATGTACGAACTAGATTTATTTATTAAAGTGTGGAATTAATTTTATTTATATTGAATTTTCTGAAGTTGAAAAGGAAGAATAACTAACGTGCATTACAAAAATGAAGTAAAAATGAGATATGGTTGATGAGATAATGAATGACGAGATGTGAGAGATAAAAACGCTAGAGAGATCTTACGCTAGCAATATGGATTTAACACACTCAAAGCAGAGTTGATAGAATGCAACGAACATATTAACTAAGCACAGTTAAAGTCTATTTTCAAACATATCGAAGTTTCCCAGTAAAGCGGTACAAGTCGTCTATTGCAGTAGGTACAACTTTCCAGACAAATAGTAAAGCGAGGTACCCATGAAGTAAACGGATTATTTCCTGGAACTGCTCAAGTTTTTGTTAGGATTATACGGTAACTAATGGTGCACGCACTCTCAAAAATTCTTCCATCAATTGACAGAAATTCTCTTGGCATCAGTGCTGCCGGACTTTTCACGATATTTAACGGATTTCCGTTTCTATTTTTTCCTGTCAAATGAAGGAATGTCCTTCTTAATTTATTTCGTCATAGAAGGAAACTTTTCCGTCATTTGACGAATTTCCGTTTTTATGTTCTCCTGTCAAATGAAGGAACGTCCTTCTTAATTTTTTTTCGTTATAAAAGGAAAATTTTCTGGTATTTAAAGAAACGTCCGTTATGGTCGTTTTTGTTACATGGAAGTCAAATTTTCGTTATTTGAAGAAACGCTCGTTATTTTTGTTTGTCCCATGAATAATTTATTTCGTTGTTTGAAGAACCTCCCCCCCCCCCTTTTTTTGTGTTTGTTACAGCAAAAACTCCAAATATGCATACAAAAATCATTGAAATCATTAAAAAACTTATTTGAAAAAAACTTTTAATTTTTTAGTTTTAGTATCTTGTCAGCTCAAAATTGTCGGAAACAGCAACCCAAAATTTTCGAACCACAAATACGCCTGAAAATTCCACAAGAAAGTTCCAAATTTGATTGATTCCTCATTGCTAAATATATTTAGCAAAAGTCTATTTTTGTCACCTGAAAGCAGGTATCTGATTACTTTGTGCTCATTTTTCAAAATGCAGGTTTCTTTCATGAAAGACACAACAAATGGTGAAAGTTTCAAATTTTCATCAACTACATAAAAATTTTAAGAATATGAAAATTAGTTTGTGAAAAACGGCCATTTCCTGTAATGAGATAACCACTTTCAGATGCTGGAAACAAAATTATGAAAAATTGATTCGATGCTTGGTAAACTTGAGATTTACTCACTCTGGTATTTTCCTGAAGTTCTTAAATAAGAACCTATAAAATGCACGCTGTAAAACATAAAGGGAATCAACAAAAAGCTGTGCTTAGCATTGGAAGAAGATTAAGAGATTTGTGTAGTATCACTCAGTAAAATACAAAAAAAAAAAAAAATGGAAATAGACAAGACTATTACTTTCCTAAGTTTCCAAAAACAGAATTTGACATTTACCTCAATACAAACTATTGAAGATTACATAAAATGTACAATAAATCATATTTCATTTAAAATGATTTTCATAAAAAATTTTAATTATTACCTGCACAATTGTATTTGCTTTAGAAGCTTTCCTAAAAACTAAAAAAAATTCATCTAAAATGTAGTTTCCTGCCAACTTCTAATTTACAAATTAATTTATTCATTTTTTGAAAAAAAAAATTCAAAAACCTATTTTTACTTAAATTTTCCACATTTAAATAAATATGTATTGAATAATTGATTTTCATAATGCGCAGAGTTCTATATATTTTTGTGAGAGTAGTGAAAACTGTCTCCCCCCCCCCTCTCTTTTTTTTTTTTTTTTTTTTTTTTTGAACTTTTAAAACTCGGCGACAGTGGTGGCCACTAAGTTTTTCAGGTCTAGCGGCCAGTGGCCAGATAAAAAATTACTGAGTCTGGACCTTTACTTGTGTATTTTATGAAAACTTAAAATAAAACTGATAATAATGCTGCAGATTATTTTCAACTGCCCAAAATAGTGTCGCAGACTGGCTAGAAAGTTTCTGCTACTGGGGTTGTAACCAACTGGGAAATCCGACAATGTTTAAAAACATTGCTTATAACACAAATGGAGCATTGACAAATGCTGCGAGTCCGAAAATTTACATTATTTCAGAATCGGTGCATTTGAATTTGATAAATTCGTGATCCGGAAAATGAGTGGTGATCCAAGTCTAATTTTACTCTTGGAAGATTGGCGAAACACCCAAACATTCATAATTGAGACAAGTTAATAGCAGAAGGGAAATCACTGTGAATAAGAAAAAAAGCAATCCCTCATCTCTAAGGACTCTAGAAGACTAAAAAAGTATGATGTATTAATTTTTTGTGATATCAAAATTGAAATTAAAAAACAGCAAGTTGTGGCCCAACCCAGAAACACTTTTGACAAAACTATTGACGAAATTTCTTAAAGTTATTTATTGAGCTCATATGAATTTCGGTCACAGACAGGGTTGGCAAGTTTCTGCCGAGGCGGTAAAAACCACTGGCAGAAACCGGTTAAAACCGGCATGGCAAAAACCACTTTCTGCCACATTTGTGGCAGAAACTGGCAAAAACTCACAAAATGAAAAAAAATTAAATTATTGACATGCAATAGGAAGTGCATGGAAAAAATAATTATTAACCAAAGAACAATTTAATTACGATATTACCACAATTTAAAATCAAATGTTACATTGTTTGGACCCTGCATTTGCTTCTTAGAAAAGTTGGTTTCTAAAATCTAAACAGTTTCTCAATCTAATATGTACAAATAAGAAACTTTAGAGTATTCCTGCAACAGAAGAGCTAACAGGCAATGCATGAAGGAACAAAATGTTCGTGAAGCTTTCATCTATTGTATATTTTTTTTAACTGGTCCACCATGTAGTAACTGGGGTAGTAGGAGAAATTCAACTGGAAAAATAAGTTTCGAGAAGTAGGGCCAATTTGCTTTGCAAAGCTGTGACATTAGGTACAAAATCTATGTTAATATTTGGCAAGTAAAATTCTGGCAGTTTCTTCTTGAAGCACGTGATAATTTCAATCACAAACAATTTAGATGAAGCATATAAGTGAGCAAATTAAAATCAGAAATGCCTATTAATTTTGTATGTCGCTCCTCTTTCATGAGCACCTATATGATTTTTCGTCCTTTGTTAGATTAATCCAAACATTACGAGCATCTGCAATTGAAAAGTTCCCTTCTAGAACAAAATGGAGGGCATTAGCATAGGATTTTATTTTTTTAAGGGCATTAGCATAGGATTTTATATTTTTTAAATGATGAAATGAAGTTTAATATTTTAGTTTACTTAAACGAATATCATTTAGCAATCACTTAAGTAATTAAAGATGCTTTTTAGTTTTTGCCAGTTTCTGCCAGTTTTTACCAGTTTCTGCCACTGGCACGGCACAAACTAGTTTCTACCGGCAGAAAGCCAACCCTGGCTCACAAAAGAACAAAATTAAGTCACATTAGAACAAATTTTCTCACTATTGACAATTGAACATGCTTTTCTACTTGTAAATATTCAATAGACATCGTTAAAGTGAAAATTAAACTCAAATACCTTAGAGTTAAAAATGACTTTTCTGACATCTATTTGGCTTAGTTAGAAATGTAAGGAGTATTTCACCCATCTTTTAAATATGAAGTCAGACTTGGGTCACTATCAATTTGCATGATTGCGATTGAGGAAATTTAAACGCACTAACTCCGAAAATAAATTTCGGAATGGGGTTGTTTCCATCAGTCAAAAGTAATACGTTTTGCCACTGAAGTTGATAGAATGAGCAAAAAAAAACATGGAGCAAGGAAAATCTTATTTACAAAATGGTTAATTTTCCACTTTTTTTAAATAAAAGGTACGATTTTTCAAACAAGGCATGGTCTTTATGATGTCGCAAATGATCAAATTTAGCACGTACTCCAGTGGCGTACTGAATGCTGATGCTTGCCGTCGACTTCATTTTCAGGTTATGATAATTCAGAAGTGAATTGAATATTGCGCTCTATGCTTGCTTTTCAACCATACCAGTATAAGAGTAAAGATGTGAACGATATATTGCGCTCTGCGCTAATGGCATCAGTGAACGGCATTTCATCATTTGTGATTTTATGAACAGAAGCGAAAAAACTGAAATTGAATCTGCGCACTGGTTAAAATATTTTTGTAAATATTAAACTTTGAAATTATGTATTTAAAAAATGGTCAGTTCCTATGTTTTTAGCATGCTCTTTTAGAAAAAATATTTTAAAATTTCGGAAGCGACCCCATTGGCATATTTGCTCATGATCCATTCATGTTGTGGGCATTCATTTTCAGACATTGTCCAACTTCGGTGCTGGGTTCCAACTTAAATATAATATGAGCTTACCAAAAGGTCCTAAGAAGAAAGGTGTTAACAGGACACACACACAATTTTACACATCATCAATGTCGGCAAAATCTAAAACACAGAATATCAATATGTAAATAATCAACTTTTTAGCACAAATAGTTCTTGATAGTTTCATTTCAATATTTAATTGTTTAAAAAATAATAGACTCATTTTTTCTAAGATAATTTTGAGTTTTTAATTAGACGTACCGAGTACTTGGCCAATTCACCAAGTACTCATATTTGGCCAAATTTTGATGTTGATGATGTATCCGGCTCAGTAGAGTACATAGATTTCTTTGACCCCCCCCCCTCCGGTTCTGTATGATTTTTTAAAATTTTTAACATAGTGTTATTTTATTTTAGAGCGTGCACCCTTCCCTTGCGAGGGTGCTATGTATGCCACTGACTTGGTCAATACCAGGTAGTTGTAAAAAATTAAATATTGTTCAATATACATATTTCAATGAATGAAAAAGTACAAAGTATTTGTAACGACAAAAAAAAAAAAAGGATGGATGTCTTTACATCGATAAGATTACCTTACCGTTTGTGAATTGAAAAAACCATTGCTTGTGACACCGAAATATGTGTCAGCAGTGCTCCTGAACATTTGTGTTTTAAAATACAAATGTTTATTTGTTGTTTATTTTGTGTTGCACATTGTTTTATTTGCTTAAAAACATTATTCATGTTTGGCGGACGATTAGAACTATAATAGATTCATATAATTTGTATTAATTCCAACTTGATTAACCATACCTTTTATTTGTTTTTAATCAAAAAAAAAAACTTTTTCGTAAAATTTGACATAAACATAACATTTTAAATAAAATCGAATTTTAGCTGGAATTTGTTTTGAAAACTATTTTGTGGAGGTCTATATAGCTATTCATACGAGTTCAAAATTTATCGAGTCCTATGTCAATGGTTCATTCAAAACATAATTGGTCGAGTACTCTGTACCCTACCAAAACGATATTTGGTGCATCTCTACTTAATATTTCCTATGACTGTAAAACTTCAAAAATTAAAATACTGCAACATTTAATGTTTCCTTCCAAATATTATTGATTAACTTTTCTACTATTTACGAAATGGAGGTATTTTGGTAGCACATTTAATAGACAAAATTAGCAGTTAAATTGACTTTTGAACACTAGATAGTATGATACGAAGTTATTTTTTTCTGGTTAATGTTTCATTTTTAAATGAATTAGTTATAGTAAAGTTAATGTAATATCAATGGGTTGTTAGACTAAAATCGAGTATTTGGTGCCTCCCTAGTTAAAAATCTATAAGGATGCTAAAATTATAAATATTCAGTTGATGCTGTTTCAACATTACATTACCTGTTTTTTTTTTTTTTTTTCATAAATTTGAATATTAAAAAAGCTAGCAAAGTACTTCAATACAAAAAGCAATTATCAACATGTGGCCAAAAAGGGATTTGGATATTAACCCCATAAAAATTTTCCCCTAACATTCTGAAAAAGTATCACTGACACAAATAGTAATAATACATGAAATACACCGCCAGTTCAGTCATTTCCAGCCGAGGACTGCAGTTTCGTGCTTATTAGCACTCATCAGCCCGGCATAAGAAAGTGACTGAGCTGGAGATGGAAAACCAGTTAAGGAAGCCAAAAATAATAATGTTTTATAACACAGTGGAATTGTTGGCTGAAAAGGACCTTTTCTAACTGTTTTAGCTACATTTTGATTTTTATTTAAAATGCTATATAACTTTCTAGTAAGTAGTATTTCTATTCTAATTATCACATCATTCGATTACTTAAACAATTATCGCTAATTTGAGCTTTCACCTACATATGCATATTTGTTTTACACGCAAATTTCTGAAACCAAGTTTTGAAACCAAATATAATGCTAAATGAAATTTAATTCATTTGAACTGAATTCAATTCATTTCAAATTAATATCCTGTTTGATTTCCAACTGCAATTTTACTATGACACGAAAAATTATTAGTTGCTATTGAGGCAAAGATATTAAGTGTTGATGGCATCTAGCTCTGAAAGCGCACCAAAATAAGAATTATATTTATTCTATCCTTTATAAAAAAAAATATTAAAAACAGAAAGTTTCTCTTGTTAAAGCCTCAATCACAAACAGAAAACGACATTTGTATTAGCTATATTCATTTTCAGCAAGTCTAATAGTTTAAAAAATAACACCCTCGCTTGAAATGCCAGGCCCGGATCTATCTACCTATAGATCCCACAGCAAGGGGGGAGGGGGAGGGGCGGGGGCACGTCTCAGTGGAAACCACATCCCAAGAAACCAAATAAATAAATAAATAAATTATTAAAATCTGAGATAAAGTCTTTTAACAGTTCAATATATTTTTGAATGTTTTGGTGCAAATGTGAGAAAAATTTAAACTCATCACATATTACTAAAGCATATAAGCAAGGACGGTGGGGGCAATGTAAAGTTATGACACACTTGTTTTCTTGCTGATATAACTTATTAATAAAATGAGTTTCTAAAAATCTGGATAAAAACTCCACACAGCTACCCAAAAGCATTTAAACAAGCTAAAAACCTTTTAACAATAATAATAAATAAATAAAACATTTAAATAAATGAATTCGAAATTTAAGTAGAAATAATGAAGCAGTTAAAAACGTACAATTATCACTCTTGGAGGGGGGGAATAGAGCAACTTAGTGGGCGGTTAGGGAGTCCTACAGATTTTTGGCATTGCGACCCAAAATTTATAGATCCAGGCCTGTGAATTAAAAATGAAAATAATCAAATTCCATGATACAGAATATTTTAAATTTCATAACATAAGGAAAATATCTTCATCGATAGAGAAATTTAAAAGGTTCGTTCAAATATAAATTATTTCAAATAAAGAATTAATATTTGAACAGTTCAATTTGAATAATTTAATTTATAGATTATTTTCAAGTAATAGAAACAAAGATTTATTCTTACTAGCATACGAATTTCTATTATCATTTTCAACAATGACAACTTTTTAATAAAACGAAATTACACTGTTTTTATTAAAATTTTTCAACAAAAACCTTTCTCAAGGCTTATTGGAAAGTTAACAAAAGGAACATTTTTGTCTCGCTACTGTAAAATCAATTTACGTAAGAACTTTTAATATGGAAAGGCCGTGGTCTCAACCCCGATTTGACTACCAAAACAATCCTTAAGAGGTTTAATGCAAATCTTTTTCAGTAAGCCCAAATAAAAGTACGTTTGAAGCTTCGCATAAGCCCTGTTATGTTCCTGCACAACACAAATAGAAGCTTTGTTTTAATACAATTTTCAAATATGGCGGCGTAAACTCATCTTCGAATTTAAGAAACTTTTTTTTTTGTTTTCAATCTATATTACGTACTGCTTTCAAGTAAAGAGGAACAATACATATTTATGGAATCAAATTCTAAAATAAGTACTCACCCAATAACCATACGGATAAATTAGTCCTGCTGACGATTATTTTTGAAGTCCCGAATTCACATTACCGATATCAGCAGCAACTCTTCGACATGCGTTTGGCTTTGGCGGGCTAGACGGTGAAGAACGATAAAAGTGTCAACTACGCATTCGCGCGCCGCCTTGAGAGAAAATTTCTGTCTTTTTGCGAGAAATGACAGATAAATACGGTTTTTCGAAAGACAGATATTTTTCGTCGCAAAATGAGGGAAAATTTAGCGTATAAAAAGGGATTTTTTTGACAGTGCACAAGTACCAAGACTC
Source organism: Uloborus diversus (assembly GCF_026930045.1). NCBI lineage: Eukaryota > Metazoa > Arthropoda > Arachnida > Araneae > Uloboridae > Uloborus > Uloborus diversus. Next base: position 38,870,875 of record NC_072733.1, on the reverse strand, counting down.
TAAGTATTATTATTCGGCGATTGATTAGAGACGAGTTTAGATATCAGACTGGATGCTAAACTCTACCTGATCTTGGCAAGCTCCTGATTTTCTTTTATGTCTCATGAAAATGTATTTTTCTTACTTTAGAACGGTTGATTAATTTTCTCAAGTCTATTTTCTTTCAAACAAATATTTTGTGGGTTTATAACGCCAGTTGCAATTTTAAGAGGTAACTAATAATGCTGCACTGGCGTTGTACTTTAATTTATGTGCTAATAGAATTTAGAAATAAAGATTGTTTCGATTAATTTGTGTTTTAACTGGCCTATCACCATAGAGAAGACTTGTACAAATACGTAAGCTATTACGTTTAGGGTTTACCAAGCATCGTGTAGACCTTTTACTTCGGAACATCTCAACAACCGTACACTAGTCAACATTGAAACTACATAACACTGTTTTCGTTCAGAAAAAGAAGATAGAAATCCTTTTCAAACTAGAGAATTATGATATTCCAAATAATACTGGAAAAATCTCCATTGTCACAAGTACACGCTCTTTTGTTCTACTATCAACTGTTATATATTTAGAGTCATTAATCTTTACTAACAATAAAGCTGAAAGTTTGTCCGGATCTCTGTCTATTTGTCAGGATCTCTGTGACGGGCATAGCTATTAGACCGTTCGGCTGATTTTCATGAAATTTGGCACAAAATTAGTTCGTAGCATAGTGGTGTTAACCTCGATGCGATGTTTCGAAAATTCGATTTCGTTCTTTTTCTATTCCAAATTTAAACCCATTTTTCACATACATTTTATAATATTGGGAAGATATATTTCTTTTACATTTTTAAGTTTTAGCTCATTCGAAAGCTTGTAATTTTTTGCTTATGACGAACTCTGTTCGAAGTTTCTAAGAGTATTTGGAGAGCTGTAGGAATCGTTCAAAGAAAATCAAAGTCCAAGGCTTACCTTCACTACGCCAAACGATTCTTAATGATTAAGCTGAAGAATAAAATGAAAAAATTAAAGAAAAATGGAAAATATTTTCGAAACGGAAATTATCTTTTGTTACGTCTTTTATTCGCTTGGATTTTTTTTTTTTTCTTCTTTGGTTCAAACATTTTTAAAACGTAAGTATTTTTCTTAAACATTTTTAAAAACGTTTCTTATGCTATCAAAATATTTTTTTCTTTTATTGAAAAAAGTTAAAATACAAGTATTTTAACTATCAAGAAATAGTCGTCTGCTTTAGTTTTCTTAGATTTTATAGAATTATGTTCAGTAAATTATTAAAATATTGCTATTACAACGTCCTTTGTGCAGTGTTTAGTTTTGAAAAAATGTGTTATTTTGCGTTTTAAGCAAGGAAGGGAAACTTCTTTCTTCTTTTAAAATATGTCTAAGGCTTCGCTTGTTTCTGTTAAGCTATATGCTAAGTTTTCAAACCTGTCAAAAATATGAAGCTATCTTGAAAAAAATAACGCATAGTAGACGCGTTAATTAAGTATACAGGCGAACCGAATGACCTCTTTATATTCCACTACGGACGAAGCCGCGCGAGTACCACTAGTAATAGAATAAAGAACATAAGAGACGCTTCAGCTTCAAACATTTTTTGAAATTGGTATTGCTGGAGCCCTCCTTTGCTACTAGACACCCGCCTTTTTCAAAGAAACTCGAGTACTTCTTATGACTCTTCAATTAATTTCCTCTCTAAGCAGATAAATGATAGAAATGTAGATGGTAAAGGCCCTAAAATGTGATACCTTTTGTTTTTCCCACTTAAATCTAAATTGTTTAGGAATAATAATTATATAGAGCATAGACTGAAAAGAATTCTTTGGTCAGAATCAAGGTCATCACTTCATCAGAGTATCAGTATTTAAACAAATAGCTCCTATATTAATTTTTTTTAATTGTAAATATGTTTCTTCATATGTGGTAGCTCCTGTTATGGGGTAAGACAAAAATAACACGGCAAAACTCGTTTGTATTATAATAACCAGTTATTTACACTTTAATAAACGAATGAATTTCTTTTTTTTTTATTGCCAGCGCAGTGTAGATGAACCCTGGGGCATTGTTTACAACCAGCCAACCGTTCATGCAGCTGGCAATAATTGAAAAATAACCCTGAACAATGCTTACACTCAGCATCATTTTCATCCTCACGTTCACTTTTCCATTCTTCCTCTTCTGAAGAAGAATCGTGCTTCGCCAAACTCATTTTCACTCTCTTTCACAAAAAAAAAAAATTGTTGAAACTGGATAAGAATTGCAAAAACCATATTTCTGCCGTTAACATAAATTTAAATTCGTCAAAGTGCAACAAAGATGCAGTCAGGTTACTGTAGCATTGTGAAAAAATTATCGACCAAAGACACAATGAAACAATATGAACCTTCACAACTGGACCACTGCTTTCGGTCACAACGTAAACCATCACATTCTAGATAAATAACTCTGATATTTTCAAGTACATAGCGAATGGAAGTATATAAAAAACAAAGGTATATTAGGAGGCATCTTCATTTTATGAGCCTTCACATCAAACATTCAAAGAACTTCAACAAAAAAAGGAGACTTTATAAGTTAATTAATTATGGATTCCAGGCCCCGGCTGGTGGCGCGATGGTTATGCGCTGGCCTTCTACGCCTGGGGACCCAGGTTCTGATCTGGGTGGCTAGTCGGAGGATTTTCGAGATGCAGAAAATCTTCAGCGCCCATGTCGTATGATTATACGGCATGTAAAAGATCCCTTATTGTATTCGTTTGGCTTAGAATATCCCTCGGCTAAATTAAATTCCTAGTGCAATTTCGCATCAAATGAGAGCCCAGGTGCCTCTATCTGGTGGAAACTGGGCGTCAAAAAACTACTGTGTCATACATCAGCGCCTTAATGGTGACACACGAAAGACTGGTGCATTGTTGGGGAGCGCACTAGGTCTGGTTATGGCCCAAACGCCTCTTGAGTTGGGTCTCTTATACAGCCCCATTGGAAAGAAAAAAAATGGATTCCAGTGCTTAAAAATGCTCCAGTCAGAAGACCTTTATACAGCAAAGAAGATGAGCCAATCAGATTTGCATCACATTTTAAGAGCAAAGAAAATCAGTCCATTAAGAGCGACATAGATTCTTGTCCTAATCAAAGAAGAATTTAAAAAATAGAAATTTTTGTACAGGCTTTTATCCTTGAACTCATTATTACTTTGAAGAAATCAACGACACGTCAGGCAAAACTTCACCCAAATACATACAGAATGGACCCCGGCCAGCATATATGGAGAGTTTTTGCATTAATGATACTATCCATGAACACCTCAGTTATTAAACCACACACTCATTCACCACAATAATTTATGCTCACTACTTTTCCGTGTACGCTAAAACGTGATATTTTGTAGGCGGAATACGCTGTTAATCGGTATTTCCAACGAAAAGCCTTTTTTTTTTTTTTTTCTTCTTTTGTGATTCTTAACTTAGGGTCTGGTGGGGTAAAGTGGTCATAAAATCGTATGTTTTCAACTTAGGTGGATAATAAATGCAACAAATTCTTTAAACACTTCAACTTTTTTTGTTGTTATTTTACATTGCATTATTAAAGAACACGGTACATTAAATTTTAGGAAGAAAAATATTGATTTTAGTAGTTTTATAGAACTTTCTTTTCCCTATGTTTTTATGACCACTTTACCCCATGGGGTGGGGGAAAGTGGTCATAGCATGGGGTAAAGTGGTCATAGTTAAAAATAGTAGCAAAACCATTATAAAAAACCCTAATACTTGTATATTTCAGTTGTTTTTATAATTACAAGTATATTCACGAGTACATGTGTACACGAATATATACGTGTTGTGTTATACACGAGTAAACACGTTCCTATATGAGTAGATACATGTATACATCAGATACATGCATGCACGCGCCTACTCAAGTATATACGTATAAATGCGAGTATATAAGCATGTATACTTGATTACCTACAGGAGTCTATACGTGTCTACATGAGTACATACGTATCACATGTATATACGTGTCACGTATATGTACGTGTCACGTGTATATACGAGTATATACGCGTATAAACGAACATCATATGCGCGTATGCACTTGTATCTCGAGAAAATACGTGCATACTTGAGTATATAATGTGTATACTAGAAGTATATACGCATATATAAGTGTACGTACATACATATACGGGTGTACACGAGTTAATTCGTGGATACATCCAGTGCGTCTGTGTGTCTACTCACGTATATATAATATGGAAGCACGAGTATATACACATGTACACGTGTAAACACGATTATATACCTGTATAGACGTATATACGTACATTATCGTGTATACACCAGTATATGTATGTGTACACGAGAATATACACTTATATACATGTCGGCCTACAGAGTGAATCTAAGCTCTTGGGCAAAAATCAAAGGGGTGTGAGAGGGGAGGATAGAAAGATAAGAGGAAGAAAGATAAGAAGCAAAGAATCATAAGGAAATTATAATCACTGACGGGCTACATGCACACAAAGCCAGGAGGCAAAGCAGGGCACAAATTTGTTGTACACAGATGATTTTACCTAACATTTTAGTTTTTAAGAAATATTTAGAGCAGTTGTTGAAAGTTACGGTCCGTAGTAGCTCTAATACACGCATCGCAACAAAGGCGCAGCGGCTGATGAAAAATTTTCAAAAGTCTCGTTTTTGCAACAGAGAGGGATCTGTAAATGCGACGCATGATGTTTTTCAGCTAAAGGCCGTAAATTTCATCAATCGGTTTAAAACTTTCTTAAGTCCTAAAATGTTGTGTAAAATTGCATTTGTGTAATATATATATATATATATATATATATATATATATATATATATATATATATATATATATATATATATATATATATATATATATATATATATATATATATATATATATATATATATATATATAGAAATTTGTGACTTTTTTTGCATCCATCAATTTCTCACTTTGCGTGCATGTAGCGCGTCAGCATTGTGTTTGTGACCATATGTTCCTTATTAACTCTTACTTCTTCTCCTCTCCTCTAACACCTTTTATTAATTTGCTCAAGAATGCAAACTCAACCTGTACACTTTTATATCATATGCTTATATGTAAGTGTCTACTCGAGTACGTACGCGTATATACTTGAGTATATAAGTGTTCTTATATATACGAGTATAAGCGAGCATATACGTGTATAGTAGAATGTATAGCTGTGTGGATAAAAAATATTTGCAGATACCCATATATGTATTTATTGGCGCATTTATGTGAATACGTCTATGTACATGTCTACACGAGTATATATGCGTATATATATACGCATATACTCGTATATTTAACCCCGTTTACTGTAAAAACAATACATATTGAGTAAAATTAATATTTAATTTGTATCTGCCTTATACCTAAAGATTAAGTGACATTAGAAGAACAATATTCGTTAAGCCTAATATTATGACCACTTTACCCCCATCTTACTTAAATTGTTCTAAAAAATTATCTAAAATAGATTCAGCTAACTGCTAATGAGTAAGAGTTCTTGAGAAATGTAGGAAGCTTCTTGTACAGTCAATCTGTTCCTAACTCTAACAAACAAAATTTCCCAAGGATGTTAAAATAGGTGTTTAGATTTTAAAAATTTTCATGTTCACGAAAAATATTTTTTTTTACCAAAAAAAATTTTTCCAGTTGTAAAATTTTGTATTCAAAATGTAGTTTCTAACTGCTTTACTCTAAATTATCTAAAATAGATTAAGCTAACTGCTAATGAGTAAGAGTTCTTGAGAAATGTAGGAAGCTTCTTGTACAGTCAATCTGTTCCTATTTCTAACAAACAAAATTTCCCAAGGATGTTAAAATAGGTGTTTAGATTTTAAAATTTTTCATGTTCACGAAAAATATTTTTTTTTACCAAAAAAAATTTTTCCAGTTGTAAAATTTTGTATTCCAAATGTAGTTTCTAACTGCTTTACTCTAAAATAAAAGTTTCACATTCATTCGAACGTTTATTTCCAAGCTATAGCCATTTATTTGACGTATGACCACTTTACCCCATTGACCACTTTCCCCCACCAGACCCTACTATTTCTACACCTTTCGTAGAAGTATCAGATTCATACAAAAACAATGTGAGGCTTTTTTTAAAAACATTTTTTAAAACATTGTTGTAACATTTTTTTTAACTGTACTAATAGTTCCACAAAAAATGATACATCTTAAAATTGTTTAAACAATTCATTGGCTGTGCAAATTAACAAGTAGTGCTGGCCAAATTATTAGACTAAAGAGTTTTTTTTTTTTGTTTTTTTGTACACTATTTGTACTAAAATACTATTTATTTTACTGTTAAAGTACAGTACATACCGTACACTGATTATTACGTTATTTTAGCATAATTTAATGTTTGCAGGTGGCAGCACTGTCTGCTCTGTTTATGTTCTTTGTTTATCTACTTACCAGGAACATAACCTCAATCAGCTTAAGTTCTTTTTATTAGTGTGTTCTGTTATATTGAAAGTTAGTTTTAGGTAATTAGAGAGTATGTGTATGTGAGTATATATAATAGTGAGTACAAACACTTTTTTACCTCCTTTTTTAAAAAGTTAAGAAATGATGTAAACCGTGTGAAAAATATGCCAAAAAGACTTAAAATGCTCATCAAGAACAAGGGAATGCATACTGAATATTAGATAATTACTTCACTGTTCGTTAATGTGTCTATAGTTATGTAATCAATAAAGAATTTACTTTTTAAACAGTCTTAGTCTAATAATTTGGCCAGCACTGTAGTTTTACAAAAAAGTAACTAAAACACTCGTTTCAGCAACATATTAATCAAGTTTAGAAAAAAATATATTATTTAATGAACAAGGTTTATGATACATTGTAAGAACCACGTAATCAAACTTGAAACACATTTCCAAAGTTCAACCATAAGTCGTAAATTAAATGTTAAGTGAGATTTTCTGAGCTATTGAAGCACAGCTTATGCTTGAGAATAGAATAACGATCTTAAATCTGTATTTTATGTGATAAAGGATTAACTTTTGCTGTTAACCAAAAGAGTTCTGTAAGCATATAAAAGTTGATGAGCTATAAATGGCCACTATTACTGTTCCTAATTTACGATCTCTATTTAGACTTAAATCTTTTACTTGAATGTGTTTTCTTTCTGCGTTTCTTAGTAAGAGTTTAAAAGAAAATCATATTCAATAACATTGAATGCAAATTTGAAGAGTAATATTAGAGAAATTTTGAAAAAATTAATTTTTGAATCATAGAAAAATAATATTTTTGATTGTTTTTTCTATGTTGAATACAAGTTTAATTTGTCTTTGGCTTTCTATGCAAACAAACTTTGTGTTAGTATACGAAAATTGACCAAACTTCTTTGAGGTAAAACATGAATATAATCAATATTCGTTGAAAATGAAAGTCCAGACTTTGAACCAATTGCTGCAAAGGCTATTTCAGGACTACCGCGGAACTGAACGACTTTGTAATAGTGCGTTAAGCAATCTGGTAATGATGGTGGAGTTCTACGAGTTAATTGACAATAATTGTAATAAAATTGCCTCTAAGATTTTTTTAAACTAATGGTGACAATCCGCAGCTAAAAATATTGAATAATCGTACAGAACAATCTTTTAACAGTAAGTCGAAATTAAAGCAGAAAATTTCGCTATAAAATTTATTTCATTTTCCAAATGCTAACAAATGCACTCCATTTTGTGAAAATTGCAACACCATGAAGGAAGCATCATAGTTGGATGAAATTTAATACGCAATTGAGTGGTAATGTTACAAATAAATCATTACATTTTCAAATCAAACAAGCAATAAAAAAGGGTAGAAATTAGTATTTTGTGTGGCCACCACGCGCCGCAATAAGAGCAGCTACACGACTCGAAATGAAGTGAAACAAAGTTTGAGTATCTACCTGCGGAAGAGCATTCCATATTGTTTGTATGCGCAACCAAAGTTCGTCTGTCGAAGCAACAGGACGAGGATCACGAGCGGGACGCGGTCCAACGAAATCCCACACATGTTCAATCTGTGACATATCCGGGGAATATACAGGCCAAGGAAAAAGCTGTACCTGCTGCTAATCAAAATAGGATTTGACAGTCCTGACGACATGTGGACTGGCATTATCCTGCTGGAATACAGCCCTTGGCAATCCTTGCAGGAAAGAAATAGCTTGGGGTTGTAAAACTTTGTTTATGTATCGGGTACTGTTCAAATTACCCACAATTCGTAGCAATTGTGAGCGTTTATGATATGCCATGGCACCACAGACCATAACTCCGGGTGTTCGTCCACTGTGGCGTTCGATAATGCACTCCGGAATGTGCCGTTCACCGGCATAGCACTTGACACGAATTCGGCCATCATGTTGCCACAAATTGAAGCGGGATTCGTCAGAAAAGACGACCTGCTGCCAATCATCACGCCAGCTTCATGCCATTGGCCCATTTGGCCGCAGGCGGCGGTGGTTTTGCGTGAGAGTAATCCTGTATAAAGGAGTCCTTGCGCACAGCCCACGCTGCAGCAGACGTCTTCGAATTGATGAAGCACACAATAAAACACCTGTAGCTGTTGACCACTGTGCTGCCATTTGTCTAGGAGAAGCTGTGCGGTCCGTCAGCGCCATACGCACCAGGTGTCTGTCATCGCGAGCTGACGTCACATTTCGGCGTCCACTCCCGGATTTCCGAGTCGTCCGATCTCCACTGCTTCCAAACACGCATGATTATTCTGCTGTTACGCTGCACACGAGCGGCTACTGCACGATAAGATAATCCAGCTTCACGAAGGCCGACGATTCTGCCCCGTTCAAACTCCAAATTTTGCTCAAATTTCGCTTTCTTTCGTCGAAGAGGCATAGTAAAGATTCAGTTAACGTTTACTCTAGCATATAACCACTGATAATCATACTCGTCTTGCTACAGCCGTCTATTTATATTTGGTTCGATCCATCGTTTAGAGGGCGCTGCTCAGCATACGCATGCGCTACCGGTCTGCAATTCTAATCATTCGCATATCATGCCCTACTTTACATTTCCTGCAATCTTCAGCTCACTCGCGTAAGTCCTTCGTGGTGTTGCAATTTATAAAAACAGGAGTGTATCTATGAGACAGTATATAATACTTTTTAAGGGGCATAATTGGTAACTAACAATAAACAAATATAATACAGCTGCAAAGTTAATTCTTAGGCAAATGTTAGTCTGAAGTACCCTATATGAACTACAACCTGCCGGTCCGGAATGAAAATGAAACGTTTTGAATAATTGCTTCTGGGAATGAGTTTATTTATAACGTCGCTGGTCAATGAGGATTGTATAAAAAATTTTGCTCATCAGAAATATAAATAAAAACAATGTCTGGGGATTTCAGGATTGCAGTTCATTTTAAATTTCCCCTTAATACCAGTTTCAGACTGAAAACAGCAGCATAATGCATCCTATCTCTTAGACTTTACGACTGCGCAATGTGAAAAAATATAATATTGAAAAGGAGGACAAAAAAACAGATGTCGTGAGAAAAGATTTTCATCGATTTTGCGCTTTCTCTGCAGAAACAGAACTAAATAAATAGATGCATATCTTGGATCATACAATGATACTTTCTTATGCGAGATTGTTTTGGTACATTGTAAAAAAAAATCTTTAATCACAGGGGAAAAATTACAAATATGCTCAATAACGAAGGATAAACCTTTGTAGCTGCGGTAAGAACTGCAAAATATGTTCAATCTCTCAGGTTTCTCGATTGCGTAATGTAGAAACAAATGTAGAGTATGATGCAAAGACTGATGCTGAGTGAAAGGATTTTCTTCTTTGCTGATCTTTCTCTGAATAAACTCGTAATTAAATAAATAGTCAAACCTCGTTATGGGGATACACAAATTTTATGACATTCCAAATGTTACGTCACGTTTTCAAAATCACAAAGTTATGGCATATAATCCTAAGGTTAAGTGGCTCCGAATTTCACGACGGTGTTTTACTGCGAAACTCCGGTTACAACGACTTTGGGCTATTTAGACAGGAGGTAATTTTTCTTGCAATTGATGAAACTATCTGGAAAAGTTCGTTTGAATTTCTGGCCATAAGAGACTTGTATTATTGGACCACCTCAAGAATAATGTGGTGTGTACGTAAGTTCTGAAAACGACAGATTTTTGACATGACAAACAATACGAAGAAAGGCACAGGAGATGGATTTGAAATCAGGTACAGGGAAGAGCAAGACAAGAGAAAGCTCAGCTGTACTTGTTCCTTGCAAGCTTCTCCCATAGGGATAATACAGACAACATTAAGGATCAAGTAACAGGCAACCTATAAAAAAAGGATTAGAAAGCGATCTTCCATGTTTAAAAGGAGGGAATAGTCAAAAAATTTATCAAATTGTGGTCAAAACTGATTAGTTCCATAATTGATTTAAAAAATGACTTTCTAGTTAATGGTATTACTATTAACTAGGAAGTTTTATTGAGTAGGATTACAATACTACTGTAATAATACTATTGTAAGTACTTTTAATTAGGATTGTTTAATCTGTTATATATAAAGAAAGCGTTCTCTTATTGGAAAGTTTTAAGGTAAAATAAAACTGTGCGTAAATTATTTTTTTCCTTGTGATTTTAGCATTGTCTTTCAATAATTCAAAACTATATTAATTGTATAAAATTTAAAACATTACTTAAATTTTTTATTAATTAAATATATAATTTTATGATTGAATATTGCTTGATTATATTTTTTAACTACTTCGATTAAGAGGTCTCTTCAGTTGTGACGATACTATGTAGAGAGCTGCAAGGGGGAAGTGATAATGAGGTTTCACTGTACTTGCATAACCGGGATTACACAACGATAATTTTTTTATGTGAGCTGGTTTGGGAAAATTAAAACAAAATCATTAATCACGAAAAAAAATGCAAACGATAACAAATGTAGACTTTTCTTGCAGCGGTGTAAAAAGTTTCACTTTAACTCAGTGATAGCAATCAATTTTATAAAAATGTATTTTGCGAGAAACAGAATAATTTTTTTAACTCTCTGGCGGTTTGACATACGAGCGGAATTTCACCTGGAAAAGGTCACCTTGGGAACAAGGCTATCTGCTCGAAATGGTCAATACTTTTTATCTTGAAATTCCCTCCCCCTTTCGGAAGGAGATAAAAAGCACTTAATCCCTTTTGAGCAGGACGTGCTGTCAAAGCTCAACCCCTTTCTTTTCAACGCGTGTCGCAGGGAAGAGTGGAACTCCTCCACACATGCTGCCAAGGTCCGTCCCGCCCATTTCTCCCTTCAACACGTGTAGCAAACGAGTTGAATTCCTTTCAGCCAGTCGTGTTTTACTAATCACAACTTTCTGTAACATTTATGAAGTAATAATCTAGATTTTAAATCTCTGGAATTGCTATCTCCTACTACTGCTCTAAATTACTATTCACATATTTTATTATTGAATTTAACTACTTATATTCAACATTTATAAAACAATATTTGGAACAAGTTATTTCAATATGAAATAGCTAAATGCATTTAGTTATGATTGTAATGTTTTGTATAACCTGAAATGATACGTAATAATAAAAAGCAATAAAGGAATTCCCTCCCCCCTTCCGCGCAACAGCAATTCGTTGTTTTTCTTTTAACGCTGGGGGAAAAAAGCACTGCAAATTTATACATCTATGCATACTTTTTACATACTATGTTTGTATATGTATATTTTTTTCTTTATTTGTGCATTTTTATGTTTCGAATCTCGCCATATTTAAGACTAAGTGATCGTAATAGCGGTATACCTAGACTTGCCTTATTTCCGAAATGTTCAACCCCCCCCCCCCCACCGTGGGTATTTCAAAAGGTACACACCCCGGCTGGTTTTCAGAGTGTTTTAGAAGGTAGTTTATTCTCAATGCTATGGATAAATGATTACTAATTATCAGCCTAAACCAGGAATAATAAATGATACATGACGCAAGCAGATACATTTAAACAATTTATTTTGTAAACGTTAATCTTTTGAAGTTACTTCAGCAAGAAATGAGGAATTGAATTTTGAACAATATTTACTTGTTTATTGCATTGGCTAGGACTTTTTTAGAAAGTCTTTTTTGTTTTAAATCTTTTTGTAAAATTCCTTACAAGCAAATCCGATAGTAATTTTATAGCTCATAAATTACAAATCTGTACCTCAGAGCTAAACTAACGTGATTCACATACGCTACTTTACAGGAGAGAAAAAAATATGTCATGTGAGTGCAATTTTCGAAAATATGTAAAATATCCGATATTTTCAATCAACGCAAACTAATGTCTTCAAAATAGTAAATGCATCCTCAAATCACTCTTTATTTATTATTATAATGTGCAGACTTAAAATTAAGGTTTCTTTAATTATTCATATCTAATATTCCATTTTACATTTTAGTCAATTTTAATAGAGTTAATATAGCGTTAGCTGTTCTACTCATTTATCTTCTGTTAGCTACTTTTACACAGTTATATGATTCAGAAAAAAACAATATGCAACAGTCAGGGGCACAGTCATAAGACATTTTCTTTTGTTCCAACCAATGGTTAACATTTAATTAGGTACTTTTAATATGCATTAAAATTGTTACATTACTAATAATTTTATGAATAAAAAAAATACATTATTTTGTTATATTAATGTGTATTAATAATACATCATAAAACTAAAGTGCATAACTTTTTAGGTATTTTTAATAATAAATGAGCTATATTACTATGATTAATATAATTTTTATACTGAAAATACCGTAGTTGGAAAAATAAATATCAAAAATATCAAAATATCATGATATTTTCAGAACAAATATCGGATATATATCGGCGAACCCTAGCAGTAATAAACAGAAAATTCAAATTTTTGGACTTACGTCAGTCTGGCTACGAGGTACAGAAATGAAAAATTTATTATTTTAAATAATCCTTCACGGTTAATTATTTTTATATTTTTTTGGTCATCTGTAATGAAACTTATATTTTACCGAGACGTGAAGTAAACTGGCCGGGACACTGGATTTTTGAATGAAAATCGGGACTGTCTAGGATCCCGTTTGAAAATCGGAAAACAAATACTAAATCCAACATTCACTGAATTATGGCGTATTTAACAAAGCTATTATTAAAGAAACACTGACAATCACATGGGATCAAGTATGGGGCGCCTCGATGAGAGGCTCAGAAGGACAGTGTAACCTCCCCAAAAAATTCTCATTTGAAAAATGTGAAAACACTATTGCAACATTGAGATTCTTCTTTCAAATTTTAAAAATTGTTTTTAATGATGCATAATGTTGCTTCTCATTAGATGTTATGTAAGTATGATATAATGTGCATGCTCATGTTTATCATTTGGAAAAAGTAGAACTTCATTCGAAAATTTGAGAATCCACCTCTCCCCCCCCCCTCTCATTTTATTTCGGAGTGCCCCTGCTAGTAGTTAAGACCTAAGTGACCGAACTAGGTATCAAATCAAAGTTATGAAAACACAATTAAAGCAAAAAATAGTAAACAACGAAATACTTTTAAATTATAGTGGTAAAAAAAAAAGTCGCAGCAAAAAAGTTGTTAAAATAATTTTACGAATTTTCATCCCCGTAAAAGGTTTATTAATTAGTATGAAGCATGAATTATGATTTTTCTATAAAAATCAAGGTTTTATAATTATTTTTGCTTAAGTTGTTCCAAGGAATTGAAAGATCATATGACTTGTATCAAGCAATCGCACAGATTAAATAGTGATTTGAGATAAATATCAGGCTTTGGGCAAATTGAGGTCAATGAAAATTCTGGATTTGTCGCTTAATAAAGTACAAATAGTTAAGCTCTGAAAAAACGGTTTAAACCTTTATTTATTTTTCTCTATTTATTATTATTCCTTTTTTTACATAAAAGAATAGTTATAAATTCTCACTTAACCATTTTCCCATTTCCATCTTCCTACAAAATACTGTAGATCTTAAGCAACTCCATAGAAATTTCCTTTACTAAGAGTCAGGTCCCATTCTTCTGAATTTCTTCCCCCTCTCAATGAAAAAAATTCCGAGGCTCTTTATTTTTTATTGAAAAGAAAAAGCTACAAACGATTCAATTTTTGATTTTTTTTTTTTTTTTTTTGAAAACTATTCATTTTCATATACTTTTCCATTTTTAATAACAATAAAAAAATATTATTGTTCTTTGCTAACAACTGAAGTTTTTTTTTTTTTTTTTTGTATAAATGTTAACACAATAGCTGCCTGGTGTTGTGCAAAATTTTTGCTCTTACTATATATTGTTTATTTAGTTTTTTTTTTACTTATACAGAATTGAAATTGTATGCTAAGAGATAAATGTTTGTTTGTCTTTGTGATTAAAATAATTATAAGCTGAAGTATTAGACAGAATCGGTGAATTTAAAATGTTTCTGATATTAATAATTGAAATTTGCGACCAAAACCCAAGGCCAATCAGTTAGAGTAAATAAATTTGAAAAAATATCCATTTTTTTTATATTTTTTATAATGTGTTTTGAGTACAACATCTGCCTAAATGTGCGTAAAACGCGACGTAAGTGCACATAAAAGTTGAAAATTGAACTTTTACGTATACTCTTTGGTTTTTTTTACAGCATTGTGATTTTATAACAGTTAAAGTTCCTAAATTATATGTTAGTAGCGAATAAAGCCGTAGCTATAAATTTATTTCCAAAAGGATACTTAGTTTGTTTTCGTTCAATTTGAAATCTCACGGCTTTTATTTATTAATTTATTTGAAATGTAATTGAATGTCATTGTCGTCGATTAAATTATGTTGCATCCATTTACAGCACAATCATTAATTAAATGTAAATTTTAAGCTTAGAAGAAAGAGAAGTGGATATTTCATTCTTGGAATCAAGTTTTGCTTTTAGCAGATGCTTACAATAGCAAGGAGATTTGCTTAGAAATCTTTGCGTTGATAAGAAGGATGCACTGAACCTTGAAACCCCAACCTGATGAAATAGTCCAGTCAAATTAGGTCATGACCCAGACATTCAAAAAAAAGAATGTGCACCTATACCAAGTTGTTCAGTATCATGAGGAGATAACGTACCAAAAAGTCCCAAGAGTTTGAGCGTCGGGTTTGCGAGTTATGGGGGGGCAAAGCGGGGGCTCAAAATGCAGATTATTGCTTTATTTCAGCTGTATTTCCAACACTATTCGTTTAGATGAAAGGGTAATTGAATAAAAGTTGAATATGGTACATATAACTAATATTACAAGTAATATTTTTTGCAAAGATTTGTCTTTGGGGGGGGGGGGGAATTCCCCCCCCCCCCCCCATTTTTGAGATATGCATTGTACAAATGAAAAAGTTTCCTTTCTCGTGTTTTATTGTTTTTAAAATAACATTTTTTGAGTACATTCCCTTTGCTACCCCTCCTCCTCACCCCCCCCCCATGTTAATGAAATAACAGGCTTAATCGGGTCAAAATACAAATTTTTGACGTGTTTCTCAGACATTTCAATGTCTATTTCTGACAAATATTATACCAGATTAAATTGAATGCAGGGAAATTTTTTAAAAACATGATCCAGATTTAGGTTTCATGTGGTTTTTAGCTTTGTCTTGTTCCTCACCATGTGTTTCCGTAGTTTGAACGACTCGTTCAAAAATGTTTAGTTTTGATAATTGAAATACTTTACTTCCTTATTATTCAGTCTTCAAAATTTCATAAAAGGTTTTAATTTCCTGGTTATTCGTTGATAAAACCACGTCTTTAACTCTTCATTGGCCGAGTTTATAAGACGCTGGATTTTGTATGAATGCCGTTTAACTTCTTAGTTAGAATTTCATAATTTAAATAATGGGAATTATATGCTTGTGACAAAAACACATATTTAGTGTGTCACTTTTTTCCCGATTTTATTTCACGTTCTACATTTTCTGCCATTTTAGCTCATTTTTCTTTTGCTAACATTATAGTCATACATTCCGGACAAATTTTTTAGGACCACGAAAGAATGTACCGCAATGCGGCTTTTTCAACATTTTAATTTTGCTCTTCAATTTCATTTGTAAGCAAAACTTTCACAGAAATACCTTAATTTGGAGACAAAAAGGTTTTTACATTCTTTTAAAATAGTACGTTAATGGAAATGAAAGTTCAAAAGTGTAAACCTACATTTTTCTTGAAGTAAACAGAAAATATATTTATATTATGTCCCCAAGAAAAACCGAAGCGGGTCGGATTGAAATGTAAAAAGATAAGAACAGACGTTAAACACACTTTGCCGAACTTTGACTGTACAAGCGATACAAGAATTGATTATTCATCAGCATTCGATTGATTGTTAGTCTGAAATACTGAAAGATTATGAACGATCTCAATTAAAAACGTTGAGCGAAAATAGTACACTGAACTTCCGTCAAAAATTGATGGCTACTTTTAGAACCGAAGCAGCATCGCTAGGGACATACTTGTTAGTATTTCAACCACAGGAAGGGAGGGGGGGGGTGGAGATTTGCAAGTATAATCTTTGCTCTTGCCAAAAAAAAGGTTTTTAAAAAATCAGAGATTCTTTGTCATTTCCTTTTTTTAAATGAAAGTAAAATGTTTGTAATTTTTTCTTAAACCTTTTCAGAAATATAACATATTATACATTTGGAAGCAAAAGTCTTTGTTTTTACTTTTGAAAATGTTCCAAGGAAAAAAGCAATTCAAATTTAAAAAATGCCAAAAATTACGTTCGAAAATCAAAACAAACATCGTTTAAATGAGTTATTTCCCATGGTGCATTTGCTTTTTTTTCTGCACTCAACAGAGGTTATAGAAATAGAAGTGGCAAATCTGCAAAGTGAAGAGAAAACATAAATTAATTTTATAGAAGACTTTAAGCAGGCCCCGATTAACCTCTGAAGTGGGAAAGCTCCTTCTCATTTCAGGGCCTCACAAATTCTGTGTTGGAATTTTTTCTAAAAATTCAACGCACATTTAAATAAAATTCACTGTTGCTAGACACAGCAAAATTCAGATCAATGTTTAACCTCTCCTCCTACCCGACTGATAGAATTTTTGTAAATTACATACGTTTTCACTGAAATTCTAAACAACAAAGGGTCGTTAGTTGCTGAAACAGATTTGTCCTGTCACAAAATTGTTATGAAAGTACATTGTAATAGTTCGGCCAAATTTGATAGAACCAGTTCTAATGTTTGCAGTACCTTTAAAAGCTGAATCTGGAATTTTTAAGCAGTTTTTCAGTAATTTTTGGGCTTCCTGAAAGTTCTGAGGGGGAGCTCTAGCTTCCCGAGCCTTTTGGGTAATCAAGCCCTGCGCTTACGGCGCAACGTCTTACCTTTCAGATTTCAGAAACTAACCTTTTCTATACATTCAACATTCATTCCGACATCCGATTCACACTGAAACCCAAAAACAGACGTACAGAGCAGTACCTACAATGCAAAACTGCAATCGCTAGACCACCAAATTTTCTTCTATTTTTGTCCTTCAAATTTTTAGAACCGATGTGTGTGTGTGTGTGTGTGCTTTCGTTTCTATATTTTAAAACTTTGAGGATTCCTAATGATTATATATATTTCTGTGCATAGTATATTTTATTATTAAAATGAATTTGTATCAAATTCACAACTTGGTGACTCCTGTTAAACTATTTTTATTAATTAAGGTTCGCTAAAGTTCATAAGTAATACTATGTGTTGAGTTTCTCTATATATAGTTCCTCAAATTTTCTCTAAAAGATTACAAAAACATTTTCAGCTTTTAAATTTGAAGTATTGGTTTTTATTTAGTTTCTTAAAGTTTTTTGGTTTAAAGCCCCCCCCCCCTTCACCGCCCTCCCTCCCCAACAGACCCCCGCATTGCTGGGTCTGCGAGTACGTAGATTCGAGCCTGCGTACAGGAGAATTAAATTTCAATGCCATTTTGACGCCATTTTAACTTATAACTGAAAAAAAAAAAAAAATCACTTTAAATACAGGATTACTATTAATATTCTTAGTATAATATCCATCGGCAAAAATGAATCTATGAAATGTCATATTCTATAGTACTTCTTTAAAAAATCCAAAGAGAATGCACTTCGGAATTTTTTTCTTATTCGATGAATAAATAAGTGTCAACGTTATTTGGGATTCAGATACGTATGATTAGGTCCGTCATTTCATTTACTCATGGGTGGGGGGGGGGAGGGGCAAAGGGAATACACTGGAAAATGTCATAAAAAATAATAAAATACCTGCAATGAAACTTTTGCATTTGTACAATATATATATCTCAAAATCCGAAGGGGAGGGGATGGTGCGGGGGGGGGGGTCAACTCCCCCCTTAATGACGAATGTGTGTAAGAATAGTACTTGCAGTGTTTGTAATTTGTTCCATATTCAACTTTTATTCAATTACCGTTTCAATAAAACGAATAGTGTTGGAAATACAGCTGAAATAAAGCAATAATCTGCATTTTGAGCCCCCTCTTTGCCCCCCCATAACTCCCAAACCCGACGCTCAAACTCTTGGGACTTTTTGGTACGTTATCTCCTCATGATACTGAACAATTTGGTATAGGTGCACATTCTTTTTTTTGAATGTCCAGGTTCGGCCCTTTTTCGACCTAATTTGACTGGACTAAAAGGGTATTGTTTGCATGTGTGAATACAGAAGGTGGGCCCCTGCGCTCCGGGGTGCCGCTCTCAGGAGAGGGGAAAGGAAACGCAGGATTCTACGCCTTGGACCGTTTGACAACGAAAATTTAGTGTCAGAAAAAATACGTGTAAAACGCTAGCGACGTGATCTTGCTACGGCGTGATAAGACGTGCAAAACCGCCGGTAAGTTAACTGCAACAATTCAAGCGTTGTTTCTCGAAGGAAAATCTAAATTTCAAATTCATTCTTCTTGTTTGGCACGTTTATCGTGAATGGCATCATATATCATAAATAAGTTATGTTCTATACCTAAAGCTATTCATCATACTGTATCAGAAACATGGTGCAAAAGGACGATCGCTTAAGATTAATGGGAAGAACACAGCTACAAAGGTGCCATATCAATGAGTATTTCTTCAAACGGTGAACACTTGTCCCAAAATTTTCGTATCATATGCAGAATTCATTTTACGAAACTGCACTGCAAAAATGTTAGTTTATCTGTACATTATTGCTTTTTGAAAATACTTTTTGCTGTTTCAAATTCTAAAAAAGATTTTCTAGAACTCACGCATATTATATGAGCTGGGGTTTCACTTTGAATGATACACCACTTTTACGAATTTCTGCTACGCTGGATATGCTTTTCATTTTTCAGAAAAAAATATGATTTTCGGGAGAAATATTGTATGGCTAAGCTATTTCCAATTAAATTTCTTATTGAAATTTCTGCAGAAAAAATACTTTATTCAGAGTTACCGAAAGAAGCTAATTCTTCGTAAGGTTTTAAACTTCGTAAACTATTTTTTAGATTTTAAACTCTAAAATTTTATGTAAAAATAACTAAATCGCATTTTTTATAACAAATGACTATTAAAAAATTACTAAATGCTTGTATTTTATACGAAATCTTGAAAGTTTTCAAATATTTAATTTTATTTTAATTTAATTTTTTTTCATTCATAATTAAATCAGCAATTACTTCTCCCATTATGTCGAAAGACGTTTCTTGTGTGAGAAGTAATAATATTAAAAACAAATTACTTCCCTTTTTATTATAGTATTCATTTTATAATAACGAAAAAAAAGAATTAAAAAAATATAAGTTAGCATTAAAACAATTTCGGTTATTTTTTAAAATTAAACGCGTTTCACAGCAAATATATTGAGTTCACTTAACACTTTATAATATATATATTATATCCAAAATAGCGTAAAAATTATATTTGGTGCCATTAATTCCCTTGCACTTTGATACGAGCTCAAGAAATGCGTGTACATATGGGTGATAAAACTCTGAAAATTGTTTTTTAGTAAGTTTTTCTAGTGTTTGATCGATAAAAACATTTTTTAAATAATTTAAATTTGATAAAATCTCCTCTGCCTTATAAAAGTGTAATAGGAAATGAAAAATACAGAAATTTAACGTATTTACATATTTCGAAACAACGATAGAAATATTTTTTTTTTGCTTCTTAATTCCGTTAAGGTTAGATAAATATTGCTACATTGAAATTCATGTTAAACAAAAATTTCGACTTTTGAAATATGAAAGTGCCTCTAGGGATGAAACTTTTGGTGTTGCTCTGAAAGAAAGAATTTATAACAAAAAAATGTTTCAACTCGATGTTTTTTCTGCGCAAAGTTACGCAATGCAATATTTCTTTACCTGATTTTTCAAAAATATGTTTCAAACATTACATATTTCAATTTGGTGATATTTTTTACCTGGTTTTTCAAAAATATATTTTAAAACATTACATATTTCAATTTGGTGATCCTAAATTTTTCTGTACAAATTTAGAGGGCTGATAGTACCCATTCAGAAGACCAATAATAGCATTTGAACATATGGTCGCATTCAGTTCTGAGAGGCAGAAAAGAGGAAAATAGAAAAGGATTCACGAGATCAAGTATTACAAGAAATCGCCTCTGCCGTCAATCCGTACCTGCTTACGTAACATATTTCCTAATATCATACTATTTCCTACCCAAAACTACAAATGAAATTTATTTTACAATTCCTGTACAAAAATCAACTTAACTAAACCCAAATATAAAACAAACACTGATTTTAATTACTATACGATGAATTATTTTAAATACCTATCTAATTATATACGATCTCTTAATTTTTAATAACCTTTTGAAGTCGGAACCTCCAATAAACTACTACCTAACGTAACTAGTAGGTTTAGTTTTAAAGACTAATTTCGTGTTTAGTTAAATTAGTGTCTAATTCAGGATTTGGTGGGTTGTCAGTTACGTCAGGTAGTAGTTTATTAAAAAAAGTTTATTAAAAATTAAGAGATCGTACATAATTAGTTAGGTATTTAAAATAATTAATCGCATATTAATTAAAATCAGTGTTTGTTTTATAATTGGATGTTTAGTTTAGTTGATTTTTGTACAGGAATTGTAAAATAAATATCCTTTCTAGTTTTGGGTAGGAAATAGTGTTTAAGTGTAATCGGTTACTTTTGCTTTTTAGTCCCTTGGTATTTTTTGAAGGCGGTTTTTTTTTTAATTTAAAATTAATTTATTTTTTTCTTTTTAGGGGTGTAAAAATAAAATACTTTCGTAGGATAGAGTGTGTGGTACATAACGTTGAGGCCTTTCTTACGCGCATGTCGAGTAAGAAAATGTCGATCACATGAGTCTGAAAACAACTAAGATGAGCACGATAGAAAAAGAAATAGACCACAGCATCTCGGAGACTTCCGACGACTGTGAAGTAAGGCTTTTTGAAATGCGCAACTATGTATAAAAAAATTTTGTCTTCAATATTAGTTTGCTTTCCGAAAGCAAATGCACGAATCACTGAAAAAACAACAGAAATCACTTTAAGTTTGAAATTGTAAAATTGTAAATTATGTTTCACAACAATACGTAAGACACAACCCTCGATAAAGCTGTCATAGATTTACGAAAATAGAACTTTGCAAAAGGATGAGTATACGTAGTTCTCAGCACAGTCAAGACTTGAAGCAATAGCTCGATCTGATTTAGAAAACTTTAAACTTTTAACTAAACCTCACTATGAGCGAGCATTAGCAAAAATGCAACAATTGATACATCTCATTTCTGATGAAAAGTATAGACTTTGTGGGTTTAGTATTTAGTTAAGAACCCTTTAAATGTTTACGGTTTCCTAAACTACAAATGAACTGTAAATTGCAAGTCGTAAAATTTTTAATTATTAATTGTAACATTGTTAATTGTAAAATTGTAATTTATGTTTCAGAAGAATACGTATTACTCGACTCGTTACGAATTACGTAACTCGAGATAAAAGTTGCATGGTTCTTCAAATAACAAGATGAAGATAAAAATAATTCCGCTAGAATGAATTTTATGTTTGCTTCAGAGAATCCTTGATTCAAATTTTTCACTGTAATTTCTCTTAATAATAATGTTGTTTAGTGCTTTCTTTAACTATGTGTAAAGAAATCACATACCTCCGTTAATTTATATTTAATCGTTCGTGAGGGAAATTACATGAAATTTATTGTTTTTTACCCATAACTTTTCTCTTAAGAACAAATAGGGTAAGTCAAAGATTTGGAACTTTAGAGTAAAGTTAGACCATCCCCTATCCATTAAACAAAAAAAAATCATAAAAACCGGTTCACTACGGGAGACGATATACAAAGTTAATAAAGTAGAAATAGCTTTAAATCTGAGTATGATATTTGAAGAGTTTCTTCAATTTCATCAAACCCGAACTTGATTACCATTAGACCGCCAGGGAAGTATACCGTTTCAAACAAAAAAAAGAAGAAGAAGAAGAAGAAGAATTTTCCTAATCGGTGCAAGCACAGCCGTGCACAGAAATTTTGGGGCCCCTCAGAAATGACTTTTCCGGGTCCTTCTCCATATTGTTTACCCCTACAGTTCACCCCTAGTTTTAAAAATATTAGGCCCGCTTCATTCTCGGGCCCAGGTCACCAGGTGTTCTGTCTCACCCCCTCCCCTGTGCACGCCCCTGGGTACAGACAAGAATAATCCGTTGAAAAAATGCACCGTTCACGCCAAAACCACGCGACCTGTGTGTGACGTAGTGCTCAGCTGATGAGAGCTGGTATACGTAGCCACAACGTATGACATTTAAAGTTTCCTGGATTTCTCCGGGACCCCTTATCAGATCCAGACGAAATTACCATGGGACCATCTGGGAAGTATACCCTTCCAAACAAAAAAGAATTTTTCAAATCGGCCCAGCAGTCTTGGAATAATCCGAAAACATACATAAAAAGTCAAATGACGAAATCATAACCTCCTTTTTTGAAGTCGGTAAATGAAAGCAAAAATTATACTTTTGGTAATATTACCTTGTTTTTAATATTATTTAAAATGTCTTATTACATATTATTAGCAGTACCCGCATGGCGATGCCCGTGCTAAGATTTTAAAGGAAAGCTGTTGAATAAATAAAAATCCAAGCGATTTTCAAATTAATATTCGAATTGAAAATACAGCAAAAGGAAAAGGAAAATCAATTAACATACGAACAATGAATTTAACCTAAAGTAATAACAGTAAAGCATCAGTAAACAATAATGACAACTTTTTTAACATAAAAAATAATTCAAAAAAAAATATTCAAAATTTAGAATTCCGGTTTCGAAGTGCAGACCCCCGGGGTACGTTCAAGGTTTCCGCCTAGTCTCAGGGCAGTAGGTGCTATAGTGCCTCCTAGCCATCGGGTACAAAGAAATATAGAAACAAACAAAGTAAAATCGTCATCTTTGTATACTATATAGATTTACATGAAATACACCGCCAGCTCAGTCATTCCAGCCGAGGACTGCAGTTTCGTTCTTTTTAGCACTCGTCACCCCAGCATAGGAAGTGACTGAGCTGGAGATGGAAAACCTCTTAAGGAAGTCAAGAGTGCCAAACAAACTGGTAGCTAATATAAAATTAGCACTGGCCAGCCGAGTGACCGAAGCAATGGTTCGGTTCAACTCGAAGACTGAAGGCAAGACATGGTATATTCAGTAAGTTACCGCCCTATAGCCAGGGCTATGGCAGAAATACATGAAATACACCGCCAGAGCAGTCAGTCCAGCCGATGACAGCAATTTCGTGCTTATTAGCACTCGTCACCCCAGCATAGGAAGTCACTGAGCTGGAGATGGAAAACCTCTTAAGGAAGCCAAAAGTGCCAAACAAACTGGTAGCTAAAATAAAACCAGCACTGGCCAGCCGAGTGACCGAAGCAATGGTTCGGTTCAACTCGAAGATTGAAGGCAAGGCATGGTATATTCAGAAAGTTACCGCCCTACAGCCAAGGCTATGGCAAAAACATATCGCCAGCTCAGTCATTCCTGTCGAGGACTGCCGTTTCGTGCTTATTAGCTCTCGTCAGTCCGGCATAGGAAGTGACTGAGCTGGAGATGGAAAACCTCTTAAGGAAGCCAAGACTGCCAAACAAACTGGTACTTAATACAGAATAAGCACAGACCAGACGAGTGACAGAAGCAATGGTTCGGTTCAACTCGAATATTGAAGGCAAGGCAGGTATATACAGTAAGTTACCGCCCTATAGCCAGGGCTTGGGCAGAAATACATGAGATACACCGCCAGCTCAGTGAATTCCAGCCGAAGACTGCAGTTCCGTGCTTATTAGCACTCATCAGCCCGGCATAGGAGTGACTGAGCTGGAGGGGGAAAACTTCTTAAGGAAGCCAAGAGTGCCAAACAAACTGGTAGCTAATACAGAATTAGCACAGACCAGACGAATGACAGAAGCAATTGTTCGGTTCAACTCGAATATTGAAGGCAAGGCAGGTATATACAGTAAGTTAAAGCCCTCTAGCCAGGGCTAAGACAGAAATACATGAAATACACCGCCAGCTCAGTGAATTCCAGTCGAGGACTGCAATTTCGTGCTTATTAGCTCTCGTCAGCCCGGCATAGGAAGTGACTGAGTTGGAGATGGAAATGAATTCTGTTTGATTCTTGAAATACTTAAGAGTAAAATGTCAGCAAGACAGTATTTGAGTATCTACGATCGTGGACGAGCGGTTGGACGACTGGAAGCAGGTCGAAGTCTTACCACTAAGACTGCTGCAATGGGTGTATCAAAAAGTGCCATCTCCCGATTAAAGAAGGTTGCTAAAAGTGGAAATGATTTGCAAAAGCATGCCGGGGGTCGTGGTAGGAGCATCACACCTTCAGAGGATTGCTATGTAGCCCTCGTAGCAAAAAGGATCAGAAATTTCACTCTTGGACAGATAGCTGCAAATTTAACAACCGCTACCGGTACGCATGTTTCTGCATGAACCATCTCACGGCGAGTAAATAATGTCGGTGTGTATGCACGGAATCCCGTACGTTGCATCCAAGTTCAACCACGCTGTCGTCGAGAGGGATTACGCTAGTGTAAGGAACATGTTGGTGGGATCGTTAAAATTAGTCTAGAGTGATGTTCTCTGGCGAATCTCGTTTCAGTTTGACGAGTGATTCTGATCACCAACTACTGTGGAGAGAGCGTGGAATACGTTATGCACAAAATTTTGTTTGTGAACGTGATCGGTACGGCCCAGGCATCATGGTATGGGCAGGCATCATGCACAATGGCAGAACACCGCTTCTTATTTTTGAATAAGAAAGCGATACGTCGCAAATGTATTGTAGAGATATTATGCGGGACCATGTTCGTCTTTTTAGGGGGCTGTACGTCCAGTATTGTTTTTTACAGACGACAATACACGGCCACACTGGAGCATTGAAGTGTCAGACACACTGCAAAGTGAAAACATTCTCCGTATGCAGTGGCCTGCTTACTTTCCCGACTTAAATCCAATTGAACTTGCCTGGGAGGCTCTTGGCATACGTACTGCGCAAAGAACCACCCCTCCCAGAACAGTACAAGAACTCAAATCCGCATTGAGAGAGGAATGGGCAAACATCCCCCAAGCACTCCTCAATAATTAGTGGGGAGTATGGAAAACAGATGTAAATTGTGCATTAGTGTTCCTGGTAATCATACATCATATTTAGGTACTCATG
Organism: Uloborus diversus; assembly: GCF_026930045.1. Lineage (NCBI taxonomy): Eukaryota > Metazoa > Arthropoda > Arachnida > Araneae > Uloboridae > Uloborus > Uloborus diversus. The sequence goes on along the minus strand of NC_072733.1, from coordinate 38,845,169 downwards.
TCTCCATCATTCTGACCTAGATCATTTTTTTGTGGTTGCATGAAACTCATTTAAGTAGGATTATTATTTTTATTTTTAAGTTTTTACTTCATTGATGCAGTAATATCTGTATTATTTTGTACTTATAATAAAGGCACATCCTCCCTACTAACTATATATTTCGTTATTTTTCTTTAATCATTATCTATTCTTAACTATTCCAAGAAACGTAATTGTTCCTTAGCAATTGTCAAGCAGTGTAGTAATTTACTTTAGATTTGAATGACAAAAACTAATATTATAAACAAACTTAACGACTGAAAATTGCCTACTGTTTAACTTAGTTACAACGCTCCGGAAAAAATCACAATCTCGATCTCCTAAGGTGTTTTAATAGTTATATTGGTAAAACGCAAATTCAACATTCATAATTAAGGATTTAGTATCGCAAAAAATGCCAAATGTAATTTCTATAAGTACTTATTTATTAGAATTCCAAAACGGACTTGAGTTTAAATGTTTACCATATTTTAAAGATATTTTTTGAACATTATAAAAATATTTTTTCCAACCATTTTTTTATGTATAAATATCATGCATGCGTTATACTTATCAAAGACTTTTTTTTTTTGTCAATTTTTCCTGAAAGCTTTGAGAGCGTGAAAAAAATCACGTTTTCTGCTGGAAATTAATTAAATACATTTTTCAGAATTACTAAGATGCGTAATTATCATCAAAGATTCTTAAGAAAATTTTTGAAAATCTCTAAAAAATGTATGATACAATTTAATCACTAATATCGTCTAGAAAAAATATATTCAGTTACGTTTGAAATGTATTTGAATTTTCAAAAAACGAATATAAATGTGTATGTATTTTATAAATTGCTAACTTGGAATAATTCAAGTCTAAAATAATAAAAGGTGCAATTTAAAATCATGATTGCCATCCAAATCGTACAATTCTATACAAATAACTATTTATAATTATGTCGACCGTGCCGTATGTAGGTGATGAAAATGGAGAAAAAAAAAACGAATATAAATATGTATGTATGTTATAAACTGCTATCTTGACACAATTCAAGTTTAAAATAATTAAAGGAGCAATTTAAAATCATGATTTCCATCCAACTTGTTGCATTGCCATCCTTGCAAATAACTATTTATAAGTATGTCAACTATGTTATAAGTAGGGAATTAAAATGGGGGGGGGGGATGAAACGCTCTTAACTATTCAGCTCTTATACATACTAGAAATGAAAGAACTATGTAACCGACATGTTTTTCTTTAAAACTGTTCGAAGGAAATTTTAATAAAAGGACCATATACGAGAAAAATTAACTAAAAGTTTAAATTTTTGAATAAACATCCCTGTTTTTTACTGCTTAAGTGAGTTTTTAAAAGCAACCTCAGTATCACATTTAAGTACACTCTGATCAAAGGAACATTGGTATAAACAAAAAACCTTTCAGTGACCTTCACCACAAATATTATGCTTATTTCAATGTCAAGTTAACAGGAACGGAAAAGAATCTAACAAAACATGAAGGATATTTTCAATGAAATAATTAAAGCTACTCGTTATATTATATTAGTAAAAAAAGTAATTTATTTTTAAAAAAAATTCATTTTTTTCAAGCTTTTCATACATTTTTTGAAACTTAGATTTAATGTCAGAGTTAAGCCTCTACTATCACGAATTCTTACATTCCTTGGGGCACAGAACATTTGAAGGCTGTTTACTATGTCGGGAGCATTTCTTGAGTTTTCTTAAGCAGCTTCTTAAAGTTCATCTGCATTTGGATTTTCTGCGAGCTGAATTTTCAGCTTTCATAATGCCCATGCATTTCCTTAACCATTTAAATATGTTTTGATACGGGGCCATTGAATTGCATGTATCCCGTTTACTTCCGATCAAAAACGCACGGCATGAATAATTTTTGTGCAATAATGAAATATTAGAGTTGATTACATTGTTTTGTTAGAAAATAATTATCTGTCTTTACAATTAAATAAGCTCCCTTTTTTTCAGTTTACAGAGCTATACGGTCCCATTTACGGCAGAAAAATTAATTGTAAATGTTATAAAAAGTACTAAATATTTTGAGCTTAAATTTTGGACATGTTTTCGAGATCGCAAAAGACGTTTTTATGGTTTTGTTGGTACATATTTTGGCATAAAAAGTGACTTTACCGTACTCAAGGTAGTTTAGATATTATATGCATGAATGCATTTTTTAACAAAATTAGATTAATTTTTCTCAGTTTAATTACGAAGCAACGACTCAATAAGTTTAAACAAAGTTTAGAATATTTAATTAAATGTGATGCTGATTACAAATCAGTCTTAACAAAGGGGATTTTCATTGAAATTTTTAAGCTGATGATATGAAGAGAACAACTAAGCAACACTTTCATAATATGATTATGTGGTACGAACTTTCCTGATAAATTTTCACATTTGACGTGTCTCAGACAATCACTACCTACTCTTGTATAAACAAGCTTTCAGTGATTCTCCACTGTTTTTTTTTTTTTTCAAACTTTCGTTGTAATTTATACATTGAGATGTGATATATACTTTATATATGATGTAGCAAGAAACAAAGGGGTATAATGGCTAACAGAAAGATCTGAGTAAAGCGAGTGCTAAGTTAGAATCATAAGAAAGCTTTTATGTAATACTATTTTTAAGTAACGCTGGAAGATAGTGGTACATATCAGGACTACCATAAACGTCTCTAACAAGTAACCCTATCCAAGTGTGACTCTCTGATTGGAATAAAACATTGCTCATTGATAGAACACTGAATATTGAATCACTGAAATATTGAAGCCGTGTTTATTTATTTTTTTTAATTATTATTATCGGCAACAAACACCTTTAACGGGGTGAAATTTATCCCTAAATATTGCATAATTGAAAATTAGGAGATACACTACAATCTTTTTTTTTAATCTTAATTACAAAAATTCAAATTCTGATAGGATATTTGAAAAAAAAAACAATGTTAATGTGTTTTTAGGATTTTTCTGAAGGTTCTATTGATAGGGGTAAACCATCCTTCGCAATATTACCCCGTCATGGTGAATAACCCTAAAACATTAATCTATTGGAAGAAAGTCATGTTATATATCAACATTTTTTAGCTTTACAATGTTTTTTTTAATTTTCATTCTAGTATAATTAGGAGAGAAGTTACAGCCTTTTGAAAGAACACTTTTTTTCTGCACATTTTGAGATTTTTTTTTTTTTTTTTACTGGCTTATATTTCAAACGAATTAAATTCCTAGTGCTTTTTCGCATCAATTAGAGCCCAGGTGCCTCCATCTAGAGGGGAAACTGGGCTTCGAAATTCTCGCGGCAATGGCATTCCACCGAAAGTGGTGCCACGAGAAAGAGTGGTTGCCATGCCGGGGATCGCAATAGGTCTGCAAAAGGCAGCTCTTTTACCGCAGCTTAATTTGAAAGAAAAAATATATATATTTCGAACAATTTTCAAAATAGAAATCTAAAAATTGAAAGAATTACTTATTTTTCATAAGTGTCCTTCCGAAGCACGCACAATGGTTGGCCCAATTGCACAAGCAGTTACAATACTTTCACTATGTCTTTGACAGACCTGGAGTTTGGATTAGACACGTGGCTTTGCTTAAAATTTGCGAATTAAATCTAGAGGTGGCTACATAAGAGCAAGAATAAAATTAAAATCAATTATGTCCGATTTTTCTAAAAGTTCTGATGAATTAGATTCAACAAGTCACACTTAAAACTATAAGACTTGTGTACTGGATGGTAGAAAATTTGCTAAATATTTTATAATCTTCTATTATCTCAAAATGGCTAATTACAGTAAAGAATGGGACTTCTGTATGGTTAGAAGATAGCTTGAAAATCAAGAAATAAATTAATGTTTATGTGGAATATAGTGCTTTTCAAAAGGCTTTTCCCTATAATACAAAAAAAAAGAAAAAAAAAAGAACAATTTTTTAAATTTTTTTTAGAAAAGATGAAATTTTCCATTTTTTTCAATTTTTCAGGCTTGTTCCTGGATTAGAAAGTATTGATCGATGTTAAAATTTCTTTTAAATTTCTGTAGGCTTCACCAATCGCAGCGTATCAGTCTTAGAACATTAAAAAAATCATTGACACAAAATTTTTAAAAAATCCGCAAAAAAACATAAAATTTTCCGTTGTTCCAAATTTTCAGACTTGTTGCGCGATAGGAAGATATAGTCCGATTTCAAAATAATGTTTTTTTTTTTGTTGTTGTTTAAGTCTTCACTAATCGCAAATTTTCCGCGCTATAGCAACTTGCAAAAAAAATCGTTTTTTTCGCTCCACCCTATTATGTAGCCCCTAACTATGTTGTTGCTTTATTTCGTTAAGTGAACCTAAAGCAGAACCAGGAAAAACTTGATTGGTTCTTGAATTAGTGAAATCAAATTCAATCAAAAAGATGCGAAGAATCCGTTAACAGTAGTAAGTTTCCGCCAACGATATTCGCAAAAGGTCCACTATCTCGGAAGAAGATCTACCATACTGTCACCATAATTTTGTAAACATGAACAAATACGCGCATAAGTTCGTGTAGAAAGAACATACGGTAGCAACGCGCTAAAGTAGAGTATAAAGTAGCAACGAGCTAATGTAGAGTATAAAGTAGCAACGAGCTAAAGTAGAGCATAAGGTAGCCAAAAGTATCAGATTGTACTTTTGATCATATTAAGCAAGTTTTAAGGAAAATACTGTAACACATCCTTGTTGTAACTGGATAAAATCAACGTAATTATAGCACACATAACACTGGGGAACAGCAATTTCGTTGTCTTAAATCTGTGACTTGATTTCAACTAACTTTTGGCCTCTGGGTCCAAAAATATTCGCAGTTTTTGTCTATCACGTCATGTTTTCAACCTACAGGATACCTTCAAAAGTCATACAAATTGTGCATATAAAGGAAAATAAAAGTAAAAACTTGTCAAATGCACTGTTTACAATCAACAATTTTATTCATACAAAGGCTATAATAGTTACCGCAAGTAAAATTGTGTATTTATACATATTAAGGTAAAAATTTTCGCTTATAGCTTTTTCTGGAGTGTTTAATCTGTGGACATTCTCGCTTGATGCTCCAACAATAGTCAGCCATCATATGTACATCCCATCTACCTTGATATCGTGTCTCCATGACCTTCAAATCTTGGTGGAATCGCTCGCCCTGTTCATCACTGACTGCACCAAGATTTTTCGGGAAGTTAGCAAGATGGCTATGTAAAAAATGCAATTTGATGCTCATGTGGCAACCAAGCATTTTGAAGCTCTCCAAGAGTTTCTGGACAATTTCGGCGTAATTCTGGGCTCGTGTATTTCCAAGAAAGTCTTTAACAATGTTTTTGAATGCCAACCAAGCATTCTTTTGAATTTCTGACATTGTTCCTATGAACGTTTCATCTTTCACAAGCTGCCGAATCTGTGGACCATCAAAAACACCGGCCTTTATCTTTTCAAATGACAGGCTAGGAAATGCTGAAATGAGATATTTGAAACAGTCTCCTTCAATTGGTAAAGCTTTTACGAATTGCTTCATGAGACCCAATTTTATATGCAGAGGTGGAAATATAATTTTCTTTCTGTCGACAAGTGGATGATGTAGAATGTTTGGATCACCAGGTTTCAGGTCAGATCTTGGCGGCCAGTTCGTCTGCATCCAATGTTTCTCACGAGCTCTGCTGTCCCACATACACAAAAAGCAGGGATACTTAGTATATCCGCGTTGCTGGCCAAGAAGAAAGCAGACCATTTTAAGGTCAACGCAAATGATCCATTGGTGCATTTGATATTGCAACAAATCAATGACTCTCTTTATGTCTTCGTATTCTTCCCTCAAATGAACTGAATGGCCTATCGGGACTGAACCAAATAAATTTCCATTGTGAAGAAGAACACACTTCAAGCTCCGCTTTGAGCTATCGATAAACAGTCGCCATTCAGTTGCGTTATAGGCTGAAATTCCCAACTCTTCCAATAAACCATGTACGTTATCGCAATACACAAATCCATCATCACTTCGAAAGTACTGCAGAAACGCGCTTTCTCTTGATCGAAAATATGATACCTTAGCTCCCTTTTCAAGCAAGTTTTTCTCATGCAGTCTTGATGCTGAGAGCTCTGAAGCTTTTTTGGATAATCCCAAATCTCGTACCAAATCATTCAACTCATGTTGCTCAAATCCCTTACGAACGGAATCACATTCAATTTCAAAATCTTTATCGTTGGGGTCACTTCGATCTTCATCAGACTCGTATTCCTGTATTTCCAAACAGGGTAATTCATTGAAAACTGGCACTGGGATTTCAGCTGAATGAGGCACTGCGCGTATAGCTGATGGTAAACTAGGATACTCTATTTTACATTTGTTTTTCTTATTATATCCTGACGTTTTCACTATACAAAAGTAAAAATCACTTGAATGATCTCTGAGCTCTCGCCAAATCATAGGGATACCAAATGGAAATTTACCACGTGTTCCCTTTGTCCACATCCGTAAACTCTCAACACACTGCTTACACACTTTGTGTGGAGCCCATGATTTGTCTTGATCTCCAATTTTCACTTTAAAATAGGCATAATAGACTTGCCTGACAAATGTACTGATGTTTGTCCTTTGACTGGGAATGGTAAAACTGCCACATATATAACAAAACGAATCGGGGCTGTTTAAGCACTTACGACGTGAACTAGCCATAAGGAAAAGTTTCAGTTGATGTATAAATGAAAACTAAACGCTCAAAAACAAGAACAAGAACAGTATATAAACAAGAACTCAAACTCCACGTTGGAATATGATTCACTATTTCAGAGTAACATACAACCTCTCACTACAGTATCTCAGGCGTAATTGAACAACCCCAGACCAGTATAAACCTGTCGCTGTGCTCCCATGCGTCATTTACCCGGCGCCAATCGGAGAAGGTTAGTGCCAGCCAGCCAATGATTCATGCTCGATTCCGCGGGGAGTAGTCACATTCTCATAAGGTGTAGAGAAAAAACTTGACGTGGTAGAATAAAACTAACTACAGTTTTGAAACCAGCATGCCTAATTAACTATAAAACAGCTCAAAAACCTAACTCAACAGAAATTGTTTTACAAATTGTTCCCCAGTGTAATCTGTATATTTGTGCTGTAATTCATTTGGTTTTCTCCAGTTACTTCTTACCACAAAGGTATTCCTTTATTGCACATCTTTGTTGAGATTTTGGTGCAAAATATTTTTGAAACTAAAAAAATTATTCCTTTGCTTGTTCTTTTTTATAATAATTATAATAATTATTATCATTAATGTGAAAACATATATCGTTGATGTATCTTTTATCGATATTTTGCAGTCAAAAAATCGTGAAAATTACTTTTTAATATTTTTTAAAAGTATGTGAAGATGTTTTAATAAGGCTTTATGTTTCAACTGTAGTCTTAAAGAAAAAAAATCACTTGTTTCTGCGTATTAAAAAATCTGTGCTTTTAATCTCGATCCAAGGCAGAAGTAATGCATTAGTGAACACTAAAAATTCTTCCATTGTTTTGAATTTACTAAACCAAGAAATTATTTCCAGGCTGGAGCTTTTTCGATCGAAAACGAAACTGTATTAACGAAACTTTTTAACACCAAGCCAGTGGGCGGTAGGAAGTAACTTTCGTTACGAGTCTTTATTTAAAAATGAGCTGCCGTAAGAGCCCTATAAAAATTCAAAAAGCTCTTTTATATGCGTCTTATGTCTTCAAAAGATTGAATGTAATGGAATAACACGGTATTTCTTAAGAATAAGCAATTCAGCTGATAAAACGTTGTTTAAAGCAAAGACATAAACTTTTTGAGACAAAACTTAATTATGTGTTAAAATCTTTGACACTGAAATTATTTAGAAATCTGTACACAACTTTCGCCTTTTTTTTTTTTTTAATTTGTACATTTTTAAAATACATGCATGATATTACACATTAATAATACATTTATATTTTAAACAAATAACACTTAAATGAACCACAAAGTTCTTTTCAGCTCATACATCCATTTATCTCAAACTAGAGGGCTCCACTCCCTGCTCACTTCGCTCACCAATCCCCGTTCATTACCTGCTGTGGCTCAATACCACTTGCGGCGGGTGACGATTGAGGCAGTGAGAAGCAAACGGATATATGTGAAAAAGTTAAAAATTTGGAGATAACCAGTACAAATGGTAGGTGAACCTCTCCTCTGCCTTGGGGCAAGTAATAGTACTGTGCTGATACACAGCATGATTCGGAAAAAAAATCAATGAAAGCCTATCCAGGACTTTATCTTTCAACGCGTTTTACTTAAAACTTGAAAATGTCCACTCACATCCCTTTGTTTCTCACTGACCCAATTTATGATTTTAATTCTTGTACCACTCAATGTTCTCATGACTTTCTGAACTTCCTGCCAATTAAAATTTAGAGGGGTAAGAGGAAACGGAATTCCTCTCCCTGGATGTCCTGTATCAAACGGTATCAGTATTGACCTGGTAGACATTGACAGTCCGCAGGACACAGTGCTACAGACACACAGACAGACGCGCACAGGTTTTAAGTATATAGGGGTATGCGAATTTCTTTACACACATTTTCAAATCTCCGACTTCTTTTAAAGAAATAATAAAGTTTCAAAATCCTGCATGAGTGGTTGATAAGTTGATATCTGGTGCTGTAGTTATTATTTTGGCAGTTATTACATTTTTCCACTCTAATAACTACACAGAAAACTTATGAGGCATTTACAAGGGGAGACGGGTGTCAATTGATACATGGGATCAATTAATACACTGATGCCACTTCACGCGTTTGGATGATAGGAAAAAACAAAATGCCTAATAAGATGACGCGCAACAGGCCTATCTACAATGAGACGTAGTTTGTCTTGTGCAACTTTTCTTATTTCTGAGTGGTGTAAACATCACTTAATTTAATATATTTTTACGAAAACAAAATTCTTCTTCTCTAATTATGTGTCACCCATACTCAAAATATATGAGAAAAAATAGGGTAAAATGGACTAGACAGGTAAAGTTGACTTGGAAGACTATGCTCCAAAGGACAACCACAAACTACAATTTTGAAACTGTACTCTAAAAATAATTTAATTATATCTTACAAAAAAATGCCACTTTATAAGTGTTACACATAATTGTGTAATTTATCATTAAAAAATCAGCTAAATAGACGCAACAGTAAAATTATGAAAAATCATTAAACCTCAACTATGGTCATGCAGGCTGGTAAAAAAAATGCATCACCCTCGCATTTTCACAACAATGGGATTATGTGAAAAGTTTTGGTGGATCGATTAACGATGAATGTATGTGAAATTCTGCAAAACTTATGAAATAAACATTTAACAGCAGGAATCCGATAATTGTTTACGTAGATCGGGGCTGTTTCCGGGCCAAGGCAAACTGCTGACCCCATTCTCATTTTGCCATTTCTGAACATGCGTGTGAATTTGGAGAGAAAAAATTACTTAACCCGATATCAATTTAAGTCTAATGGCAGGATAAAGGTTTTTTAATTGTTACTTACCAGTTTTGCCCTACGGCACGGAGCAGAATCATCCTGGAAAATGACGTTTGCAACTGAAGTAAAGTGATCCCGGATAGTAGGAAGCAATTTCTCCTCCAAAATGCCAATATACAGCTGAGCGTTTACTGTTCCTTGCACAAAGGGAAGCCCACCAACTCCTTGATCAGAAATACATCCCCAAATCATCTTAGATACTAGATGCTTGACTGTGGGTTGAATGCAATCGGGATGATATTCCTCTCCTTTGCGGCGCGGGTGATGCATTTTTTTTACCACCACTGTACCATTGGCTCGCCTACCTTATACAAATATACGTGTCTTTTGGATTACCATTATTTTCTTTTCCAAAACAATTTGGCATGCTACCTTTTCCGCTGCTTGAAAGCTATTTCTGCTACCCGGAGTAACTTTAGGCTGCACTGCGGCTAAAGATCAGCATGTGGCTGTTTCCTTCAATTTGAGAAAGTATCCAAAATAAACTAACATTTTGAATTTGTAGCCTTCCCCTGTCCCTTTTACGGCAAACCAGACTAGATTTCTTTTTTATGTGTTTTCATTATTAAACCATGAAAACCATTGGAAAACTACGTAATCAAACTCTGAAGAGAACTTCTGTTTGTAAATCTGATATGACGATGTTAATTTAATCGAATTTACGGTGTTGCATCTTTTGCATCAATCAGAAACTAAGAACATGGATGTTTATAGACTGTTTATGTGACAAAACGCATTGTAGCCGTTTAATCAGAATATTTTAATGTGGAACTCAGGTCATATTTTGCTGTTAATGACGGGAAAGCGAAAGGCAAGAGATCAACAAACACATTTTAAAGTGTGAAAAAAAGAAACCAAGGAAAAAAATTTTACAGTCCCCATTTGCTGCAATCAACAAAAAGCTCAAAATACATAGTCGAGGGTTTGTTAATAACGTCTTTGCATAAATCTTCGGCCAATAGACGTTGAGTACCTACTCGAAGACTAATAGAAATGTATCCCATCTATTACAGCATCTTTTGAGATGAAGGTTTTCACCACGGACCTCGTTGTTTCGTACATCTGTTGGTACTGTCACGTACCAACAAAGAAATAATTCACTGTTATGTTTGGAAGATTCACTATCTGTCTAGTACAACGGAAATAATGTAAAAAGAGATATTTTGCTATTATTGGATGTTTATCTCAGTTCTTCTTTCCTGGCCTTGAGGGTAGAATGTGACACTAAGTAACAGTTAATATGTTTGAATTTATATGTGCTCTTACGTCTGGGAAAACATTTACGAATTCTTTAGTGCTTCCGTGCTAGATACAACTCATTTTTTTTTTAAATTACAAAACACATTTTTGAAAAAAATAAGTTGAATAAATATCTTTGTGCATGAGAAGAAAACACAAGAAATAAAAACGTATATAGCCCAAATATTTCAGATTATTGCATACACCTGTTTCGAGGTTACACGGGTTTTTGAATGCAAAGTAGATGAACTTATAGATGAAAAGCAAACATCCTTGAGCTAACTTATTTTGGATTGAAAAGGGGGTTTCTTGTAACTCCGAACATGTATATGCAGTAATCAGACATTTTTGAACAATTATACGTCGTTATTTCATATTTTTACATATCTTTGACTTTTTTTAACTGTAAAAAATTAGCGCTTTATTTATGATGCCTTGTTTAAAGAACAAATATTACGGTAAAAACTTATAGTAGTATGTCAACGAGAATTAAAGTGTTATGTGTGTATATGTTTCAAAAGAAATGAAAACAGTCGGAAAAAAACGGAAAATTTCGGAAAAAAACGGAAAAAATCGGTTTTTTTTTTTCGAAAGGGTAAATTTCCACTCCGGAAAAAATGAAAAAAATAATTTTTTTATACTTTTCAGGAAGTTTTAATTAAAATTCGCAACAAAAAGTGGTTAAAAATTTCTCATACTGTAATTCTGATGCAATTTCTTCTCCCCACCCCCTACTTGTATGTTAAAATACTGTCTAACTTTGATAATGCAAGTTGTTGCATGATAATCTAATTTTCATATAGATCAAAAAGCTTTTCATACTGTTTTTCGAAAAACAAAACTAAACCAATATCCTAAGTGAAGAATTTCTTTTTCTTCTTCATAAAATAAACAAGCATAACTTCAATCACAGAACGATGTTTCTACTTACTGTGAGAACCAAATGTATAGGGTACGGCAAAAAAAAAAATGGAAGCAATTTTCCATGTAATTTTGTTAGAAACAATTAAACAAAACACAAAAAATAATATGAGAAGACCTTTAGCAATCAATAAATTAATTGGTTTTAAACTGGCCGCCTTTTAAAGTAATACAGAGATGTAATTGCTTATTGGAATTTTCATTTAGGGGCCGCAAGTTCTTGAATCAATCATGTCCCCTATAAAGCATTTGGTTTAGAGAGTCCAAACTTATCTGTAGTTTAGGGTAGACCTTTGACTCTAAAATAGGCCATACAGTGTAATAAATGGGATTGAGGTCTACTGAGTGCGTCCACTCAAAAGATGATATCAAGTCAAAAACAATGCACTTTGCACCAATCTTGTCTTTTTGGCCGTATGAACTGGTGAGGAGTCAAAATGAAATGCCTAGTCTACATTGCTGCTCTAAAGTACTCTTAGGTACAGAGAAGTATAACAGCTTCTAACTGTCCTTCTGGTACACTTTTTGATTAATTTTACTGCCTTCATCCACAAAAAAAATAGGTTTTTTGTCGCTCGGACTAATTTCATCACAGATATAGCCTAACTTCCGATTTTGGCAATTTTTAACGTCTTCTAAGATTTTTGGAGTGTCTGCAGACCAAATCCTGTTATGAGCTGGTTGAACGGTAAATCAGTGAAAGGTATCTATTCCAGCGTGGACTTGCGGCCCGTCTCAAAAATTTCTGGCATCTTTGGAATCATACGAATGCCTGAACTTTTCGGAACTTGTAAAACTTCTGTTTGAGCAGTTTTTGCCCTTAGTCGCACTTGTCGATTTATCGGTCACAAATTCCCATCTTACGAACGACTTCTCTCGTGGAAACCAAAGGATTTCATTGAACTCACTTTTGGATGACCTGATGATTAACTGAAATGCTCACTGTACTTTTTTGTACACTTTCCGGACATCGACTATCATTTCCAAGCCACTTAAAGCGGCATACTGCATCAAAAATGTTTGCTAAGACGCAAAAAGCAAACAAACGGTTATTCTACTTGGTTAAACAACTTTAAAATAGCAGCTCTTTGGCTCAAAATTTTAAAAAAACCGAAAAAAATGCATAAACTAGAACATATATTGTAAATTATTTTCTAATAAAGTGAGAGACAAAAATAAATAAGACATTCATTAAAATGAAATTACTTTACTTGCATTCGATAATAAAATCTTTGTCCGAGGTTTTTTTTTTTTTTTTGAGCAATCACGATTGCTTATTGCTTTCATTTCACCGTCCTTGGCGTTTGGTTCCTATTTCAGCTTGGACCAGGGACACCAGCAACACTGCTCACCGGGCTCTGCAGGCGCGGCTCCGAGCACTGTCTCCTGGAATCCGTTTCTCCTGGCGGGGGCGTCCATGTCCTACACACACGCGTGCTCATACACACACACACACAAGCCTTTACACATAGGTTTATGCACACACACAAGCCGTTACACACAGGTTTATGCACACACACAAGCCTACACATGCACGCACGCGCGCCTGCACACACACATAACTATACACACGTAACCGCCCAGGAAGAGGGGTAGGCTTGGCCAACAGGAGAGGAGGGAGGCTTGGGGGGACAGGAGCTGTTTCTAGAAACAATAGCTCCCAATGAGTAGGACCCTGTTGCAACGTGATTGCGAAAAACATAATTTGAATTCAAAATTTCAGAATTCAAGTTAATTTTTGTGCATTTTCTTACTTTATTTTTTTATTTATTTTATTTTATTTTATTTTATTTTTTATTTATTTATTTTTTTTTTTTGGCCGCACTTTGTATATTGCCGTGCTAAGCACAAAAGTGGAATCTGCAGTTGAGCTCAAGCTGAGATATGGTGTTTTAAATTTGGCTCAACCGTATATTTGATTAAGAAGTCTTTTTTTTACAATTTTTTTTTTAAAATAGTTTCTGATCAAATGACCCTAAAACATTTTATTTGTTATGTAAAACACGAAACAGAGAAAAACTTGGTTGTAATTACTTAGTTTTGTTCAAAGGTGCAGGTGTGACTACTTTTACTACTGTGCTTAGCACGGCCGTATGAATAAACTGAAACTCCAGTTTAAGTTTTAGTTCAGCTTTAGAAACCATTATGCAGTTTTGGTTCGGGGTTTCTGTTGGAAAGGAAAAAAAACAATTTAGTTTTTATTTGGACTTAGACCGGATCGGAAAAAATCAAAACTCAATAGCCTTCATTTTCAGACAGTAAAGTACATTGTAAGGAAGGGAGATCATACTTATTTTGCTTTCAAACAATATTAATCATGTTTGAAAGTCAAAAATTACGGTTACTATTTCAAGTTTCAAAGGCAGTCTAAAATGGAAAATGTAATTTTTATAATTAGACACATCTTACCCAATATTATTGGTTGAACAACGAATTTTTTCTGGTGTTAGACCAAGAAAGCTCTTAATTATAAAATAAAAAGTTTTTTTTTTCTTATTAAACTTACCTTTTTGTGTATTTCTATCAAGCAGAAAAAGAAAATGTGCGGATAGCACATATTTTTTATCCTTAACCCTTTCTATGTTCCAAGAAACACAGAGCTATTACGAAACCCTATTTTTATTTATAAAAAAAATCAATTTTTCCATTTTTTCCAATTTTTTTCCCGAAAAAAAAACGGTAAAAAACCGGTTATTTTTCCACCACTTCAAAATTTCCGGAAATTTTACATCCCTAACACTGATAACTAATTACTTCCACTCCATGATAAAACTCTGAAACGTTCTCTTTTGTGTTTCATGATTTGTGCATTTGTAATGTACATTTCTGAACATTCAATTACACAAATGAAGTTGCATTATCTAGGAGGCATGCTAATATAAAAATAGAGAATTATTTCACGACTGAAAGTTAAAAACTTCGACTGTATTAATTCAAAATTTAAAACTAGAAAAACAAGCATTTCACAGTCACGCATTAGGTAAATGTATCATCCCTGCAAAATAATAAAAAGAAATGGCTTAAAGAAAGGAAAGTGTTTCAACATTTCAGTTTTATCCCTCATAATTTAGATCACGTGCACAGATAGAGGCATTCAAGTTATTTTTAGTGTCTAACAAATCAAAGATGAAATTGCACGCCTCATGAAAATGCTTTCATTTTGAATTTATTCTCGGAATTCTAGGAAAGAAAATAGAGAAAGAAAGCATAATTTTTAAAATGCAGAGCAGAACTGTATTTTCCAAACAATAAAATATTCTGAATTTGAATTGCGTTTATTTGAAGATTTTTACACTCGAGCAATTTTTTATCAGTTATGTGTGTGGATTATTTCTTTCTCGTATTATACCTAGCTTGTCCAAAATATATATGTAAATGTTTTCTTTTTCTAATCTTACTTTTGATTTTTTTTCAATAGAAATATTCAATTTGTTTTGTGCAGAAGTTGATTTTTTTTATTCAAATCGTTCTCAAGTTGTGTGTAAACACGATGAATTGGTTTTTATTTGTTCGGTAATAAATTTCTCCAAGTCCGCAGATGTACGTTTAAAAATATATGTCTCTTAACAAGAAATTAAAAATAGTTCATCTATTGATTCAAAAATTTTAATATTTTGCAGTATGACATTTAAAATAGCTTTCATTTACGCAATTAATAGAACACGATCATAGGATCATTTCCTAACGGTAGTTTCCTTCATTATTTCGCATTAATGTGCAGGAATTAATCCTGGAAGCCTCGTTTTAACTTCAGCAATTTTTAAATACAAATATCTGAACACCATTATCTGCTTGTTCTCCTCAAAGGCTTTTAAGTGTGTTGTTTCAGTTCAAACTGCATTATATATGAACTAGTCCAACGCCTGAGGGCTTGATGTAGATAACGTGGATGCACAGTACAAGGGAATGAAAGGGGGATCCCATGAGGGATTTGGCCGTAGTAGTTTAGAATAAACTCCTTTTATATAAAAATATAGGCTACACGTAAGGCAGAGCAAATTTTTCTGTTTATTACCATAAGGAGAGATTTCTGTATTCAACAGAGCATTAGTTACAGTATTGTAAAACGAATTGCAACAAGTAAAACTAACAGATAAGAAGACTTAAAATAAATAGAATAAGCTTCGAAATATTACACTCATACATAATAATCCTACATAAAGTAGGGGAAACCCGGCTAAAGTGGATACCCCGGGCAAAGCGAATTTTGCCTTTAACTCCCAAATAATTAGTTGGCCGGCAGCCGCGATATCATAGCAACGGTCGCCTGTTACCGCTCCGTGTGCGGCAAACGCGTCGGGACGAGTTCGCCTCACGCGACGCCAGTGAGCGAACAAAGTATGTTTTGGGGAAAACAAAATTAATTTACAGAGGTTAGTGTTTCATTCATAACTTTAATACTATTTGTGACATGTTCTCTGTTATGAGTAGGATTTGATGTACGATTATGTAGCTTTCAACTATCCATAGACGACGAGTTTTAATGCTCTGGTTTTTTAGTAATTTTTAATAACCTCAAAAATGTACCTGAAGGGCAAAGCGGATTGGACAAAGTGAATACCATATTCACTTTGCCCGGTCATGACAAGTCACTTCATCCGAGCCCGGAAGTCCTTCAATATTAAGATCTCAAGACAATACTACAATTGAAAACCGTCCTTATACTCCCATGGGATCTGAAACAACAGAATTTGTCCAAAGCCATGATGTTCCCGCCGCTTCACCCAAACCTGGATGTTCTACGAACTACTACAGTCCTTCAGTTTTACTACCTATTCCTCAGCCTGTTAAACCAATAACAACACGTAAACAAAAACTACAGAGATCTACACTCCAGACAAGTACTCCAGTAAAGGACAATCAAAGACAAAAATTTGAATAATCAAAAAAGACTGTCATAAAGTAACTAGATGATGTTTCGACTAAAGCTTCTCAAAAGACTATTAACAAGACCAAGTAATAAAAAGTATCAAAAATCACTGCTACAAAACATAGAACTGCATAAGAGAATGATAAGAAGAAGGAATTAAAGAAATTCGATGATGTAAGGTGCATTTTCTGTGATGAAATGTTCATTGAAGAAGATGATCAGTCAATGGGAAACAGGATACAATGTCGTATTTGTACTCAGTGGTGTCATAAAGAGTGTTCAGCATGGTAATGATTTTGTTTGTGATAACTGCAATGATTAGTATTGTAGCAGAAAAATGTTTTTTTTTTTTAATACGCTCCTAAATTTTGGATGCTGACTTTTTTTTTAATTTCTTTGCTTGTTACAATAATTACTGCAATAATTAGTATTGAAGAAAAATGCTTTTTACTATGAGCCTTTAATTTTCAATGCTTATTTTATTATTAAGTTCAGTTTCTTTGTTTGTAATAACAACAATAAGTAGCACTGCAGCAAAAAAATGTTTTTAAATATGTTCCTTTTATTTTCGACGTTTATTTTATTTTTAAGTTTAATTTCTTCGTTTGCAATAACTACAATAATTAGCATTGAAGCAAAAAAATATTTTTTGGATATGTTCCTTTAATTTTCGATGGTTATTTTATTTTTAATGTTTAGTTTCATGACAAATAATGTTGCTGTTCGCTTTGCCCTAGTAACGAATCCACTTTACCAGGGGTGTTGGGCAAAGTGGATATTCATGTCATTATTGAAAACCGACCTTATATCTAATAGTGTAATTAATATTAAGGACAACTGTTATTGCATTACGCAAGTTCATTAAATGAAGACTGATTATAACCATTTGTTTCAATTTCTAAAGTTATAACTAAACGACAATAGTCAAGAAAAGCTTAAGGTATTCACGTTGCCCGGGTTTCAACTAAGTAAAATGTACTTTAATCCACTTACCGTAAAAAATCAGTATTCCGGAACACTATCTATAGCTATAACTCAGCGAATCAAGATGGTGCGTACACCCAAATGATGTAAGAGAATTGGTTGCCGTTACATAATCACTAAATTTAGGAAACTTTTCTCCAGAAACCTTGTTTTTGACAGAAATCTGACGGAAACCCATCAAAAACCGAAACACTGCTGAAAAAAAAAACAATATTGTGTGATATTTCCAGTCAATTTTCTAACAATTAGATTTTTTATCTATTTTACGAAAGGAACATTTTAGTTCATGTATGAAAGGTAGGAAAATCATTCTTTCAGACTGTTAGAATATTTAGCTATACTGTCGTGATAAGCACAGATGTGGTATCTGCAGTAGAGCTCAAAATGAGCAATTGACGATTTAGGTTTAAAACTCGTTTTTTGATTTCTGCCTTAATTAAATGTTCAACTTGCGGTAGTTGTTTCGTAAATAACTTTTATAACTTGCGTTAGAGCGTATTTTTGTAAAAAAAAGTCTTTATTTTAAATTAATGAATGTAGTTACGACAAATTTTCTCTTCAAAACCTTTACATATACTAAGTTAATTTCACCGTTAGTAACTATTACTAGTCATTTTTATTGGTATCTGCACACATACGACAAAAAGAGCAGAGTAAAACGCGCTTAATTGTATCGTTAAATAATACTGAAAACACCTGCTTTAGTTGGATTTTCCTGTCGCTTTATTTTGTTGCTAGTGGCACCCGCACGACTTTTCCCGTAGTAGAAAATTAAAAAGTCTTTTGGTTCGCCTGTATATTTACAAATAATGTACGATGAGTTTCTCGCCAATTGGCTTGCCCATGTTACGGTTCCACGTTATGATAACTTGGTAATTTACTCGTCCATTTTATAATTTTGATCCGGAAAATGTTCTTAAAAATGGAAAAGAAAAAGAATAAAATCCAATTTTCGAAAAATCTCTTCGAGGTGCACACCCCCATGCTTACAAACTAATTCTATGCCGAATTTCATGAAAATTGGCCGAACGATCTAGGCACTATGAGCGTCACTGAGATCCTGACAGACAGACAGAGAGAGATGCAGACAGAGAGACTTTAAGCTTTATTATTAGTAATGAATACAAATCTAACAATCTAACTTCTGAAAATACAATTTTCAAAATTTCAGGCACTTAAATCTGCACACAAACCATAATAATTTTCTGTTTTTTATGTTCAACTAGTGATACCCGCACGGCTTTGCCCGTAATAGAAAAATCAAAAGGTCTTTTGGTTCGCCTGTATATTTACAAATAATGTATGGTAAATTTTCTCGACAGTTGGCTTGTACCCATCTTACGGTTCCACGTTATGATCATTTCGTATCTCGCCAATTGGCTTGTGCCCATGTTACGGTTCCACGTTATGATAATTTCGTAATTTACTCTTCTATCTTATGATTTTTTTTTCTTAAAATTTGAATAAAAAGAGAACCACATCGAATTTTCGAAAAATCGCTTCGAGGTGCACACCCCCATGATACATAATAACGTTGTGCCAAATTTCATGAAAATCGGCCGAACGGTCTAGGCGCAATGCGCGTCACAGACATCCTACAGACATCCTACAGACATCCAGACATCCAGACGTCCTCCGGACAGAGAGATTTTCAGCTTTATTATTAGTAAAGAAGAATGCATTGATGCTATCATTTATAATGTTTTATCTTTCTAGATTCATTTTTACCGAGCATGAAGATAATTAAGACAGTAGAAGATACTTAAACAAAAATATAATTGACCGTTGTATGAAATGTTTTTTTTTTCATAAAAGAATTAGATATGAATATTTTACATGCATTTCATTTTTAAGAATTCCTCTAAATTCATATTTCATTTGTGATTCCCAAACATTTGTTTTGCTTTGAATGTAATATAACTTCTTGTTTAAAAACTTTTCAAATAAAAAGTTTCTACTATTCAAGAAAGTGTTTCAAAATGTCGGAAGCAAGGTAAAGCAGAGTATCTGCAAATGTTTCATTTTTCTTTTTTTTTACATTTTTGATACAGATATGAATATTTTACCTGCATTTCATTTTTAAGAATTTGCATTTTAAATACAAATTTAAATAGAAAAGGTGAATATTTACTTGAACAAGTATGCAAAGTTGTATTAGATTTATTAACGACCTATGTTAACTATTAAATTAATAGGTAAACTAATTTTAATACTATGTTACATTAAACTGCTACATAATTAAATATGCTGCTTTGCTAAGGTATAAAAGCTGTATCTACATAATTACTAAAGAAAAAAGGGTAACTGCTAAGATACCACTGTAAAAATTTAGTATTTGTCTTCTACGTTCAAATTGCATCATCAAGAAATGCAAAATATGCAGATACAACCTTTTTGGCATAGCTTTTTTTTATATTCACATTTACAAATCGCCAAAAAAACTTGAGATTTAGGCAAACTAAATTACTAATGACCACCTGGTGACAATAACTCAATTTTGACAAAATATGCAGATACCACATCTATGCTTAGCACGGCAGTATATTGTAATAAATATCAAATGCTTCACTAAATAGAAATTTTAACGTGTATTTTAGTTTCGACTTTCTCAAACAACGGATTCGTAAATTATAAAATACTGGGTGGAAAGAACGCACAATTTAATTCCTAAACTTTCTTCACAAATTAAAAGGACCCTCGTACAATCTTGAGAAAATGCCGCTGAAGCACATATAAATGGCTGTCAAAGGAAAAATTCGGTCACTAATTGTCGGTTGTATTCCTTATCCAGATTTTTGAGTCAAGAAAAAGATGCTGCCCGAATTGTCGGAAATGGCTGATAGTGGTTCAAAAATTACCAGACTAGGCGACGGATTTGCTGACCACTTGGCAGTATCTCGTAAATTTAAAGCTACAAATTAGATTACAAAGCAAACGCAGTTTGAAAATATTGTCATCTCCTTTTGAACCCTTTAGGTGGTACTTTCTTTTAACAATATGGAAAATTCTTTCCTTTCTACATACCGCATGAACTACCCTTTAGAGTTTTTTACACTTCGAAACTTACTTTTACACCTTCAAAGAGAAAATTAAGGGGTTATGTATGATTAAGCTGCAAAATGTCAATATTTAGTATAATTCTAAAAAAGTTGTATTAGTAATTATTTTAGTTAGGATATTTTTAAGACAACTGCTTTCTTTTTCAACTTTTTAGAGTACTACTAATATCTGTACCTCCGAGCCAGAAGGACGTAAGTCACACTATGATAATTTTACAGGAGAGGGGAAAAACTCTTTTCTGGCGCATGTAAAGGATTAGATGGGCGGTCTTTTAACCCCGGTAAAAAATTGAAAATGAGTTTTTTTTTAAGAATCAGGCTGACATGGCTCCATGTGGAATAGGCTTCTACATACAATGCACTAATAAACCGAAAATCGGAATTTTTGGACTTACGTCAGTCTGGCTCTGGGTTACAGATATAGAGAGGCCAAATTATTAAGCTCAACTAAACGGCTATCCCTGAATCAGCACCCAAACTGACTGAAAACTACCTGTGTAATGCGACAAAAAATTAGAAATAATAATTAATATTTTTCAAGAATTATTTTCTAAACCCTTACACTGTGGCGCGTCACTCGTGTGTTCACGGTAAGACTCCGCATCTGTGCGGGACTTATGCCGCTCCTGGCATACGAACAGAATTAAACAAATACCTGAAGTATTATTTACTAAGTAGCATCGAAAGGAAACCCAATGATGTAGTGTGGTGACCTAGATAATGTTTGAACATTCATTTATAGCTGATGATTCGTTGTGGGATCCTACCCTCATAGAAAACTATAACTTCATCCTTTTTTTCCCCTTAATTTTTTACATTTTTCATTTTTTTCTAAGTTATATTTTTTTCATCCTTTATAGAGGCTAAAAGCACTGCTGTTGTCTTTATTATGTACTTGGCTCTCACCGGACTAAGATTCGGAATGAGACATTTCATTTACATTATGAGTATGTAATAATTGTTTTTACACTACTAATTTCAAGTTCTGCATGCTATTGAAAATTGTTTTGATTTATGCTGATTAGTACTTAACTTGATCAATTTGCCTTATTTTGTGTGGTGTTTTTGGCACTAGCACTTAACTATCCGCCAACGTCGAAAACAAATGAAGTCGAAGATCGTTCTTGTTAAGAAAGAGAAGAAAATAATTCATAACACTAACAAACACGCAAAACCTACAGCAGTAATATAAAAGACGGTAACATGTAATAAATAAGTTGGTTCAAATTTAGTAATAGCGGTATCCCGTTAACAGAAATTACGGCGTGTATACCGAACGCGGTGCGGCATGCATCCCTTGTTGTACGGTTCAAATGCAGACCATAGTTGCCTTGTAGACATGTAGTGTATTCATACACACTACACACAGTACTCTATACGAACCTTACACTTAGTTTTTACCTTCAAAATCATGCATGGTTACGATATCAAGAGGGCAAAAGCTATGTTAGCGTCAGATGCTTAAGTTTCGGTCGTGAAATCATGCAATTTTCTCAAAATGTAGATTGTGCAGCTAAAAGTAATCATCGAATCGAACACAGGTTCAGGAAATCTCATTTTTCACCTATACTGAGCGTTTGACGGCTTTCTATAAATAATTTCAAGAAATACACGGGATGCGGAATGTGGGTGTCGCGATATGCTCTGATTTACCCTATTCCTCACCAAATGCTCTTTCCCATTAGGTTCATTTAAATTAAATTTGCCGTTTTGAATTTTTTCTAAATCATTAAAATACATCACACCTGATTATTGACATAATTCTCATATTCACCATGTTTAACAAGAATGCTTTCACATATTACTGCATTTACTATGCAAAAAAATAGGGAGGTAATAAACTGATATCTTTTGTGCATGCGCAGTGAAAGGTAAATTGCTTTAAATGCTGACATTTTATCAATTTTGAGTGTTCTTACTTCCTATTTTAGTACTATAATAATGTTCTTGAATAATGCCAAGTTTTCTGAAAGTGTTTTGGAAATATCTGCCTGAAATAAGCGAAGTAAAGTGACTTTTGTGAAAAAAGCGCTTATAACGAGAATGTAAGTGCCATTTCTATGAAATTATGTAGAATGAATATACATAGCAAGCAAACTAATTTGAAAATTACACCATTTTGAGAATTTAAACGTTGCAGGATAGTTGAAAAAATATGTATCGTTTTCAACTTGCTGTCAATCCTCTAAATATATATTTCATTTGTGATTCCCAAACATTTGTTTTGATTTGAATATAATATAATTTCTTGTTTAAAACCTTTTCAAATAAAAAGTTTACACTATTCAAGAAAATGTTTCAAAATGTTGGGAGCAAGGTAAAGCAGAGTATTCTTTTATTTAACATTTTTGCCATCTATTGTACTATAGTATGATTTGTACAGGCTTGCTCCTCTGGTTTCCGCTGAAAATAAAGCACGAAAAAAAACGTAAATTCCAAAATTTTCTTTTGTTCGTATGGAACCCAAAACGTGTTTCTTCGAATATCTCGAAAACTTATTTCTGCAGATACTGCGTTTCACGCTCACGGCGGTACACATGAATTTGTTTGGAAAAAAAAGATAATTCGAAGTTACCATAAATATTTATTTTTATAACATTTGGTGGCCGTTGAATTTCTATTCAACTTCAGTATAATGTTACACACAAACGAATGTACCCAGGAGATAGTTTCCGTAGCATCATAAACGAGAAATATGTTAAGAAAGAAGTATTTCACAGCCTCACCCTTTCTACAAATAACAGAAAATATTTGAAAGCTACATTTGTAAAAAATTGTATTGAAAAAAATAGATGCGATGTTTAGATTGTAAAATGTCTTTAAAATTAAATTTTATTTTAAAATCCAAAGTTTGAATTACAAAGGTAGAAAACAGCTACTTAATAAAGGATTCAATGTTAAATGCATCATTTCTGCCTCTAAAACTTTACATTTCTTAACAAAACTGCCTCAATTTTAATGTAAATACAATATTTTCTTTAAAAAAGATTTACCGAAAGATAAACATATTTTTGTATGTATTTCTTCAAGTTCAAAATATAAAACAGATACTTACAGTATAAAATAAAAGTTAAGTGCGTGCGTTCCGAAAAACAATTTATAAATATTTAGAATATTTATAAACTGCTTATAAGAATTTTCCAATATATACGCATCTCTACTTCGGATACAGGTTTGTCGTCGTTTAATATTCACGTGTTTTCCTTGCGTTAATATTTTTCTTTAGCTATCCATTTAATTCAACTAATGTAATCATATTTACGTAAAAGAAAAGAAAGTTTATATTTTTTTTCTCAATGCATCTTAGTTCTCAATAAAGAAGTATTCCGATTAATCCATATAATTAACTCTTTTTCACATTTCGTCGCAAAACTTTAAAGCTTTTTTATGTTTTACTTTAACGGATTCTAGCTCGCACTCCAGTAATTCAATTTTTTGTGTATTTCCAATTCAACTAATTTTCCTATCTGTCTCTATCAGCAATATTTTTTTGAGATGAAAAAACTCCATCCCACAGGGTTTCCAAAACCTGGCACAGCGTCAAACAACCATAAGACTGTCGATGTACCGCAGCGCCACCAAAAATATATTCAAATTAGAAAAAAAAATTAATTTCATCTAAACAATAGCTTCAGAAAGCCTGAAAAACAATAAAAACGGTAAGCATTAAGTTAAGCATAAAGACATTTCGAACTGAATGCTCTGTAACCTGCAAATTACACCCCCTAGAGGAAAAAGCCGAACTTAATTATGCATCAGTAAAAAAGTTTCAACTCTCAAGAGATATATCGTATTGAAAGAAAACGTGAGAAAAAGCAAAATATGATTAATAAAGGTTAGATACAATATTGAAATTGATTTTTTTTTCCTATAATGTTTTGTTGATGTTTATATTTATTATTCCTTCGATCATTTTTATTTTTTTGCTTCTTAGACGTTTTAGACATATGCTCAAAAATAATACACTAACATTCTTATAACTGCTGAGTAAGGCAAGTTCTCAACTAGGAGAAAACTTTTCGACGGTTTAAAAAAAAAAGCCGGTTAAAATTAAAAGGGTAACCCAAAAAGGATATTGTTCCGCTTTCGGAAGCTAGGGTATTGTTGAGGAAAGCCGCCAATATTGGACAAAAGATTAAAACTGGACCTCAGGCATATAAACTATCACAGAGCTCTGCTATATTTTATCGGTGGAAAAGCAAGTTTAAGGTCTGTAGGCTACGAAGGGGAAGTTTCTTCACTCTTCGAATTGAGTAGCTTGTGTTACAACATGATTATTTGTGTTACAACTAGAGATGAAAACAGTCGGAAAAAAAGAAGGGGTTTATTTCCAATATGGAAAGTTTGAAAAAATTATTTTTTTCAACTTTTTAGGAAGTTTTAATTGAAATTTTCAGCAAAAAGTGATTAGAAATTTCTCATACTAAAATTCTGATGCAATTTCCTTCCCCCGCCCCCTCCTTGTATGTTAAAATACTGTGTAACTTTAATAATGCAAGTTGTTCTATGATAATATGATTTTCATATAGCTCAAAAAACATTTAGTACTTTTTGCAAAAAAAAATAAACCAATATCCTTAGTGAAGATTATATATATATATATATATATATATATATATATATATATATATATATATATATATATATATATATATATATATATATATATATATATTCTTTCTTCAAAAAACAACCAAACATAATTTTAATCAATCACAGAACTATGCTGCCGTATGCAGGTAAACGGCAGTATCTGCACAAATGAGTTTTCGAGATATTTGAAGAAATGTGTGGTGGTTTCAATACTAACGATAGGAAAATGTTGAAATTAGACGTTTTTTTTTTCGCTCCTTTTTTCAGAGGAAACCAAATAAGCAAGCTTGTACAATAAGGATAACGTACAATGGATAACAAAAATGCAAAAAAATAAAAAATAATAAAATTTGCAGTTACTGCCCTTAACCTGCACACGATAGTGCGTATGTTTTCTGCTGACTGTGCAAACCAAGTACAGAGTGCTGCAAAAAAAACCCGGGCAAGCACTTTTCCGTGTAACTTTATTAAAAATAAATGAATTATCAAAACACAAAAAATAATAACATGAGAAGACCGTTAGTAATCAATAAATTAATTGGGTCATTCCATAGTGACTAACGTAACATTCGCAGCTGTTTTTCAAACTCCTTTTACGTACAACGGGAGTAAAAATAAATGTGTTTTGGTTTAGTATGCAGATTTAAAATGTACAAGATGACTATTTTTCATTTCTACCAAGAATTTGAAGCAAAATGAGCGCTGGCAGGTATTTTTTCACCAAAAAATGCATCGTGACTAACGTAACATTTTTGCAACCCTGAGAAACAATGCTTATGTTACGAGGCAAATTTTTCTGAAACTTACGCAGGCATTTAAAATTGTCCGATATATTTGTAAGAGGTAAACAATCTATTTTAAAAATGTACTACAGATTTGTTACAGATGAATCTTTTTTGGCCCTAAATGGTACTTTTCCGAAAAACTGTGTGTGACTAACGTAACGTGACTAACGTACCCATCGAATAACAAGCAAATGAATGCATATAAAAAACTTTTTATAATTAATTTCTTGTTCTTATATTACTTTTACACTTTTTAGGAACCTTCTTTGTGTTGTATTATGGTTCTTTCTTTACTTTTTTTCTATATTAGTGTAAGAAATTGAATGGAAGGATTCAGTTCAATTAACTCAATTCGAATGTGCGAAAAAAAATTAACAAATAAAAAAACTATTTTTACAAACTGAATAACATAATTCTTGGACTAATTAAATCCTAAATATCTCTCTTGTAAAAATTAACTTTATGCAAGTTGATAGTTTCACCGAAATCAAGTATTCTGCTGATATACTAGTTATCGTTATAAGAAACTCCGTAGTACTTTTCAATGGCATTTTTTTTTTTTTTTTTTAAGGTTTACTGATTCATCGAACGAATAGTGTTGTGCATCCTTTTGAATGAAAATGTAATATTGGGAAAAAAAAATATTCGAACGTTTTTGCAGGATGCATTTTAATTCCAGATATCACCGCAAATGATTGAATTTCTAAATGATCATTCGTGCATTTTCTGAAATATATGGCAGCAGCGCCTATTGTCACTGTATCATGTAACATCTTCAAATGTTTTCCAACGAGCAGCCATTACTTCATTTTAATAATAGGTGGAGATGTATCTTCTAAAAATTAGAGACGTTCTCCTTTGTTAAGACTGTATTTCTATTATCTTAATTCTTAAGCTTCGATTATTGTGTTGAATGCACATTCAGCAGAGTACTTATTTTGCTTTACTCACCTTTTTTCTGTTTTAATAGTTCTTTAAATTGGAAGTATCTTTATAAAGACCTTTAAAAAAGTATTTTTCTAAGTAAACAGAAGGTCTACAATGTAATATTACTGGTATTTTTCACCCTTTATATTTTCAATCAATATAGAATGCCTACATATTCAAAATTGTTCATGAAAATGTACATTAAACTAAATAAGTTTTAAATATTAACAGTCATTTTAAAAATGTTACATTAATCGCATGCTGGATGTTACGTTAGTCACAGCTGAAATGTTACTTTAGTCACACTAATTATTTTATATCTACTGATACTAAAATAAATATTTTGCACTTTTTAAGTAGATATGACACAGATATCAGAAAATAAAAAGTGTTGTTTGGTTCAATCATCTGGTTTAGTTTTTAAGCAGAAAATAGTACATTTTCGTGACTAACGTAACGTTAATATTTTCAGTGAAATGCTTCAGTGTTTTTTGCTTAAAACTGTAATAAAACCGAAAACCAATACACAAACTAGGAGATATATTGTTAATTATTTTCTTAATGAAGAAAGAGACGAAAATAAATGAGACACTCATTAAAAAGAAATTACTTCACTTCCATTCGATGATGCAATCTTCTCCGAGATTTTTTTTTTTTTTTTTCGCATTTTGTATACTACCGTGCTAAGTACAAAAGTGGAATCTGCAGATGAGCTCAAGCTGAGATATTGTGTTTTTAAGTTTTGCTCCTCCATAAATTTGATTCAGATGTCTTTTTACTTCCTTTTACAAAAAAAGGAAGTATTGTATTCGCGAAAAAATTTTCACTCAAAATACGACCTTAATTTCCATTTAAATTATATTTTTAATTAATTAATATTTTTTCCCCGAATGAATGTTGAGTGTTTTTTTTCGATTCGACCACACGTGGATAAGTACCTAAGAACGTATAGACACACGAACTATCCATTTTGACGATTCCGGATTTAACTACAACGAGTTTTCTCGTGAAGTCTGTATGTACATATGTGTGTGCGTATGTGCTTATGTGCGTACTTTCGTATGTGCGTACGTGCGTATGTGCGTACGTGCGTATGTGCGTACGTGCGTACGTGCGTATGTGCGTATGTATGTCGCATAACTCAAGAACGGTATGCCCTAGAAAGTTGAAATTGGGTACGTAGACAATTACAAGACTCCTACAAATACACATACCAAATGTATTACAAATATATTACTTTTTTAATGCTAATTACTTCAATTATGAGAAAATACTGAATTATAATTTTAATTAAAAATTATGCCTTTAACAGAGTTTAACGCACTGTACTATAGTTCACTCTAGTGCAACTCTAGGTTGCGTTCAACTCTATAATAGTTATTTTCTTCTTATTAGACGCAATCAACACTTTCATATTTCGTAAAAACAAATCATTTTTCGCATCTTTCGGATCTTGAAATCAGACAATCTTTGATGAAAGAATTTTTCGTTCCTGCATGACATTG
This sequence comes from Uloborus diversus, assembly GCF_026930045.1. NCBI lineage: Eukaryota > Metazoa > Arthropoda > Arachnida > Araneae > Uloboridae > Uloborus > Uloborus diversus. Next base: position 38,816,714 of record NC_072733.1, on the reverse strand, counting down.
AACGTCATATAATTACATCTATAAAGTGATCCATCACTTTAAATGGTGATGAGTCCATCACCATTTAAAGTGATGGACTCCTACAAATGATCACATGACATTTATTAGAAAGGATTTTTTTTCATACTAATCACTTGAATTACAAGAAAATACTGAATTATCATTTTAATTAAAAAATTGTACCATTGACAGAGAATTAAAACCATCTTCTACACTATTTAAAATATTTCACGAGTTATTATCTTTTTTACACTTGACTTGATTTTTTCATATTTAAATTTCACAAGTTTAGAAAAAGTCAATGTCTGCATTAGTGTTGATGCTTTTATTTAAAAAAGGAATTTGCATTAGTTTCTTCAAAAAAAAAACTAAAAGTATGATATACGTTTTTCGTACATGAAAATAAAAATTTACTTTAAAGAGTACCGAGTTTAAAGAAATGCTTCAAAAAACAGAAAAATGCAGTGAAAATGTTACTTTTATCGTTTGAGAAAAGTCCTATAAAGTTAAAAAAAATAAATAAAAACACGATCAAAGGCTTTACATAATGATAGGAATTTAAGGAGGATTTAAAGAAGAAAGCTCTTTTATACCTCCTTTTTTGTTTAACATTTCCTAGCTTTTTCATTTTAAATTTCAGATACCTAAGTTCATAAAACTGCTTGAAGGAACGACAAATGAAGCAAGGATATTTAATGCCACACAGAAATTTGATTCCTTATCTTATTGGTTTATTGTTTAAAAAAAACAACAATTTTTACGTGATTTGTTTCAATATAAGATGTAATTTCCTGAAAGAGATTTTATCATAGTTATTCTGTTCTGTTTTTAATAATTTACTTATTTATTTAATGGAATTTGTGCATAAAAAATCCAAAATGAATTAAACAGTGAAATAGAGCTTTCCCCCATAGACGTTTGGCATAAAGCATGGATGCGTTTTAATTTATTTATTATAAAACATTAAAAGCGTTGAATAACTCGCATTAAATTTCAAAGTGTCGTGCGTTTTAATAAATTAAAATTTTATTTTGTCTTTCAACATTTAATTTTATTAATATAAAACAAATGAACAATTTTAAATTTTTTTATCTTACAACCATATTCATTTTGTTGTCTTCGTTATTACCATTGCATTTCTAACTAGAATTCATATTTGTTTGAAATAACTGATGTTTTTTTAAATGTATAAATTAAACACGTTTCAATGCTAGTTAATAAATACAGAAAGAAAGTGAATGCAGTGAATATGTTAGTGGTGGTCAAACAAACTACTTGAAATAGCATAAGATGGACAAATACAACTAACTAGTATATTTTCACATCTCAATCAACTGAAAACTTGAAGAATTTTTTTTAAGTACATTAATACACGAATCCGTTTTTTAAGCATTATAGCTCTCTTTCATTTCATTTTTTTTTTTTTTTTTTTTACTTTTCATGTGCTGTAAGACTTAAAATGCGTTGAAATAATCCAGTTTCCTACGAAACTCAATAATATTGCTGGAATTTTTGAACTCCATATTGTTTCTAAGCATTAAAATGCAATAATTGTATCTCATCGGAATAAAATTTTCACCTTAGCAACAAATTAACTCATTCTGTTCATCATTTATGCACATAATTGAGTAAAATTGAAAGATTAATGGTATGTAAATATTTGTCAGCTAATTTCCTCTTTTGGCTTAAGTTTTCGTGTCGTTTAATTCTTCAATTACATTATTGCTTTAAATATGTACGTTAATGGAAAATTTATGATGCTTTCGATGCAAAATCTTTTCAGATTGTTCAAAATTAAAACAATTTGAAGCACATGTCAAAAATTCTTAAAAAGTACCACATCTGCAAAATTCGCTGTTAAATGTTTTACATACATTGAGAAAGAACTACGACAAACAGTAAAATAAACAAGTTAATCCATTTTCTCTACATTTATTATTTTTTCACTACTTTTTTGTATGAGAAAGAAAAAAATAAGACTTGTTTATTATAATATATACAATTTATTCGGAACAAGCGTACGCGATTTAAGAATTCAAATTTCCTCTAGAATAACAGAAGATTTTAAGCTACTGAACAATTACTGCGTGATTGATGTTTGTCACACGCATTAAATCGAATTTTAACTGTGGAGTTTAATCAAAGTTAAGAGACTTTTTGATATCGTTATCAGGTATGAAATTTCCATAAGATTTCCATTAAGTGAATAATATTTTCAAGGCACTTAGGCTTAATGCTATATGTTTAATACATAACTTCAGTGGATAATTGAGTGTTTGAATTTAAAGATATGGTTCAGTTACAATTTCGCACTTTTTCAACATTTCACATTTTTTTCGCGATCAAAGAAGCAATGAAAGTCAAAGCATTTATGCACCTACCAATAAGGAAACAGCTTTTATTGTTATTTTTATACAATAATTCCTTAACATTTTGGTACAAGTGTCACACTTCTTTCTTAAGTTAAAAAAAAATTAATGATAACTCATGAATTAATACTCTCCCCCCCCCCCTCTCTCTCTCTCTGAAGAAACTGTTAGGAAAACATTAAGATTAAAAAAAACACTGCCTTTCATCAGTGACGTAATTTGTACCATTTCGCACCCTTACAGGTAAAAGTAAACAAAGTTACTGCAGTAAATAGTAGCTTCTCTCATTAACAAATGAGGCAGTGAGAAGCAAAGAGATGTAATTGCCAAATTTAAAAATTTTAAGATAACCTCCACAAATAGCTGGAGAACCTCTCCCGTGTTTCGGGGTAAGAGATAGAACTAGTATCCCAGATGTGTGCTGTTAACAACAGGATTTAGAAAAAAAATGAAAGCCTGCCAAGGATCTGAACTTCAAATGTGTTTTTCTCAAAACTTTAAAAAGTCTAATTACATCCTTTTGCTTTTCACTGCTACAACTCATATCAGTAGTAAAAATCGTGATTTTTCACTCTCAAAAATTTCCTCTTTTACTTGGAATACGAAAATTTTGAAACTACTCACTTAACTCCACTTGTTCGTTTTACCTCACACCTATTTCTTAATAACTTTGTCATAAATGGCTCACTCAATTTGTTCCCAGCATATACTTTCCTCATATTTACATAAAAAATGCATCTAAGTGAATCTTGAAACTCTGGAAATTTAAAAAGGAGTATTGATTACTAAATCAATATAAATAAACTTATTTTATTTAGTATGCGATAGGTAAAATGACTTTTTCTTTTTGCTACCTCTTTCTCTTTCTATGAATAAAAACGAATTCTTTAATTATAGACTTTAACGTTGGGATGGGAAACATGTATCTCCTATTAAAGCTTCTTTCTTTATTATTAGTTTCTATTGATTCGGAGTTAGCTGGAAAATCAAATTTGTTCGTTGAGTCAAGTGAGGAATTTCGTTATTCTTAACCGACTTTAAAAAAGGAGGTTATGATTTCGTCATGCGGCTTTTTATGTATGCTTTCGGATTATTCCAAGACTACTGGACCGATTTGAAAAATTCTTTTTTTCGTTAGGAAGGGTATACTTTCCAGATGGTACCATGGTATTTTGGTCTGGATCTGATAAGGGGTCTCGAAGAAGTTCAAGAAAATTTGATTTTCACACGCTATGGATACATCTAGCTTACGTTAGTGTGCGGAATACGTCGCAGGGCACGTGGTGTTTCCGTGACAGGTGTATTTTCTCAGCAAAGGTTATGCCTTCATCTTGAACGAGAATTTTCGCGGCATATGGATGATTAATTTTCGCCACCTGTAAATTTTTACTTATAGGTGTTACCAATATTTTACAAGAGAACAAAGCAGTAAATTAAACATATTTTGCTACTTTAATAGCTGAATCAATTTCCCTTAATACTATTTTTAATTAAAATAACTTAATTTATTCACTAAAATGTTTTTTTTTTTTTTTGATATTTCAGTGTTCAATCCAAGAGGAATTGAATACAGAACACCCCTGCTCCGACGATTTAACTTATATTCTTTAATAATATTTTGTAACTGATGTCTGATTTCTCAAGTTTGACCAGTATTCTAGATTTACTATTTCACAATGCCGCCAGTTTAATTTGAAATTAGGGTTATTCTAATTAGCAGGCTTCAAAAAAGGGAGGAGGTTCTGAACTCGTCGGATTAGTTTTTTCTTTGTACAATGTTCTATAAATACTCGAAAACACCTGTACCTAGGGGCGTGCACGGGGGGAGGGCGTGAGAAAGAACACCTGTTGGTCTGGGCCAGAGAATGAAGGGAGCATAATATTTTGAAAAATAGGGGTGAACTATAGGGGAAAACAATACGGAGCGGGGCCCAGAAAAGTAACTTTTGAAGGGCCCCAGAATTTCTGTGCACGCCCCTGCCTGTACTGATTAGGAAAATTCTTTTTTTTTTGAAACAGTCTACTTCCCCTGCGGTCTAATGGTAATCAAGTTCGGGTTTGATGAAATGGAGGGAACACTTTAAATACGTATTATACTCAGATTTAAAGCGATTGGTACTTTATTAACTTTATATCGTCTTACTTAGTGAACCGGTTTTTATGATTTTTTTTCTTTTAGTGGATAGGGGGTGATCTAACTTTACTCTAAGGTTCCAAATCTTCGATTTGCAATATTTGTTGTTTAGAGAAAAGTTATGGGTAAAAAACAATAATTTTCATGTAATTTCCCTCACGAACGATTAAATGTAAAACCCATTGTTAAAAAGAATAAAAATGCCATAAAACAAAGGGAATGTTTTCTTTACCCATAGTTAAAGAAAGTATTAAAAAACATTATTATTAAAAGTACTCATAATGAAAATTTTGAATCAAGGATTCTCTGCAGCAAACATAAAATTCATTCTAATGGAATTTTTTATCTTCATCTATAATGGGGACATTTTTGAAAAACCCTGCGACTTTTATCACAAGTTACATGACCCGTATTCTTGTGAGACATAAATTGCAAATTACAATTTTACAATTTGTAATTTACAGTTTTACGACTTGCAATTTGCAGTTTATTTGTAGTTTGGGAAACCGTAAACATTTAAACGGTTCTAACTAAATACTAAATCCAGTCTATACTTTTCATTAGAAATGAGATGTATCAATTGTTGCATTTCTGCTAATGCTCATTCATCGTGTGGTTTAGTTAAAAGTTTAAAGGGTTCTAAATCAAATCGAGCCATTACTTCAAGTCTTGACTATGATGAGAGCTACGTATATACTCGTCCTTTCGCAAAGTTCTATTTTCCTAAATCTATGACCGCTTTATCGAGGGTTGTGTAATACGTATTGTTGTGAAATATAATTTACAATTTACAATTTTACGATTTTGAATTTAAAGCGATTTCTGTTGTTGTTTTTTTAGTGACTCGTGCATTTGCTTTCGGAAAGCAAACTTTGATAAAGTCGAACTAATAATGAAGACAAAAATTTTTTGAACCTAGTTGCACATTTGAAAAAGCCTTTCTTCACAGTCGTCGGAAGTCCGAGACGTTGGGGTCTATTTCTTTCTCTATCGTGCTCATCTTAGTAGTTTTCAGACTCATGTGCTCGACGTTTTCGTACTCGACATGCGCTTAAGAAAGGCTTCAGCGTCATGTACCATTTACTCTAACCTACGAACTTATTTTATATTTACACACTAAAACTAACTTACTTTAAAATTAAAAAAAAAAAAAAAACGCCTTCAAAAAACATCAAGGAAATAAAAAGCAAAAAATAACCGACTACACTTACATACTATTTCCTACCCAAAACTAGAAATGAAATTTATTTTACAATTCCGGTACAAAACTCAACTAAACTAAACACCCAATCATAAAATAAACACTGATTTTTATTACTATACGATGAATTATTTTAAATACCTAACTAATTATATACGATCCCTTAATTTTTAATAACATTTTGAAGTTGGGGCCTCCTATAAACTATGTCCTAACTTAACTGAGTAGGTTTACTTTTAAAGACTAATTTCGCGTTTAGTTAAATTAGTGTTTAATTCAGGATTCGGTGGATTGTCAGTTACGTTAGGTAGTAGTTTATAGGATGCCCCGACTTCAATACGTTATTAAAAATTAAGAGATCGTATATAATTAGTTAGGTATTTAAAATAATTCTTCGTATAGTAATTAAAATCAGTGTTTATTCTATAATCGGGTGTTCAGTTTAGTTTATTTTTGTACTGGAATTGTAAAATAAATTTCATTTCTAGTTTTGGGTAGGAAATAGTATGTAAGTGTAATCGGTTATTTTTTGCTTTTTAGTTCCTTGGTGTTTTTTTGAAAGCGGTTTTTTTTATTTAGAAGTAATTTTTTTGTTGTTTTTTTAACATGTTTTTTTTTTTTAATGCGCTCAAAGAGTTTGCTTACAAAATATCTCCCAGGAAAAATAAAATTTTTCTTTTAAATCTGATTAAACGTTATCGATGAAGCTCAAAAATTCGCCTTTTTAAGGTTTGGAGGAAATAGGACTTGTAATCTTTCAATCAGTTTAATGAAATTGGCTATTCCTCAGTGTCCGTTTTTTTTTTTTTTTTTTTTTTTTTTTTTCATTTCATTTTTTAGTTTCTTTTAATTCCTAAAACTTTTTTTTTTTACATTTAAGCATAAATGATAGTCTCTGATAGTCTCTTTAACATAGAATTAAATTGATAAATATCGAGTTTGACCGGATTTAAGTTTGTTATGATCATAAGTACCTTAAACTAGTAGCCTGCAATAACCCAATCATTTGCACTAACGTTTTTTAATTACTTTATAACTTATGTATATGTGTGTGCTTTTTTTCTTCATTAATTTTAATTATCTTTCTTTGCATATTCAGTAAACATCCTATTATTCATTTTATGTATATAATAAGCAAAATTACAGTTCTTTTTTAAATAAAAATACCTCATGATAGTACAGAGTTACAGATTTGGCAACTAGCAAAGGAAACACTGATGAAAATCGCAACGAATTTGCTTACTTTTTTTAACGTTTTAGCCTTCATATTTCCATCACGTGTAAAGGATTTATAGTTTATGTTGCCTGTCTCAATAAATTTGTTTATATTTAAGTTTTTTCCTGTTTTAAGTTTTCATACGATACCATGCTCGTGAATCAGGCAAACTTATTTAAAAAAAACTCACTCCCTTCCATATACAATAAAAGGGTTTCACTGTTACACGATTAAAATTGACAGAATAATAAAAATTTTAAGTAAATAGAGGTTGGTAGGTCAAACTGATGAACCGCTAGTAAATTACAGGTCGATCACATACAAAATAACATCATTTTTTGCTCTCCCTTACGAGCTATGGAAAACGTAAAATAATAACCGTCTAAAATTTTACAATTCGCTTTTTTTTTTTTTTTTTTTGCGGTCCACTTTGCTGCATAATATGTATTCAATAGTAGAGTAGTGTTAAGAGTAATAAAATTACTCTTTCTATTGAATTATTTTTAGAAATTCATAGGGGAACTATTCCGCTAAAGCTTTGAGATATAACTCCTCACATTAAATACAAAGCATGTAAAGTTAAAATGAAAATTCACAAAACAATTGGGCTGAAAGTGCACAGTTGAAATAACATTTATTTCCAATTTGCGCAGACGTTGAAGTTAATTTGCATGAACTAACGACTCTAAACAAAACTAAATGATTGCACTCACACGAAAAGAAATGCTTCATTACCTCTAATCGTACGGATATTGCAATTCTCACATTTGGTATATATTTAAAACTGTTCTTCGTACAATTAAATTCCTTGGAGTTTGCCAACTCTTCTTGATATAATTTCGCTCATCATATGTTCGCATCAGTAATAATGCTTACTTTCTATAGATTTAAATAAAAAGATGTTGATTGGAGTATACTGATATGTTATCTTTTTATGAGTGCAGTTTTATTATTATAACGTTTGTAACACCGATAAGCTAAATAAGAAATGTGACTCGTCCTTTATTTCCGTACATTTCATTTCCATCTTTTATTTCGGAGACATATCTTCTAAAATTGAAGTAAGATCAGTTGCAGGAAGTGGAAACAGAATTTAGATGCTTCACTTTTAGACCCTTTCTCTTAAATGAGTTGAGAGTTGGAATTTTGTACAAAGTATCCGACACTATACTCCCTAAAAGTAACTGATAGTAACTCTGAGAGTATAAAAATTTGACTTATATGTGTATTTATTAGTGAATGAAATCCTAATTACATTTACGGTACAAGCTTACATTTACCCAAAAGACTTGGGGTAAACGAAAACAGTGATTTCCTTCCCCATTATCTAGATGTAGTGTGGACAGAAAATAGTAAGATACTACCCCATCAGTTTAATAAAGATGTTCTTCCCCAAGATGTTCTGCAAAAATGATACCTACTCAATTGAGCGCACTGGTGGCATGATCTGTTAAATCCTCCAAATGTAATCTGAAATCGTTTAAAATTGAAATTATGTAAAAAAAATAATTTGGTACTAAATTTTTGAAAGATACACACCAAAATGTAAATTGCATCAAAATTACATTTTTCAAAAAATAGCAAGATTGACAAGTTTAGCTGTTTCCATTCACTCTGGAGAATAGGGCGGTATAGTAGGGTGGAAAAAAATCAAAATCTGATAAACGTTAAGTAAAAGTGCGGAAAAGTTGCCCTTTGTAGAGATATTTAGTCATGCAAATGGATTTCGACAGAAAAAAATAGCTTGAGGGTTCGCTCGCTCCTTGAAGTTGACCATTATTGCATAAAAATTAGAAAAGGTAACAATAATTTCATAAAAATAAAAATTTGATAAATTTGATGCAATATCACTTAAGAGTAGGTGTTTTGTATAGCACACCGCATAAGATCATTTTATTAATAAACTATACTTTAAAGTTCCACACATGCTTTGAATTTGACCAATATAGCCTCAAAACTATAAAAAAGTCAAAAATCGTAAGGCTATAAATCGAAAGGCTTCGTATTTTGAGAAAAAGTATCAGAAGTCATTATTTGCAAAATTTGCAATGCAAAGTTGGACACTTTTACTCGTACCGTAAAAGTGTCCAACTATGGGCCACTTTTTGATGTTTTCAATGAAAATTCTATGTATATCTTTGATTTAGAAATTTGATGACTTTAGCAATGGTAGCTATATTTCTCGTCTTTCAAATGAAATGTTTAAAAAAAAATCTAAGTTGGAAAGAAGATGAAGGGAATTTTTTCCCCGTGGCCCATAGTTGTACCCCGTAGGGGTAGAACTAGGGGTACAACTATGGGCCAAAAACTCATTGAAAACTTGATCTGGCTCTATGTCGTCTCATGCTACAGTGCTAGTAAGAAAAATTGCATCACCCTCGTATTTTCACAATAACGGGCTTACGTAAGAAGTTTTGGTGGACCGATTAACGATGAATGTATGTGAAATTCTGCAAAACTTATGAAATAAACATTTAACAGCAAGAATCCAATAATTTTTTACGTAGATCGGGACTGTTTCCGGGCCAAGGCAAACTGCTGACTCCATGCTCATTTTTTCCATTTCTGAACCTGCGTGTGAATTTGGAGAGAAAAAATTACTTAACCACATATCAATTTAAGTCTAATGGCAGGATAAAGGTTTTTAATTGTTACTTACCAGTTTTGCCCTATGGCACGGAGCAGAATCATCCTGGAAAATGATGTTTGGAACTGAAGTAAAGTGATCCCGGATAGTAGGAAGCAATTTCTCCTCCAAAATGCCAATATACACCTGAGCGTTTACTGTTCCTTGCACAAAGTGAAGCCCACCACCTCCTTGATCAGAAATACATCCCTAAATCATCTGGGATACGGAATGCTTGACTGTGTGTTGAATGCAATCGGGATGATATTCCTCTCCTTTGCCTAATGCAATTTTTTTCACCACCACTGTACGTGTACATGTTGCCCTCTGCTTGAAACTGTATAAAGAATTTTTGTAGTCCATCATTTACCTTTTTTTCAATTTTTTAAGGTTTAATCATCACTTGTCGTCTCGAGTGATTAATAAAGTTAGACATGGTAAATGTAGGTAACGTTCTTTATTATCTGCCTTGGTTTTGACATAGAAACACTTGAAAACTAGAAAAACCTCACCAACTAAAGGCTAAGTACCTATAGAGTCCCTCATATAGGGACTCTAGGTACCTATACTGAGGTCTCAGAAAATACGTAAGTCAGACAAGTTTTAAATGAGATCAACAAAGAGGGGGGGGGGGGGGGACTTGGCTACACCTTTCCAAAATGGGAATTTCAGATAAAACTTTGAAAGAAATAGGGCTTGATGACGTACCTACTGAATTGCATGGTTTTCAAAACCTCACATGTGATACTAAAGCAGTGAAACGATAGGAAAAATTAGATAAAGAAGCGCTAGCTATAGTTTGTTTTATAACAAAAAGAGAGATGGCTTTATTCGAGTCAAATTATAATCCAGAACGCCACAACATAACACTAAGACCGAAAATTGGCAGGAGTCAAATAGTTCAACTCGCATGCCAAACTATATTTTATAGTAATCAATGTGATTACAGTTTGTGGGCTCAAAAATATTAAAATTTATTCAGCAACTTCTTTTGTTTCGAGAAGTGGAATATGTCGGCTGTTTCAAGCTACATTTACATTTTCAAATTTTTACACTTAACCATTGTTCACTACCGTAGGCAAATTTTACTTTTTGAGCTAAAGTTATTGACTAAGTGGAAAAAAATTTTTTTATTGGATAAGAAATGCTTGTATTACCTTTTTTTCTTATCTATGTAAGAATTAATTCATATGGAAGCAAATTTTTACAAATAATAACTTCTAATACTTTTTATTTAATGTACGGAACATCACGATGTTATTCAATTTTGACGCTATATTTGTCAAATTCAAAACATGTATGGAACTTTAAAGTATAGTTTATTATTAAAATGATCTTTTGCAGTGTGTAATCTACACAAAACGCCTACTCTTAACTTCAAGGCACGGGCGAACCCTCAAGCTACTTTTTTCGGTCGAAATCCTTTTGCATAACTAAATATCTCTACAAAAGGCTATTTTTCCCCACTATTACTTACCTTTTATCAAATTTTGATTTTTTCACTGCACCCTACTGTCTAGGGTAGGTACATGGAAACTTCTGAACTGCGTGCCAAAAAAGTATGGATAGTAAAATTCATAACTAAATGTGTTTAGTAACCGTCTACAAGACAAATAAAACTAGTTGAAACCAGTTACTTCGCATTTCCAGACCTGTTGTAGAGTAAAAAATAAGATCACTTAACTTCAAAAGACAATTTTTCGACAATGTCATATTGAAACAACGGTGACGTCATCAAAACAGTTTGAACATTCGTAGATCTCTCAGAATGTTTTCTGTATAATGTTCAAAACTCTAAACTGTTAAATATTTTTTTTCAAAATGTGTGACGGACGCCCTTAGGTTATTCCATTGCTATCGAGGAAGCTGGACGCCGGAATAAGGTTACACAAGCGCCAAATGCTACCACTGTATTTACGGATTAAGCTTATATAAAATTTTTACAGTGATGTTTCCTTTTATCCCAACTGACTCTAATGCTTGATGTTAAAGGTTCAAAGTTTCCTTTTACCTCAACTGACTCTAACGCTTAATATTAAAGATTCTAAGTTTCCTTTTACCTCTAAGGACTCTATTGCTTGATGTTCAAAGTTCGAAGTTTCCTTTTATTTCAACTGATTGCAATGCTTGATATTAAAGATTCTAAGTTTCATTTAACCTCAACTGACTTTAATGTTTGATATTACAAATTCGAAGACTTTATTCCAGGATGCCTGAAAAATATCTCACTTTATAAAAAAAATAATAAAAGAAGAAAAAGATATATGCCGATCATAATTACTGTCACGTGACAAGATTAAAAGAAACTTAAAAGATTACATTCCAAAGAATAAAACTTACTTTTACTTTTACTGTTCTATAATCTTCATTTGACAAAGAAGTTCCGAATAATTTACTTTAGCCAGAGATAATTACTCGTGATACATTGTCTGAGAGCTACGCAATTACATTTGAAACACATTTCTCACAGTTCATCAAGAGGGATTAAATTTAAGTTACGCTCCTTAATGAGATATTTTCCGAGCTATTAAAGTATAGATTATTGCCGAACAAAAACGACCTCTCTAAATCTCTGTTTATGCGATAAAGAATTGACTTGTTGTTCTTTCAGAAATTACTTTTTGACGCGGAGAAGTACTGATGAGCCGTAAATTGTCATTTTAGAAACATTTAATAAATGGCTGGTCAATACATTTGGGCCTTTCGTACATAAATTGTATGTATCAGTTTCGAATATGTACTTGACACACATTTGAAATTATACGGAAATAAAATATTTTTGTAAAACGTTGCGCCAAAAGAAAAATTGAAATTCAATTTAACCTTTGTCAGAAAGAAAGAGCTTTGTATTTATTTTTTTTATTTAAAAATGAAACTTTCTGTGTTTTCAACTTCAAATTTCCTCGTGCTATCCATGGTATAAATTTTTAAAAATCTGTAGGTTTCTCTTTTTGATTTCATCTATTTATTTATCTCTTTGTTTTTTTAAGAATTTAACTTTAATAAAATTGCTACTAGATTTCTTTACGAAAAAAGAGAAAGAATTTCAAAAAAATTCAAATAATTTATGTAAAAATTATTTGGAGAATAAAAACACAAAGTCAATTGAAAAAAAAAAATGTATTTTTTTTTTTTTCGTCATTACTTAAAGGAATGGCTGTGTCTAAATTACTTTTTTAATAAAAAGTGATACAGATTTTAAAAAAAGCACCATTCTTTTTCTATGTATTAAATATAGTTGTTACAACTTTTTTAAAGCAAAGAAAAAAAATAAAGAAAACATTTTTTTAATCCAAACTTATTGACTTGTACTGCTCCAATTTATTATTTTTTCCAAGGAAAAATACAAAAAAAAAACACGCTTTTTTATGCAACGCTTTCATATTTAAAATGTAGCATTTAAAAAGAACAGTTATTTTCTCATTCAGCATGTTTACAAATCACTAAACTCTTCTGTGCATAAATTTAACTTAATTTCCATAAACAAACAAAGTAATTAATAAAATTGAAATTTCCCGCAATTATATCGCAGCTAAGCTTTCCAAGTATTTAAACAGTAAACATATTTTTTTTTAATTTATACTTCAGATCTGAAGTATTCCTAATAAGATATCAGCATTAAGGATGCAATTAATTTTAGCCTTCTGGTGAAATTTAATTTAATTAATTAACTGTCGATGGAGTTTTGAAAGCTTTTACAAGAACATTTAACATTTTGTTGCTTTTGAGTACTTGTTCGACTATTTCCGCATTCAAGCTGATTAGAATAAATTGTTTTGTTCTTAACCGAATAAATAGGTTCAATTTGTTCAGGGTAACTCAAAGTTACAAAAAATTACGGTAAAAGCAGACCTTATTTAATAATTATACCATTTTATGACAAACGGTACTTTTTTTACTGAAAATGATAAACTGAAACCCATTAATGCACGTTTAACCAGCAGCTTACTTTTCTCATAATTAACAATTTGTTTTTTTTTTTTTTTCTAATTCAAAACTATTTCAATGAATAACAATACTACCTAAAGGGAAACCAAATAAAATTTAAATTTAATTGCAACTGTAACAAAAAATTCACTGTAAGCGTTTGAGCTTTTTACAAATAAGCAAGTTATATTAACTGAGTTCAAATTTTTCAGAACGTGACATTGAACGTGTTGTCATGTCCTTATCATAATCATACACTTTTTCTTTGCATTAAAGTCTATTTCTAGATTTACCACTCAACGTAAAAAAGTAGCTAGTAGTAATATCAGTTCTTCCCCAAATCAAAAGGCACTACACACTTAATTGTAAAGATTGCAATTTAATGCTACCTTCCTGCCTAAGTTCCCTTTAACATAGGAGGTTTAGGTTCAGATTTTTGCGAATAAATGTGAACAGATATCTTTTACTACTCACCTTAATACCGAAGTATTCTCATACATCATCTAGATATTCTAATTGGAGCTTCCAATAAGAATATCTAGGTGAAGCTCACATCTGACGTGAGCCAATCAGCACATACGGCATCCATATTCTTGAGATCATCGAATTAGATGAGTGTGTTAGCCTAATTCAAAATACACAAGAGGTAGGATTATAACTTACTTCGTCAAAAAATATACATTTGTTTGTTTGTGTGGGCGTTATTTGGGGTTTTTATATATATGTTGGCCCTAAACTGCTTAGAATACAAGATCTGATAGTTAACGCAGCACATCTTAAACATACATTTGATTTTTTTTCTCACTCTTTCGCGCAAACCTGTTGTTGTTATCGTTATTATGAAATGCTGATATTAATTTTTTTTGATACTCAAACTCCATCTGAAAAAACGTATTTTTGATTTGATACAGTGAATGCAGAAATTTCGTAAAGTGAAGTAATAAACAAGTAAAACGTTTTTTTTTGGGGGGGGGGGAAATAAAACCAAAGAGTTATTTTACTGTTTTAATTACATTTATCATATGACTAATTCCCACGATATCGTTCATATGAAATCCTTTTACATTGTAATATCTGCTTCGGAAATCAGCAAAATGTATGATGATAAGATTGTTGAAAAGTGCAAACTTTATGGTTATTAAAAAAAATACATGAGCTTGATAAAATAGTGAAACACATTTCATATTTTTATACCTTTTTTATATTGAATAAATACCTTTTATGTTTCATCAAATATGCAATGTCAATACTAGCCTGTATTTTTATAACTTCTCAAGTAATCCTTTCCGAGGAGGGAGATCAGAACACAAGAGCTGCAATAAATATTGTTTTGTAATTAATGTATTTTCTTTAAAAAAAATACCAGGTGTCATCCGGTGAAAAAGGATTCATTTAAAGGATAACGCTCGTAATATTAATTGTCTTTGTATGAGCGAGAGAAATGCATTGATGGCCCCAATTACAGAACAGAAATTTTCTAACGGCGATTGCGATTTCCATAATTTCGTAATCAACATAAAATGATCGATCTGCTAAAAGCGCTTACTTCCCCAAACATATATTTTTAGCAGAGATATATTTTGCAATGAGGCATTATCCTCCAGTAAAAAGTGTCCTTTATGAACTGCCCTGAGGGTGTTTTATGAAACTCAATTGAAGGTAAGAAGTGGAGGTATTTTCTCGACCTCAAACTAATCGGTCGCAACACGAGTCTAATTGGGTTAGACGTCATCCTCTGTGAAACTCAAAATGGACTACTGGTATTATTTCTAAATTAGATGTACGGAGGATTTTTAATTAGAGACGTTAGTTTTATTAGAATCTGCCAAGTTGACCACTTTTGTAAGTTTACCGCAGTAATGCGATACAAAATTATTCCTATGTCGTATATAGCAACCTTTATAGATTGATCACTAAAGTAGTACACCCCAAGTACTAAATTTGCACAAGTTTTACTGTACTTTGAAATCGCAATGAGAAATACGTTCATTAAAAAGAAGAAAACTAGAGGATCATTCCAGGGAGGATTTTGGACCATCTCTTTACCAGGTGCGAAGTAGGCCTGATCAACAGCAAGGTTGAAATGAAGAGGTTCCACAATCTCCTGGTAATAAGCCGGTCAATGTATTTCCCTAGCTCGCGAGAGCTCGCACGGGGTCGTAAACGACCCCAGCCATCTTTTTGTTTCCATTTCTTGGAATTTCATGGACAGATAAAGAAATCATTTTCTGAGTAGCTGGGATTGTGTCCTTGATTGATGTGTGGGTGTGGTTGGAATTTTCTTATCTCCTTTCAATTCTTGTAAACAAGGGGGGTTTTGAGAGTGGGGTCTTTTTCGACCCCCGCGCGAGTACTGACGTCAGTAAAATTCTCGAAACGGAACAGGTGTTTGGAATTATTTCCAGTGCAATGCATTCAAAGAATTTAGAAAAAAAGGTTGGGAAACGGAAGTAGTTTTCAGCAATCCTTCTTCTAGTCATGATTTTGAGTGCACACGCGTGCGGGTTTACCATGATAATTTAGTTTTGTCCTTTCTAATCCATATTTTTCAATCGTATTTGTAATAATTATTACAAAGAAAGCATGCCGACTCCATATGAGCAAGAGATGGAGCGTCTCCGCAAATTATTAGCCGATGTGGAGAGTGATGAAGAGGTCATTCCAGACGATGAATGTTTTAGTGATCAAGAAAACTTCAGTGACCACGACAGTGAGAGCGAATTTTCAGGAAGTGAAAGTTCTGCTGATCCCGATAGAGATGACACCTTTGTTGGAAGAGATGCAAAAAACTATTTGGCAAAAAACAAAATTCCGAGCTAATGTCCGTGCTCCAGCTCGAAATATAATTACGCATCTTCCTGGGCCAAAAGGAAACGCCAAAAATGTCAGTGATGTCTTTGAGAGTTGGAGCGTTTTTATCGATGATAAAATGATAAACCAAATAGTTGAATGCACTAATATTTTTATACATGACGTTTCAAAAAATTACTCAAGACTCAGGGATGCAAAATGCACAGATTCGGTGGAAATTAAGGCTTTATTTGGCCTATTATATTTAGCAGGTCTTCACAAGTCTTCTCATCTAAATGTAAGGGACTTATGGGCTACTGACGGAACCGGAATCGAAATATTTCGTTGTGTAATGTCATACAACAGTTTTCTTTTTTTGATGAGATGTTTACGCTTTGACGATGTACATACCAGAGATTCAAGGAAACAAAACAATAAACTGGCTGCAATAAATGAAATATTTGAAGCTTTCGATGCAAACTGCAAAGAAAATTACACTTTAGGGGAATATGTGACCATTGACGAAAAACTGGAACCGTTTCGGGGTCGCTGTGCCTTTAGACAGTATATGCCAAACAAGCCCGCGAAATATGGAATAAAACTATTTGCACTAGTCGATGCAAGAACTTTTTACACTTCATCTATGGAAATCTACTGTGGTAAAAATAGCAACAAATCGAACAAGCCGATTGACGTTGTAAAAAGACTTGTAGAGCCACTGTACAACACAGGTAGAAACGTTACCACAGATAACTGGTACACTAGTTATCCTTTGGCCAAAGATTTGATTTCTAAAAATCTTACAATAGTAGGAACATTGCGAAAAAATAAAAAAGAAATCCCTGTTGAATTCGTAAATACGAAGAAACGTGAAATACATTCTTCATTATTTGGATTCCAAAAAGATTGCACAATCGTCTCATATGTTCCAAAGAAAGGAAAATGTGTTTTACTATTGTCAACGATGCATAACGATGACACTATTGATGAGGATTCAGCTGAGAAAAAGAAACCAGAGATAATTACATTTTATAATATGACGAAGTGCGCAGTGGATGTTGTTGATCAAATGGCGGCATCCTACACCACGGCAAGGATAACACATCGATGGCCCATGGTAGTATTTTTTTGCATTCTGAATGTTGCTGCTATAAACGCCCGGATAATACTGCTGTCCAAAAAGGACCCTCCTGTGGAATATAAGAACCGAAGACATTTTCTAAAAAAGCTTGCATTGTGTTTAGTTGAAGAAAAAAAAGCAAACCGTGTTGTTAGTGAAGAACCCCCAACTAAAAAGGCCAAAGTTTCGGGTCGATTCAGGTGTGCTTTGTGCCCAAGAAATAAAGACAAAAAATGTCAACAGATTTGCGTATTGTGCAAAAATTATGCATGCAAAGAACATCAAAATATTGTTTGCAACAACTGTAAGTAAGTTTCTTTAGGTATTCTATATTTTTTGTACAACTTTTGCTAACTGAATACTAACTGAAATAGGAATAAAAATGTGTAAACGTTTTGAAAAAGTTGTTGAAAAATGTGTCATAAATATGCTTAAAAACATTGTAAAAGCTTAGGAAAAGTATTTTTTATATATTGTTTAACATATAAAACATTTTTTTCGTGCATAGTACAATTCATAAAAATCTTTCTTTATGCATTTCAAATAAAAAAAATAATTATTGTAGAAGTCTCTGTTGGTGGAGAAACATAAACAAATAAAATAAAATAAAGAATTCGTGCAAAAATTAAAAGGAAGAAAAAAAAGAAATACTGGGGTCGTTTTCGACCCCGCGCGAGTACTTGTGTGACGAATAACGGCGCGAGTTCTCGCGAGCTAGTAAACGCTCCCTGTGAAGCTCAATGGCTTAAGCAAAGTTGAAATGATTAAGGAATTAATGGTAGAAAATGTCAATACCTGGAGAAAGATTCCAATACCTATTCAATAGAGATAGTATAATGTCCATAACTAATATGAATTGTTTTTTATATGTCCTGAGTCTTTTAAACTACAATTAACAATTTAGACTATGTAGCCCCAAAAAGTGTCAATCAGTAGAAAATACAACAAGGCATGACCTAAAAATTACATTAGTTGTTCAACAGAACATTATTAAATGGAAAAAACATTTTGGATATTGCCCTAATAACATCATTATAGGAACTTCACGGATAATATTACATAAACTATCTAACTCTCTCTCTCTCTCTCCCTCCCTCCCTCCCCTCCCCCCCCCTCTCTCTCTCTCTCTCTCTCTCTCTCTCTCTCTCTCTCTCTCTCTCTCTCTCTCTCTCTCTTTTTATTGGACATTCAAAACACTAAGTCTCAACAATCTCAAAGCACTTTTATTTTAAAGGAAAAATGTGAAGTAATTTTCTGTAGCAGTAACCATCAGACATAAATCTGGGAGAAAATAAAGTTAAATATGAAAAGCAAAGCCTTTCGCACTTTATTGCTTAGAAGTTCATACGACCATCAAATTCCATCTTTTACTTAGTCACATATAAATTTCCTTATAAAATTTGAATTTATATTACAAAAAAAGCTTCTTTTTTTATTTTCTCCCAATCAAACTTTTCTATGTTTTCAGGCAGCGAAATATATGCATCTATTTGGGAAAAATCGAATTTTCTATTTTTTGAATATGTTTCAGTTGAGAAAACCATTTCCTTCTAACTTATATCTTTTCTTATCAATTCTCTAATATATTTATCAAAAGTAAACATTCATAGAAAATTCCACTTTTTTACATATCTCTTAACCTCAAGTCAAATCCCAACTTTTCATCTAATTCGGTTTAGGTTGAATAAATATTGATTCCTTGAAACCTGCTTTGAATTGAAACCTTAACCTTTAAAAGTGTAAAAATTCTTCCCGTGGTGAAAATTCTTAGTATGAAATAGGATTTTAATCTAAAAACTTTTTATATTTTCATAGTTAAGTTATTGTATACTTGGGGAAAAAAATCTTAGTTATGGGTGCGGTAATTTGGATTAAATTTAATAGTTTAGTTATAAGATCAAGAGATTAATTTAAAATGGATTTTTTTAACAAAAATAAAGTTTTATTTTATATTTACATTAAACATCCAAAGTATAAGTAAGATGTATATTTTTACTTTGCAAGGTAAGCGATCGAAGAATAAGTACAATAAAGTCTCAAAAACTCGCCCAAATTCGGGCCGAAAGTGTCCCAGTTTGTGAAAATGCCGGATTATCGGGATTGCGCTAGTAACAACTTTTTCGCGCGGGGTTTATTATCGTACTAGAGCTTGACCGAGTTATCGTGAATCTACTGTATTTATTATTGGAAATTATATTCATCAAGTTTTCTAAATAAATCTAGCTGAATATTGAAATGAATCTACTGTAAATAAACAAAATTTCATCCTTAAGAAATTTCAAGATTTGTTTTAGACAAGAAACTTTTTTTATATACTTAATCGTGCGACATAGTTTTTTAACGAAATACTTGCCGTTGTTGACATTATTATTATACTATTTAACTAGTTATTAAATAAAATATATCTAGAGCGCAAAATAAACAAAAACCAAGCTACATTTCACGAGGGATAATTTGTATCATGAAAAAAAAAAGCAAATTCGTTTAACTATTTCAGCTATTTTTCTATTAAAATGCAAATTTTAATTGTTATAGTAGATAATATATTGTATTGTGTAATCACAAATATTACGAGGGTTTGAGTGACAAATTTCCTCATTACATATTTACCACATTTTAATGAGTTAACTATTAACTGAATTAAAAAAAAAACTAATCTGTGTTAGCATAACAACAAGTTAACTCTAAAACATTTGTTGGTGATATTTTATGACTATCAAATTTTTCGTAGCAGCAAATTCAGTTTCATGAACCAGTAAATAAAAAGAGGGGAAAAAAGTCCCTCTATTTTCTTTAAAAGCCGATAAGACTTCCTCCCATAAATATTCTCATTATTAACCTCTTTCTCATTAAAGATTTTTTTCCCATAGCCATCATCTTCCAAAAAAGAAAAAAAGGAAGTAATCCTCTTGCTGACATAGAAAATTAATGATTTCTTAATGAAAAAGTAGAAGTATTTATAGTACGTGTAATGGGCATGTTTAATTACCGATTATTAAAGCAGGAAATAAGATTATACCAAAAGGAAAATTCATCACTTAAATGCTTATTATTTTAACGGAATGAGTTACTCAAAAGTTGTGGATGACTTCTTTTTATTTCAGTTTTTGGGTTATTGATTTTCAATACTTAGAGACAATTTATGTGTTGAAGTTGATTTTTATGCCCGTAAATATAAAACAATCAATGTTTGAAGCTTTTTTGCATAGTTAATTCTTTAATGAGTTATTATAAATAATGTTGTTTTGAAAGGTAGAGTTTTTCAGCACCGCGGACATATTTATTTAAAAATAATCTTGCGCACTAAATTGAATTTTTACGTATTTGTAGTTGCGATGAATCACTAAACTTGGTATAAATTAACAGCAGAAAAATAAAAATATATATATTAAAATATGTGGGGTATTTTTTTTCACGTTCGTATTAATTTTGATATTGAGTGAGTTACGAATTATTTCGTAGAATTCTCCACTGTCTAAAAAATATTTGATCCTTAGCGTCATTCTCAAAAACACCAATTACTGAACACTTTCAAGACAATTCTTCCGTTGATGTGTTTCTAACACCAAAGAAGCTACATAATTTTACAATCAAAAAGAATAAATAGATGATAACAAAAATAAGTTAAATAAATGAGTGAAGAAAATATAGAGACATCGCATACTAAAAATTTAAGTCACAAAAAGCATCTTCTAAAGACTCTAATAGTCTAATTGTGCTCAAAGGTCTATTGCTCAAACTCGTTTTTGAGACTTCAAAGAGGTCTTTTGCGTAGACTTTCTCTTTCGTATCTGCGAGCCTATTCCCAAAATTTATTTCTCTCAGCGCAGCTCATTATTTATTTAGGATTTAATTTTCCGTAAGTTCCTGCGAAACTAAGACTTCAATGAAGTTTTATTTTGAATAGACTTTCTCTTTCATATATGCAAGCCTGCACTGTAAAAAATGTTCTGTAACGTTCCTTCATAAAATCGGTGACAGCCTAGCTGCCTCCACTGCTCTGGAGTAACTTAACTGATATAACTGCCGTAAAGTTAGATTGTTTGTGGAAGGTTACTCCGTGGCAATGTAACTATAGTGTAACGTCTCACTCATTTCTGCGTAAGGTTACACCAGAATTTTCTGTATGCTTACAGACGAAAGGCTTGAAAGTTTACACATTAGCAAAAATTAAACTGTCATCTGACTTTCTTGTACAGGTACTCATTTTTAATTACAAGTAGACTAATGCTTCAAGTTAACTTTTTAATGGTTTAAATTATCCAGATATATTAAATTATCAAGAAATAATTTTCTATGCCTTTTTTAATTAAAAGTACAAAAAGAAATTGGTAGGTTACAGTTCTTTAAATTTTGTTATAACAGTATTAAAATAATCATCCTTCCATCATCCCATCCAAAAAATATCCCTTTTTTACAGCTCTTGCTTTTAATTAATCATTCATTCAATATTTATCGAGTTCATGCTTTTTCACTACGAATATACACCAATTATTTTTTTATTTTAATATACAAAAATGACAATTATATTTCACAAAGAGAGGAAATAACCTGAGTGGTGTCCGAACCCACAACGCGAATCTCACAGACAGGTTGCAAAGCAAAGCTTTTACCGCTCGGCCACAAAGGCCGGTTTTCGTTTCGCTAATAAGTTTACCTGCTCTGCGCCGATTCCGATCTTTACGCATGCGCTTTGAATTCTACTGAAACCATAATGAAGGTCCAACAGTTTGAGTTTTTAAAACAATGATAGTACACACTTCAGAATTTGTGTAACGTTACACCCATTAATGGTGGTCCTTACACATTGTTCACAGTGTTCCCACCACGGACCTAAAGCCCAGAATCGTGGAATAAAGGAGCGACACATCCGTCATCTTGGAGCCAAACTATGCTTTCTTCCTGTGTCGGCTATGGTGAAGTAGCGTGTTTTGCTTCTTGATTTTGGTTTCTTATTATCTCTATGTTATTTCACTATCAATAAGAGCTACAATCAAGAAGCAAAACGCGCCACTTCAATATAGCAGACATATAAAGAAAGTGGCATTAGCCCCAAGATGGCGGACGTATCGCCACCACAGACTGATTGACCAATCGCTTATCTTTGAATGTTAGAGGCTGATGAAACTGGTAAGTATATAAGGTATAGTGTAAAGATAAATAATAGTGAGCGAAAGTTGCCTTTCGTATAGATATTTTGTCATGCAAAGGATTTTTATAACAAATAATACCTTATGGGCTCGTTCACGCTTTGAAGTTCGTCGATATTGCATCAAAACCAAAAACAGTTATTTCATTAAAGAAAATTTTGATAAGTGTGATGTAATAGTGCGTATACGTTGACCTTTTATGCATATTATTTTCCACATAAGAGCATTTTAATTGAAAACTCTATTGAAATATTCTACTCGCTAACCAACACAGCTTAAAAATTGAATAACATCATAATGCTCCTAAGTCCGAGAAAAACTATAAGACATTATTATTGTGAAACTATTTACTTCAGAAGAGATTGATTCTCATGCATAATGTTTAAAAATTAACTAGAAAAGTATTTCTTACATAGTAAAAGATAACTGAATCCTCGACTAAGAACATGAACTTAGCAGCAAAATGCGAAATTTAAATTTTACAAAAGAATGAATCCAGCTTCCAAGAACCCACAGAAGTTATATCTTGAAACTAAAAGTGCTGCTAATAATTGTTCATGCTTATGAACACTTAAACTGTAACCGCATTACAAAAAATAAAACATAATTTGATAGGTGTGTTGGTTTTACCAGCACCTTATTTCAAATTCTAATGTTCTGGTACTTTACGAAAAGACTATCTTGAACACAAACGGTAATCACAAAGTTTTACACGTTTTTTCTTCAGTTTTGAAACTCTTTCCGTATCTAAAAACCACAAAACTTTTTTCATTTATTTTCTAAAAATCATGTACTAAATGCACTCTAATAAACTCTAAAATATTCCAGCTATTACTAAGCTCTAATTATAAAGCTTATTTATTTCGTAAATAAACATTCTTAGCAACTTATACAACGTATGTAGCATAAAATTATCATATTCAACGAAAGATAAAGCTTTTTAAGCATAAACTACTCAGCTCGTAAATATTCATTATTAAAAAATGTATTCTACTATCGCCTGTAAATGACGTTATTAAAATTTTAATTAGTCTTTTCATAATGTTTACATTTAAAACTAGTTTTGGTTAAAAAAAAACCTTTAATCGGTTTGAAAATAAAGTGCCTCATTTCGTAACTGCTTCATTATTAAAAACCTTTTAAAAAGGGTTTTTTCTCATTATTTTTCAAATTGCAATAAAATTCAGGTATTAGGAAACGAGAAATTGCTTAATTTTGTTTTTAAAAATTTACATGAACAATAGTTTTCAGAGGTAGAGCACATGAAAAAACATTTAACATTTGCAAAACTTCAGTATTTTTTCATTTTCGCGAAAATGTTACAAATTGTGACCGAGACTTCGTATTTTTTTTTATTATTAATTTTAAACATTACCACTTATTTCTGATCATTTTTTTCTTATTCGTTATTTAATTATTTAATGAAGTATCAATGAATTGCTTGTAAGTGATTTTTACGGGGTCAAAAAAAAAATGTTTTGTTCTGGAAGATTTAACCCACAATATCTCTAGAACAAATGAAGGTTTTTCATGAAATTTGCAGTTTAACAAAAATCCATATTTTGTCTTTCTAGTATTAAAAAATGCCCAACTGCATCGCTAATAAAAAGATGAAAAATGGAAACGTTTTGGATGCAAACCTTTTGGGAGAATTGCCCATTTCAGAAAAAAAAATTCCGTACGCAGTCCCATACCTTAGCAATCCCTACTTTGCATCTTTCTTCCCAAATACTGTAAATAAATTTGAATATTTGGTTTATTTGAACTCAAGAAAGTAATATTTAATGTGAGACATATATCTCCGTCTGTGGGACGAATAACCTGTAATCCAGCGGGGAATCTATTAAAGATATCCCTACTCTCTAGAATCCTAAGAGCAAACCAATATGACCAAATTAACGTTATGATGTTCTCTTATTGTTTAATCCGATAAACCAAAAGAAAAATGGAACTATCATTAATTATATTAAAGCTCTTAAAAGTACTAACTCAAAACACATGCTAAAAACTCCACCTTAACGTTAAGGTTTACTTCAAAATACGAATTATCGGTAGAAATCGGTAGAAAACTACTGCACGGTATTCTAGTCACTTTTTTGTTCACCACTGCCTTTGAAAAATGGCCCACCAGCGTACTGTGTGGGTGTAATCATAAAAAAAAAATGGGGCGTCTAATTCGGCAGGGCTAGCCTAAATTACTCTCTATACTGTAAAACTCAAACTTTCCAAATCACTGATTATCCGAAGAGCTTTCAGATTTTGAGCATTTAAATTAATGAGACTATTCTTGCTACGATTCACGAAATAATGATTCTGTCGACGAATGCTACTATCTTTCCCTTCGCGAAGCTAGTCAAACAGCATACTTTGACCGAGATGTTCAGAAAGCAATGATTTAACAGCTTACTTTGACTGAGATGTTCATCAAGCAGTGACTAAACAGCTTACTTTATCCACGATGTTCATCTAACAATGACTTTCATTAACAGTACAGAATGGTAGTACATACTGTACAGCATGATAGTACAGCACTTTAAAGTACACGTAGCATGAAAAGCCTTACCTTTCTATTTGATTAATTAAAAGCTCGTTCCTTTAAAAGTCGAGTTTTTGCCCTTTTATGTTAAACATGCATACAGAAATTTATTAAAATAAATCTATTTTTAAAAAAACCCAGTTATCAGAATTTTCGATTATCCGAATGGAGTCTAGTCCAAACTGATTCGGATAATCGAAGTGCTACTGTAATTGTGTGATCTTGAAAAATAAACCAAAAAATTAAATTCTAATGCAAATATATACATGTCACGATCTTTAGAAATGCTTTTTAAAGAAATGAATTAAAGGAAATGGGAATCCTCGCAAACACTTGGCTGAAGATTCATATAATCTTTTATAGCTGGTGAAAAAAATCACAAGGTTACAGTTTTTATTTTGGATGAAAGGCATTATAGTTCGTAAAAGACTTTTTCTATCAAAGTGTAACCCTAATCGTATACAAATAGAAAAGCTAAAGTAAATTTTTTTATTTAAATACACATTGAAATTACTAGTAAAGTCAAACAATATATCCAATATTGGAAAGAGTATTAAAATAAAACTCAAAAAAACTAAATTTTGTACACATAGATTTACATACACATAACGAGATCTTATTAACTCAGAAAAAAACTCTTCCGAGCATTTATTTTTTGTACCCGTCGTACTCATCTTTTTTAATGAACACAAAAACGTTATTCTTTTATCTGCAAACCACACAACTAAAGAAACGTGCATTGTTCGATGATTACTTTATATAATTAATCTTTGAAAGTTTAATTAAAGGTTCCTGCAAGATTATCGAGGTAAGCAGATTACTTAGTTATAGAAAAAATATCTTAAAAGCTTTCATAAATGAAA
Organism: Uloborus diversus; assembly: GCF_026930045.1. Lineage (NCBI taxonomy): Eukaryota > Metazoa > Arthropoda > Arachnida > Araneae > Uloboridae > Uloborus > Uloborus diversus. The sequence goes on along the minus strand of NC_072733.1, from coordinate 38,790,782 downwards.
TGCAGTTAAGAACATCAAGATTCGTGGTGTTGTAATTATTTCATGGATCAGTAAATACGAAATGAAAAATATTGATGTTTTAACTTATTTGTAAAAAATAAAAAATCTATAGCTCAACTGAAGTTTCTGGAATCGCCTCTGCAGGAAAATAAAACTCAATTCATTAAATTTAGTTTATAGAACCCATTAATAGTTTCAAAATAAATGTCACCGATTATTTTGACTTTAACTTAATACCTTGCTAAGATACAAAGAATAGTTAGAAATCATTTTAGAAGAAGCACTCACTGTTCAATCTGAAATGATAATGGTGTTTCTGAATTAGTCTACATTTCATTGCAGCTTATTTTCACCAATTTTAAGTGGAACGGTTTATCATTTTGTCAAAAAAACTAAGGGTATCAATTATTTTATCAGCAGAATATTTACCAATATTTAAAAATAATAAATGAAAAACAATATGTGTTATGTATTTAGAGAATGCATCTTGTTTTCGAGTTCAATAGTTCCCCGAGGGGAAAAGATAAAACTCTTTGAAATAAGTGTAATGTGGAAAAGGTTGATATTTTTTTTAATCTTCTCTTTTTTCTTGAATTTAGAAAGTTATGCAGTGTATGATATTAATAACAGAAAAATTACTGTTGGGGTACATGCGGATAATGAAGTTTATTGGGGCTGAAATAATCTCGTTTTTATTTACACACTCGTTCTCTTCCCGATTTAGTTGCACTTTTGCGTGCATGCGAAAAATAAAGATTATCTGTAGAAATATCTTGTAAATTATTACTATATGATACTTAAAAAAATTTGGATGAAACTACAGCACTCTGTGATGCAGAATGTTGGATGCATTCAAACTTCTGAATTAAGATTCAGTTAAGTAATATGTATAAAATAAGAAAATTTGCTAATACAACTTGTTATGAAAAAAAATTAGAGGGGACATTTGCATTTTTTTTAAAGCTAAATCTCTAATTTGACAAGTTTTATTTGTGTCTCGCTTAAGTTTACAGTGTATGGAATTTAAGTATCGTTTCACACGAAGCTTTATTCTATGTATATTCATGTATGAAAATTAAAGTTAAGCGCGTGCTTGCGTAACGTATATTATCCTGCTCAAAATAAGTAATGAAATGCAAATTCTTTTGGTCACTGATACAAACCCTAATACAGCTTCCTTTTCAAATTTATGATTGAAACTACATTTCAGTTTTTGAAAGTATTCAATTAATTGTATTCTTGGTTCAAGTTACTTTAGCCCAGATAATTGATGTTAAGATAGATTTGATATTTTCGGAACAATTGCGTCTGTTAATATCTACAAAAAGCATTTTGACAAAGTGCAAAAGAAATATGATCTTAACAAACCAAAATATAGTCTCCTGAAAAGTACATTTAACCCGTTAAACAGTTTTCATATCATACTCTTACACCATTGTGAAAATTAATGTGAACAAAAGAAATTCTGTCTAGCCACCAACAGTCTAAGCCAACGATTCTCAACATTTTTTGACCCGAGAACCTTTCCAAAAAGATTCCCGGCTGGTGAGGGTTTTTTTTCCCTCCTTTTTTTCCCCCTCGTTAAAAAAAAGGACCCGCAGAGGGTCAAAAATTTATGATAATAGAAAAATCTGACCGGTACAGCTCCCCCCACCCTCCGCGTCTCGAATTTTTCTTTTTTTTTTTTCTTTTTTTTTTTATTGTTTTTTTTTTTTTTTCGCAAAAAAGAAAAAACAAAACTAATGAATAAATAACTTTGGATTCGCGAACTTTGTGGAAAAAGCTTTCTCGGCAGTGATAGTTTTTTTTTCTGTTTTACAAAGTAAATAAACAAATAAATATATGAAGAAATAAAAATTTACTTCATAATAAAGAAATGTCGTAAACATTTAAATGTAAAGATAGTAGACATCTAATTATTGCAATAACTATGCATAAGTAAGTAATCATTTAAGAAAAGTCCGTATTAAAAATTCATCTCAAAATTTAAGCAAAAATTGTCGTGTAAAATATTATTGTGTGCGGTTTTTTTTTTTTTTTTTTTTTTTTTTTTTTGAGTATGATTTTTTTTTTAATCATAGACATAGACGAGCAAAAACTTCTGAAAATCAGGAAAAACTTTCTGTGGACCAGTGCCGGCCGGAACACTGTTTGGAAATCGCTGGTTTAAGCCAAACTGTTGAGCCATGTGTACTAACATCAACTTCTTACAAGTCTTATACAAGCTTAAAATTGCATTGTGAAAAAACACTGAAGTAATACTAGAAAATCTGCAGTAAAGTGGACCTAAATAAAGGTTCCTCTACACTTAAAAAAACTGCAGTATTACCAGCAGTTGGTAGGAAACGAAGAAATTAAGAAATGACACTACCTTCTTGCAAAAGTATCGGCAAAAAGACGACTCACTTCTATGTAGGGTAATTGCTCCAGTAGTCGGCAACAAAGACATAAAACTGCTTATAAATACAATATGTACAGCTCAAAATCTGATATGATGCATTCCTACATTCCTTTATCTGTCCCCAATTATCATTGGGGGGAAGTTGCAAATACTTTTTATTAAGTAGTAATGAGTCATTTTATTTTAAATGGTGTGCCCATCGTCCTAGTTTGCGATTCTGCTTATGTTTTTGTTAATAAGACACATCATCTTTAAACGTTAAGTACCCTTCATTTTTACATTCTGTTGTAAATTTGCTTTTTCTTATGTTTTAATAGATTGTATAACATAACGTTTAAATTATTTTTTTTCCCCTTAGACCCAATTATTTTTAGAGAGGTGGCCGACCACTGGGTACTGAATTCTTATGCATTTCCAATAGTCGGCCATGGCAGGTTGATTGCTGTTTCTTTACTGTTTGGTTGATCTACCCAGTAGTCGACTGCGTACTTAATATGAATTTTCTAATGTTCATCAAATAGTAATTAAAATAAAGTATTGATACAGCGGCAATTTAGCTGTTTTGACTAAAAATATCCTTTCTGGTGTCATTTCTTCAAAAGAAAATGTTTAAATTTGTGCCTTAACTTTTTTTGACAAAAAGAGTCGTTTCATCATTTTGCTGTTTCTAATGTTGATTTTAATTAAGAATTCTCAAAACTCAACTTGTCATTACCAAATGGCAATTTTTCTGGGGTTTTTTGAATCGAATCATGATGCGTTGATGAAATTGATAAAACAAATGATCTAATTGCAGTTAGTATTTAATCAGGAATAAATAAACATTCCCATTGTAAGGCATTTTGATGTAATACTGCAAAACTTACGTTAGCTCAAATTATTTGAATGAGCGTTAAACGTGTGGTTATTCTTTCTATTGCTCATTTTGCTAAACTATTTGCTTCACGAAAGGTTCAGGAAACCTGTAATCTATTGAGACTAATTATTCCAAATGTTGGTACCACTTTTTATTACTGCTTCAAACCAAATTAGGTTTTTTTCGCAAGGAAATCAAAATTTACTTCTTGTTTAAAATTATGCTGAATTTATTTTAAAATAACATGATTTCAAAGTTGCATTACGTTGCTACCCACTCCATTTTAGTTTATTTATTGTTTACTAATATTCTTGTTATAAGCTGTAAGATTATCTACATGACGTCCTCCATTTCTTAATTTCAATTTACCCAGATACAGGCCCGTCATTTGGGCAATCGGGGGGGGGGGGCAATTGACATACTGTACTTTCAAAACATAATTTAAATTTGCAATTTTGCTGGTATTTTGCTTATTTCCTTTTAAATGCATTGAATTCATACACTTTACCTTCTCCCCCCCCCCCCCCAAAAAATGAAAATACGGACCTACCAACACAATTCATCTTACTCCAGTTCGTTCACAACAAAAGCACCTTTTTTATGATAAATTGCTTTAGATGTGCCAACGATTGTCAATCTTTTAAGTGTTTTTCGAACGGATTTTTACTTGCTTTGTTTTGAGGTGAAATTGTTTCCAAAACCACAATTTTAATTTTATGTTCCATATGCTGAACTTTCATTCTAATGAACATTTGACCAGTTAAGTATCAATAATATCGATCATTAATTCACTCTATCGATCTTGAATTCAATCAACTCTTTTATTGAGTCCTTATTTTGGCACACCCAGTTAATAAAGAAACTTTTTGTGCCTGAAGGGGGGGGGGGTAGAATTAACGTTCTCATGTTTCCATAATTCCTTTCCCGAAAAACCCGGATCTTTTCCATTCTTTAATTTCTATTTTTGTAGTTTATGATACAGTGAAACCTGTGTAAGTTGAACATTTGCGGTGCACTGCTTTAGTGGTCAACTTATAGAGGTTGAATTATACGATATAGATCTAATTCTGTGCCTGAAAATATCGGTGGACTTAGACAGGTGGTCAAGTTTACAAGTTTTACTGTAATGCTTTAATAAGTGATGTAGAAGATAAATAATAAAAAAAATTTCGCATGTGATGCATAACCAAACTGGTTGCAAATTTAAAAATAAAACAGTTAAACCTGTGTAAGTTGACCTCTTGCGGTGCACCCCTTTAGTGGTCAACTTATAGAAGTTGATTTAATTTAGGACTAATTCTGTACCTGAACAGTGTGGTCAACTTTACAGGTTTTACTGTATAAACATGGATCTTACGAAGACATCAAGATTGCAGAATTCTTTCGTAATTATTGGAATAATTAATTTTGTAAGTGCAATGCTGTGCTGTAAGTTTTGCATTTAAATTTGTTAAATTTTATTCACTCATACCCCATAAGAGTAATGAAAATGAAACGGCCGACTACGGACTCGTACATGGCCGAGCACTGGGTTTTTATGGCCGACTAATGGAGCATTTTCTCGTATTAACAATAGGTCAGTTTTTAAAGTTTTTTTTTTTTCTGAATTACTTTAAAAAATTTACCGGTTAGTGAATCATTATCAGAAAGGTATGGCCTAAAGTCTTGCATTGTTTTTGTTGTTATGTTGATTGCTGAAATTGGTAGATTAACAAAAAGCAGCGATCGCTTTCTTAAATGGCCGACTACTGAAGCTCTTACCCTATCAGAAGTAGATGACGTCCTTAGCGATGATGAATTTCCGGTAAAATTTTTAAAACGTGTTGGAGATAGCAACAAATTTGTTCATGGAACTGAAATTTTCTATGTTATTTTGTTATCAGACATCGAGTGAAAACTTTCACATCCAATTTCCTCTGGCGGATCAGAACAACAAATCACGCAGCTGACTTTACAGCATACAATATTAAAAAATTTGTATTTACTACTGTGTAATTGTACATATCTACTGTATCTTTGCATTTGTATTTTCTTAATTCATTCCCATGATTTTTTTTTGGTGCAACATTGTTCAAGTGTATGGCTGTTTCCTGAATCATGAAGAGTGTCCCATATTACAACAAAATGTGACCCAAGGTACAATAGGATGTTGGACCTTGGGACATTTTAGAACACTTAGTTTAAATGGCTGGCAATATTTTATTTTTAAACTGTCTGATTTTAAAAAAATATATTACAGATAACTATGTTGAGGTATTTTTTTGCAGTATTAAGATTTAAAATTTGATTTCAATAATTGATGTTAAAAATTAAAATATAAAAAGTGTCCCAAGGTGCAACTCTCCCCTATACTGGTGACTACGCCAATACTAACCAAAAAAGAACGGAAAACTTTAACCCATGTGCAAATTAATTAGCACATGGGTGTAGTATCAAAATCTTCATATAGTTTCTTATATGGCTTAAAATTTAGAGAAAAAAACTAATGCAATTATTCTAATGCAGTACTCTTGCTAAATAATGAAAAATCGAATGCCTTTTCACATTTCAGTTATATAGCTCTAACTTTGGAACTCCTTGCAGGAATAAAGACATTCCAGTTATTTCTAGTGTCAAACAAATCAAAGATGAAATTGCACGCCTCAAGAAAGTGCTTTTATTGCGATTTTTCTGTGAAAGAGGAATGCGAAAAACAAGCATGACTTTAAAAATGCAAAGGAAAAACTATATTTCCAAACAATAAAATATTTGGGAGTGTGAAGCACGATTATTTCAAGATTTTTATGCTTGAGTTATTTTTATTAGTTATGTGTATGGATTATTTCTTCTACGTTTTATTCATGGCTTGTCTAAAAGAAAAATGTTAAGATATTTTTATTTTACGTGGAAACAATTGTTTTAAGCAAAAATAATCATTTTATTTTATACCGGAACTGAATATTTTATGTAAAATATTCTATACGTTTTATGTAAAAAATTAAAATCAATTCTTCGCAGCTATTTTTTTTTCCTTATTTTTTCTTCATATCGAGAAAAGTTCCATTTCGGTAACTCAATTTTATTTCACTATTTCGATAAATCTTACGTTTTCTCTCTCTCTCCGGTTATAAAAGATTGAAATAAAAATTTAAATACTATTATAGTTAAAGAAAATGAGTTCGATAACAACAGACGTGACCAAAAAATTAGATTTAATAATGCTAGTTATTCCTGAAAGTATGCAAATAATAAAATAATAATATTTTTATTAGTTTTAAATTAAGTTGTCACCTTAAAATACTTTTATTTGTAACATTTCATTTTTAATTATATATTAACATAGAAAATTAAGTACTGCATATTGTAATATTTAAAATATTTTTATGTTATTTTCCGGTACATTATTTTAATAGTTTAGCTAATTTGATCAACAATTTTGGACGAACATTTTGTAATGTCTTGAATTTTAAGGCTGGCTGAATCCAAAAGTTTCCGTAAGTTGCAAGTTTTCAAAAAACGGCTATCACCATAAGCAATAAATTGGGCAATTTACATCGTTCTGCACATAGGAGAACTCAAAAACTAGTGGTGAGTTTGACTTTGTAAACGCTTAACACAGAAATAATTCAGAATTTCGCTAAGAAATTGGTTCAGTGGGTATTTTTTAGCTTATTAGTTAGGTATTTCGTAAGGCATGGACTAGACATGCACGATATACTGACCACATTTACAAGGTTTCATCTTCTGGCGGGGGGGGGGGGGTCAATGTGCTTTTTATTTTAAGAGGAAAATTAACCACTCTTACTGTTATAAAATCTTTACATACATATTTAAACAGCGAAATTAGTTTTCTGAGCAAAGTCTATTTTAGAGTACATATTACGAAAAAGTAATTATCCTCATATATATAATTGTCAATTCGCTGATCGAGTAACGCTCACGTCATCAACAATGAAACTCGCGCCACAGCATGCGTGACGCCATTATTTCATTGTTGAAGCACCAAAAAATTCAGTCAATTATTTAAAATTTGATAATATTTTTCGGCAATTTTTTACATGCAGGGAAATGCTTTATTTTGGCAAGGCTGAACTAGATCCGATAACTTAACTGTTACTGGTAAAACTAATTTAAGGAGAATTAAAAAACGAAAAAGTGGCCAACAATTAACTCCATTAAATGGAGTTTAGGGTTAATCCACTGGAGTTAGGGCAAAAATTTCTACTATGAAAATATCACCAAACTGGCAGTTGCTTCGTTCAAATGTAGAAGCAATTTTCTCATAATTTGAAGGTCAATTTTCTAGTAAAAGAAAAATTCTTTAACTTATGAACATTTATGCAAGCTAATATTTTATTTAATTAGATTTTTAAAAAAATCAGTTCCTTTCTTGATCGTATTTATAGTTATTAGAACATTGGACTTCGTTTACAATTATATTTTGTGTTCTAAGGATGTCAGAACTTAACATTTAAATCCCTATGTTTTCTAGTAAATTTTAAACGTATCAAGATTGACTTCTTTCTTATGTTTTTTTTCCCAGTCTTATGTTCAGTTTTAAATTCTTTAACAATTTGCATGTGACCATTTTAATAATAAACTTTAGGTTATAGCGTCAATAACTTTTATATACTGTACATAATTTGAGGAATAAAATGTAAATAAATAAAATAACAACGTGAGCGATTGATATTCAAACAATATCAAGTTTACTGTTTTTTGCTGAAGAATTTGCCACTCTGGAATTATAATATTCTGATGTCTGAACGACTCAAAATTCTCTGAACTCTGGAACCAGCTTTCATACTTATCAATCGAAACTATAATAATAATTATTAAAAAAACCATCAATGAAGCACTCCAAAAAACCTGATAAAAAAATAAGCATCTTAAGATACAAACACGAAACGCTTGTCTTTTAAAAGTTTTATATTTGCGTCAGCAGGAAATTAAAGTTTTTCTTTGGGAAAAATGCACTAGTACCATTGAAACTTTTGAATGTAAAAATAATTTTAGAAGCTACATTCACAAAGACACTCGATGGGAGGTCACGGGAAGTCTCTATGACCTCCCAAAAATTGCCATGTAGGGCAAACTTTGTCTGTCAATACGGCAAATTTGGGGACATAATTGTAATGTTGCAATTTTTGAATGCTCGAATGTTCAAATTTCGTTAGATATTGTACTTAATTGTGCGCTCTTAATAAGTGCATGCACCAGTATTTTATTAATCGGTAAATATGTAAGTTCCATTCGACAAATTGAGATTATACGCCTTCCAAAAATATTTAAGTTTGGGCAGTGCCTGGCTATATTTTAAATTTTTCAGCTTTTCATTTCTGATCTGGCAGTGTTGCTTTCTCGTCAAAATTACAGCTTTTTAATTTAAAGCAAAATCTTTACACTATTATGCATTGTTTGTCATATTTTATTCGACTTGAAGGACATGCTCATTTAGAAAAGTAGATAGTCGAGAACTACAGTAGAACTTTAATTATTTGAAACTCTTGTAACCTTGAACTCGTCAATTTCCTTACATTTTAACTTTTAAACTATTGGCACAAAAAGAGGATTACTTAGTTTAATGTGCGTCGGTGTGTATTTCCTAACCATCGTTCCTCTCAACCCACAGCCCATCGAGTTCTTTGAGTCTTGAAGTTTGGCATCAACGTGTTTATGAGGAAGACAAAGACTACGTTATAAATATTGAAAAGTGTAATTCTGTACTTCACTGTCTTTCACTGCATATAAAAAGTAAAAATATGTCAGATTGTTATCCGCGTAAAGTAGCGAAAAATCGGAGAATTTCGTTTAAACCTGTAACGGAGATAGAAGCCAAAGCCGGGTAAGCTCATTTGCATTTAAATGCGATGGGTTTCTTAGCAATTGAGTCCTTGAGGGGGGCGATATTTTCACAATAATAGACGATTTTTCAAGAAAAAGTCTTCGGTTTATTTCTTCTTCTAGAACAGAGAGATTTGTGAGAAAGAAAATAAAAGCAATCCGATCCGATAACGGAAAGAGATTTCTGAACTCCCGGTTTGAAATTTACCTAAACGACCAAGGCATAAGAATCGAAAAAACCAAATCTTCCAGTTAACAAAGTAGCGTCATAGAACACTATAACTCAACATTAAAGAGCGCAATTAGGACACTTTTAAATGAATCGGGTTTGCCTCAGCAGTTTTGAGCTGAAGCAGCTACTATGTGCTTCCACTACTTACAGAATAGAGCGGTTTCAAAAGGAAAAACCAAAACCTCTTTTGAGCTATTTAGTCCAAGAAAGCCATCTATTAAACACTTCCGTGTTTTTGGCTGTATTTGATATATTAGACTTCCAAAGCAGAAAAAAAAACAAATTGGCTATGAGAGTTAAACAGGGAGTCATGGTAGGATATGCGTTTCATACATAAGGTTATAGAATTTGGCATCTTGAAAATCGCGAACTGACAGAAGTTAAATTCGATGAAATAAGTTCTAGGCGAAAGAAAAAAAAAATAGCCCAGAAACGGGAAACAGAAATACAGTTTTATTTAACCACTGAGTAAATCTGAAGTAGAGGAAGAAATCGAAGAATATCCTCAAAATCATAAAATACCATGCAGTGAAATTAAATGGGTTAAAGAAATACAAGGCAAACTAGAGAATGCAGGAATATGTATTATTCTATCGACTCGACGGTTCTTAAGTCCGAATACGTTCAATCGCGAAGCCGAGGTTTATTGTTCTGAAAATAACGTTGAACACGACAAAAAAATTTTTGATTTCACTTGTGATGATAATTCGAGCAAAGTATCATATTCTGATGAAGAAAGGGGGGATAATTCAGGTAAGCTAGAAGCTAACATTTATGAAGCTGTAATTCCTTCGAAATTGAAACAAAGTTTGAGAACGCCCATCTCCAAATTTTCCCGAATAATGATATTTTTGCTGATTACTACGTACATACAAAATCAATCTTTTTACTATTCTATATTGTTCTTCAGCTGTAAAAGCAGTGATTTTGGCTGTAACGGGTAAAAAAACCTTTTGCATAAAAATTAATAACTGTTTAATTTATAGTTTACTGCTGTTAATTTTACTGTACAAATCATTTATAAAACCGTATGCTACTGCTACTGTTAAGGCGCAGTACAGCTGATTTCACAGCATATAACTGCTAACTTTATAGTAAGATACTGTTAATTTTACAGGACAGTTCCATTTAAAAACAATATGTTACTGCTAATTTTACATATTATCGCTGTTACGTTTACAGGTCAAGTTCTTCATAAAACAGTATATTACTGCTAATTTTACAGGACGCTGTACATTTCACAGTAAAATTCTGATATAAGACAGTGTATTACTGCGAATTTTACAGTTTAGAACTGTAAATTTTACAGTTCTTCTTTGGAACCTCAGCTGCCAGTATTATACTGTAAAAACAAGTTTTTTTTTGCAATGTACTGTCTAAACAACTGAGTGACTCTTCGAAGTTAACACACGAGTTAAAAGGGAATAAACATGTCCACCTACATTGTCTGGGGAAGGTATATACCTATTATATTTCACGAAATAGGTAACAAGACTCAAGACCAAATCTCTCTTTCTTCAAAAGATGATAAATAGTCTTGCGCGGAACTAAAATGCAATCCTAAATTCCTAGGAAGCCTAGTGTTATGAATATCTGTTACCTAGGAAAAAAATTTTTCCTTGAGTGGACTGCTAAAGCATATCACACTACGATAAATCAAAGCCACACCTCTTGCATTTCATGCCTCAACTGCAATGTTATGAATAGCAGTCCTTCCCGCATCCCGCACAGATACTTACCTCGCCTCATATAACTAAGCGAAAAAGAACCACGGTTAAAGCATTGATTTGCGTTTTCTCTTGCTATTCAATATAATACAAAGAGGCTCTATCACTGTGAAATTATCTAATTTTTCACTTTTAGACAGGGGTGCGGAGTCAAAGTTGTTTAGTTGGAGTAGGTGTAGCGGACGCAAAGTCTTGTTGATTTTGGGTGGAGGAATTACGGTAGAGAACCAGAGTCGGATCCTTTAAAATTCCAGGAGTTGGAGTCGGAGCCTTGGAGAAGACTCACTCTGAGACCATCTAATTTTTAACTTTTGGACAGAGATGCGGAGTCAAAGTTGTAAAGTAAGAGTCGGTTTACTGGACGCGAAGTCTTGTTGATTTTGGGTGAAGGAGTCACAGTCGAGAATCAGAGTCCGATTCTTTAAAATTCCAATAGTAGGAGTCGGACCGGTAATGGTGTAAAGTATTCAGAGTCTAGAGTTGCAAGCTTCGAAATTTCAGTAGTCGAAGTCGGCCATTTTTCTTTCGACTCAGCAGCACTGCTTTTAGCTCTCTGTGTTGAAAGTTAAGAAACTATTTTATTTGCTTGACAACCTTTGCTTGGCTGTCATCTTCTTCAGATTCAACGTATGTGCATTTTGCCTGCCACAATGTGTGTTTTGTATGTATACCTGTCAAATATTTCACTTAGTCTAGTGCATTTATGAAAATTCAAGTCACTGACGCAAAACGTCATTGAAAGATTCGGTAATAAGGTGGGTGTGCCATATAAGGCCATGTAGATCTATGTTGGATAGCAAAAGTTTGCTGAATTGCGATTGTTCCGTCATTAAAAAAAGCCGAACTGATGATAAAGAGTTATCAACAAGCAGTTCGTTATCAAGAGGCAAAAGTATCAACAATGATTACAAATGAGTCTTGCCAAAGTTGCCTAATCTTTTTTTTTACAGTAAATTTTGTTTCTTTATGGTTCACTGCAGTTTACTAGTACAAAAATGCTGTTAATTGTTCTACGACGCCTAACTTATGTAGTTGACGAATTCAAAATGTCGCTGTGTACCGGCATTTTTTTCTGTGGTTTAATAACCTTTAAAACGTTGCCCAATGAGGCCATGATTGGCATTATTGGGACTCTGGCGTCCTTATTAAGACATTGGGTTTAAATCGTCGCCATCAAGTTCTACTAAGCCAGGATGAGGATGTAAGTAAGCACTGAAATATCCTTAAAATGCAGAAAATTTACTTCGCAATATATTATAAGGTAAGATTTAGAAGCGTCTTGAAGATGTTATAAACTGATGTGGGGGACTTTAGAGCGGTACCTGCCAAATTAATAATCGGATAGCACCTGCATTTGAAAACTATATGTGGTGTATCGAACTAATTGAACTCCGCTATCGTAATCGCAGTGACGTCAGAAGTCACTGACGTCACTGAGGAAAAACATCCTCTCAGGAACGGAGCAGATCGGAACGAACTCCGGAGATGTGCGCATTGGCGGCACACTCTGTCTTGTATATAGTATTATGTATATAGTAAATGTAGCAATTAGAATAGTAAAGTCTAGTATTATAATTCCTGAATGATTAATAATCCATTACATATTACAGCGAGCATAGGTTCCATAAAAATGAGTCATAACAGTGGCGACGAGTGTGTGACGAAACCACTAATGTAGTGCTCTAACAGTGTTCTCGTTTCAAAAAGGATAGGGTAATTACCCGAAGACGGCTCAAGGTAGGAAATTTATATATTTTTGTATTTTGGATTGAAAAATAATGGAGGCCCTGGTTCAGGAACTCATAAAACAAAATGAAGCCCTTGTACAAGCTCTCAAGCTTAAAGTGGATACCCCAAATGAGTCAAAAGTGACAGGGGTCAATTTTGAAAAATATGATGAAATGTCCGAAAATTTTGATTATTTTATAGAACGTTTCGAGGCATTCTTAGATATTCAAAATGTCCCGAAAGAAAAAAGGGCGAAAACGCTAATATCAAGTTTGTCAGCAAAATTATACAATTTACTGAAGAATCTTTTGTCACCCGACAACCCTGGGGAAAAAGATTTCGAAACGCTCAAGGACATACTAAGAGATCATCTCAATCCGAAGCCATTAATTATTCCTAGCCGTCACATATTTTTAAACCGCAAGCAGAACGAGAATGAGCCGATTAACGCCTACATCGCAGAACTTCGCTCATTAGCGATTCCCTGTATGTATAAACCAGATGTCTTAAATATGATGCTTCGAGATGTTTTTGTTAGTGGATTAAGAGATCGAGCAATACTAGATAGATTATTTGAGGAAAATGACCTTGAATTAAATCAAACCTTACAGATTGCTTTAGCGATGGAAAAATCTCATAAATCCACGGCAGAATTAATTGGAAGGCAATCTGGAATTCATAAATATAATGCTGAAATGAAACAGAGCCCATATAGGAAGAAAAAGTGCTCTGAAGATAAAAATAATAGAAAATGCTCTCGATGTAATGGAAAAAATCATTCTACCGATGAATGTAGGTTTAAGACTTACAAATGCAAATTATGCGGCAAAATTGGTCATTTAGGAAAAGCATGTTTTTCTGCCAAAGCAAATAAAGTTAACAAACCTGTTAAGCAAAAACAGGTGGATGTAGAAGTTTTTCCTGAAGATGAAGGTACTGATTCCGTGCCTATTTGCACAATTCAGTCTGAAGAGTGTACACTGCCTGAACAAGAACCAAGGAAACCTATAATGGTAAAAGTTCAAATCGAAGGCCATTGGGTTAACTTTGAAGCCGATACAGGTGGAGCCGTTTCAATAATGTCGCTGAAGAATTTCCGAAAAATTTCAAATAAGAAAATTCAGCCTACAAAATTAATTTTTAAAACCTACAAAGGGGATAGAATTGTTCCAATGGGTTATGTAACGGTAAATGTTACCTATAACGAGGTTACGTACGCATTAAACTTGTATATCGTTAAGGAAAATTTAGATACAATTTTTGGTCGCGAATGGATGTATAAAATTAAACTAGATTGGAATTCAATAAAAAATTGCAAAGTTGAAACAAATGTTAGTCTTTCTAAATTGTTAGACGAATACAAAGAGTTATTTAGTGATGACTTGGGAGAAATTAAAAATTACGAGTGCAAATTAGAGCTAAAACCTGACTCTAGTCCGGTATTCTGCAGACCTAGACCCATGCCCTTTGCACTGAAAAATAGGGTTGGCGAGGAAATAGATCGCTTAGAACGCGAAAATATTATCGAAAAGGTACATATTTCGGATTGGGCAACACCGATCGTACCGGTGATTAAATCAAATGGTAAAGTTAGGTTGTGTGCAGATTACTCTGTAACATTAAATAAAAATTTAAAAGTGCAACAACACCCACTTCCTAGAATGGAAGATATTTTTGCATCACTGAGTGATGGCAAGGTGTTTTCCAAGGTTGATTTCTCTCAGGCATATTTGCAAATGAAAATGCACCCTGAAAGTCAAAAATTGTTGACAATAAATACACATAAGGGACTCTATCTGTGTAAAAGATTAATGTATGGGGTAAATGCCGCTCCGGCGATCTGGCAGAAATATATTGAAAGTGTTTTTCAGGATTTAAAGGGAGTTGAAGTATTTTTTGACGATGCTAGAATTGCAGCTCCAGACGCTGAAACTCATTTAGTAAGATTAAAAGAATTTTTTGAAAGATGCCGCGCTCATGGATTAAAAATTAACAAAGAAAAAAGTAAATTCTTTCAAAAAGAAATAGAATTTTTAGGGTACAAGATAAACTCTCAAGGACTATCCCAAACATCTGAAAAAGTTAAAGCAATTAAAAATGCCGTGGAACCCAAAAATGTTCATGAAGTTAAATCATTTATGGGGTTGGTAAATTTTTATTCGCGCTTTTCAAAAAAGTTAGCTACACTGGCTTATCCTTTGCATGAGTTAACGAAGAAAGATGTTCCTTGGAAATGGGATAAGAAATGTAAGGAAGCTTTTCAAAGGGTCAAAGACGAAATTTGTTCGGAAAGAATTTTGGCACATTATGACCCGGAACTTCCACTTTTGTTGGCAACTGATGCGTCACCAGTTGGACTGGGAGCAGTATTGTCACATAAATTTCCAGATGGTTCAGAACGACCGCTTGCTTTTGCATCTAAAACTCTTTCTCCGACCGAACAACGGTATTCTCAAATTGACAAAGAAGCCTTAGCTATAGTATGGGCTGTGAAGAAATTTTTTCTCTATGTGAAAAATACCAAGTTTACTCTAATTACAGATCATAAGCCACTACTGGCAATTTTTGGCTCAAAGAAAGGCTTGCCAGTTTTAGCTGCTACACGTCTATTGCATTATGCGTTGACTCTGCAATCATTTCAATTTGACATTATTTATCGTCAAACTAAGGAACACGGCAATGCAGACTTTCTCTCGCGTTTACCTACGGATTCGGAAAAATTGGCTATACATGATGATGTTGATATCTTCCAGTTACATCAAATTGAAACGCTGCCGGTGACAGCGAAAGATTTAGCCAAAGAAACTGAAAGGGATGAAGAACTCACTCCGTTATTACGAATCTTGGAAAGTGGAGGTGAACTGAAGGGAAGGGAGATGGAATACAGCCTGCAAGATGGTTGCATAATGTATGGGCAACGTGTATGCATTCCGAAACTGTATAGAGAAAGAATTTTAAATGAACTGCATCACGGACACTTAGGGGTAGTCAAAATGAAAACAATCGCGAGATCATACGTATTCTGGCAGGGAATCGACAAGGACATTGAAAGGGTTGCAAAAAACTGTGTAGATTGTGCAGTTAACAAAACTGATCCTCCTAAAGTAAAAGTACACCATTGGGAGTACCCTAGCGCCCCAATGGATAGAATTCATGTTGATTTCGCAGGCCCTATATTTGAACATATGTTTTTAATAATAGTTGATGCACACTCAAAATGGCTAGAAGTATACCCTATGAAAACTAGCACTACTTTCAAAACTGTCGAATGTTTACGTGATTTCTTTGCTCGCTTTGGACTGCCGATCATGTTGGTAAGTGACAATGGTCCACAATTTACGTCACAAGAATTTCAGGCATTTCTGAAAGTTAATGGCATAAAACACAGACCCACAGCACCGTTCAAACCATCAAGTAACGGTCAGGCCGAAAGGTATGTGTTTACTGTAAAGCAATCTTTGAGAACTATGAAAAATTATCCTGGAACTCTTAGACAAAAGCTGAGTACCTTTCTTATGCAATATAGGAAGGCCCCCAACATGACGACATTACAAAGCCCAGCTATGCTCATGATGAAAAGAGAAATTCGTACAAGGATCGACCTGGTTAGACCAGATCTAAAGAGCAGAGTCGAGGAAAGAGTTCGCAAAGGAACTTATGAATTTTCGGATAGAGGATTCAATGTAGGAGATAAGGTTGCAGTTAGAAACTATCGTCAAGGCGATAGAAAATGGCGATTTGGAACAGTAAAAAGCAAAGACGGCCAACTACATTACACAGTAGATGTGAATGGTCAACTCTGGCGACGTCACATCGACCAGATGCGTGACGGGGGAGACATTGAAGACGTCGACTGGGTGCGCCGACCATCCTTCCGGAAAAGATCCAGTGACGTACGTCCTGAAAGCGGTACAGCCGACAACGACAACAGCTATCTCCAGGGAGACCGGTCCATGCCTTCGGAGATGACTGATGTCCGGCCAGGATCTCCAGCCGCCATACCTATGGCAGTTACCAAGATGCCAGGAGAGCCATCAGCTGCACCTGTTCCACTTAGACGTTCCACCCGCGCGAGAAAAGCACCAGATAGACTGGGCTAAAGCCCTCGAACGGAGAAGAAGTAGCGACATCGTTTTCTCCTATTGTCTGGTGCCGCTTCCGATTCTTATTGGATGTGACCGATCACGTGGGCAATCGTTTGACATCTTGGGGCCAAAATCTGAGTGCTTACCGGTTTTTTAACATTGCGTTCTCGCTATTCTTGCTCATATTTATTTATCGGTATATTTATTTCTTCGTTCATTTTAGCATCTACTTACTGTGCCGTTAAGTGAGTGAATAGGGCAGAATCGGGCACCAAATTATATCCTTTACCTAGAGGGAAACGAAATAAAGAAAAACGTAAAATCTGGGTGCATTGAATCGGCAGAGATGACTTCACTTCTTTTATCCCCCCCCCCCCCCCAGTGTGCATCTCTGTATAACTCAATGTTTTTTTGTATATATTTTTAATAGTTGTTTGTATTCAAACTCACGTTTTTTTTTTCCAACGCATCGTAGTTAAAAATATTGCATTCCTTGAGTTTCTACTTTTTCACAGTGAGTTCTTGTTCATTTCTTCTTCTAGGATTATTTTCACAGGATATTTTTTTTGCCATTTTTGGTGTTTCATAAAGTATTTATTGTAAATCTTCCGTGTAAACACGTATTTATTAAATGGCCAGTTCCTTATTTATTTATTTACTTTTCTTCAACAATATCGATTTATTTGGCCAAAATTTAAAGTTCAAATTATTTCAGCGCAGTTAATATTTAAAACTTTATCGTCAATGCTTCTATTTATCTCAGATCTGTAATCTCAATACTTGTTTAGTGAATTCAGGAAAAATGCCAGTGAAACGAAAGCAACATTTTGAAACAAGCAACTATTACTTTTATGTTTAACAGAATTGTAAGCATGCATTAATGTGCAATACAAAATCAATAACACGAGTAATTGATTCATCTCTTTATATGTATTTTAAAACTTTTGTTTAAAATCTTAAGCTAATTTATTACTTTTATTCTATGTTTCTGTGAGTTAATATGACAAATGTCTCCCTTTATTCATTGACATTTAAAAAAGAAAACAATCAATTATTCACGGACATTATATTGTTGAGAGAGTTGATGTTGTATAAAAATATTTATACTAATCCAATATCTTATATTTTAACAATTTTGCAATATAAAACTTGAAACACTCACCGTATTTTGCTGTGTTATTTTTAATGAACATGCTACTTTGACAACATTTATTTTATTTTATTAAAAGGCAGAAAATCTTACTTTGCATTTCATTGCGTTACTCATTCAAAATTTTATTTAAATCCACTTTGTGTAGTGAAACGTTAATGCTGAAAACGATAGTTTATATTTTAAGTAAATGATTAAATATAATTATAAGTTTTCAAAGAAGAATTCAATCCTTGAAATAAATAGCGAAAGTTTGTTTTAATCCATGAGTTTTATGGATGAAAAGAAAGCCGCTTTATTTTTAAATACTACATTGTTTTCGATTCGAAATTTCATTTCAGTTTAATAATAAAAACTTATATTCTATACAAACTGGAACTGCAAGTATCATATTTATACATTGGTTATGTTACATTAAAATTCAAAGAACCAGTAGTTTAAACCTTTATAACATACAGCTTAATTTTGTGTCTGTACGATAAAAAAAAATCTACTTTTTGGTTAATAAAGTATATCTGTTGCGATTAATCAATGGATGATTAATTATTTATGCTATTCTGATAATCAATACAATCATAATATCTATTCTTTCAACATAAATATCCTACTTCCATGCTTTCGGGGAAGAGAGTAAAAAAATATTTCGCAAAAAGGTCGAGAATTATTGTAAAACATTAAGCATCAACATCTTTGCACGTTAAAATGCCTTCATATCAAAATTAGTTTCCTTACCAAATAAAAATTTAAAAAAAGTTAATGTACATTCAAATTTTTGTTATCTCGAAGAATCTAGGAATATTTATTAACAAGGAGTTACTAAGAAACCACTATTTCATCATAGCAGACATAGGAAGACAGCCGATGCTTGGCCCCAACATGGCCGACAACTCCCCGTGTCGCTACTTAGGAGAAGGATCCAGGGCTTTAGACTGGGCTACTAAAGATTAAAAAGGGAGGAATGTGGTGTATCGAACTAATTGAACTCCGCTATCGTAATCGCAGTGACGTCAGAAGTCACTGACGTCACTGAGGAAAAACATCCTCTCAGGAACGGAGCAGATCGGAACGAACTCCGGAGATGTGCGCATTGGCGGCACACTCTGTCTTGTATATAGTATTATGTATATAGTAAATGTAGCAATTAGAATAGTAAAGTCTAGTATTATAATTCCTGAATGATTAATAATCCATTACATATTACAGCGAGCATAGGTTCCATAAAAAGGAGTCATAACACTATACTCATAAAATACAGTGTGTGTTTCGAAAAATTATCACTCGTTTTATAATTTCATACTTTTCTGTATCAGGTACGGTTATTTTTCCTTTTAACAAGAGCTTTGGTAAAAATTAAGGAAAGCCAAAAAAAAGGTTAAGTTAGACCAACTGGCTAGGCACGTTGTCTTTGCTATAGTTCGAATAATGACTTTTAATTGAAAAGGAAGTTTGAGAAGGAAATTGGTCAGTCCAATCCAGTTTTGAATTTTCGTGTACTTATATCAGTCGCATAAACTCCAGTATGTCTTTCAGAACACTAAACAACTGAAAAAGAAAGTGTTTTTCTTATTTACTGTCAAAAACTATGAAAATTGTCTCATTCAAAATGTTCAGATACATTTACATGTTTCCAGGATGAAAATCTAACTCACCTGTTTACTAGATGATTCGACTCACGGTCAAAGAGCCAAAATGAAGGTCAAAACCTGTCATTCTTTAACTTTTACGGTATATTTTTATTTAACAGCTATACACGATGGCAAATCAATGATCCCAGACATTTTTACGTATCATAAAAGAAGCTTTAGTTAACTTTTTAGTTTTACTGTCACATTTCATTTTGCTAATCAACACTACATCATTTTTAAACATTTTAGCAAAGTTTCATTTTATGTTCTTGTTTCAGTTTTTTTTTTTTTTTCATTTTCTTGAATCAATGAACTTAAAAGAACAGAAATTATATGATACAGGAACTCCGTTTTTGATTTTCGTACAAGCTTTACAAAACTGTTTTTGAAAAATATAATGACTAATTACGAAAGTATCAATTATGTTTGCCATATTTTTGTGTTTGTAAATAGGTTAGGTATGTTTTCACAATTTTAATAGCAAAGATTCGCCATCCCCCGTTCGAACCGAAAAATTGCTATATACACCAAAGTAAACGGGAAGTTTTGCCGCATAAAAAGTTTTCAGCTTACACGTGGTATATTTAATCACGAAACTATTTCTTCAATTAATATAATCGTGAAACATTTGCCTCATTATAACTTTTCAAGATGCGTTTGTAAAGTGAAAAAGTTGCCTTTTGTCTTCATAACAAAAAAAAAGAAAAAGACATAGGGTAATGTCGGGCAAAGTAAAATAGCGCAATATTAACTCTGCTTTTAGCGCTACCTGTCTTGTAATATTTTAGTTATGAATCAACACACGTAGTCTATTCCAGTCAAGAAAAAGTTACCTCTGAAAATCAAACATTATGATAATAGAAGCTATTTTCAAAAGTTGATACTCATATTGAAATATTTTGTTGTAACTCATTATTTTTTTATTAAAAATGATAAAGTTCTAGTTATTTGTATTTTAAATATGAATTAAGACTTACTAATATTCGATACAAAGCTTATTTATTTCATATGAAGTTCATTTGTATTTTAAATGCTTTTCCCAATCAGTAAAGTGATTGCGAGGCAAAGTGGATGGGTCAAAATTAAATTTTTCATTTCGTTTACTTATTCAAAGCTTTATTAAATCACTTGCGCATGCATTCATAAAATTAATTTATCTATATCAATTCATATGCATTAATTTGCTTATCAATTCTCTTATTTATTCATCCATTCACTTATTTCATTACTTATTCACTATTTTATCAACTTATTTATTTTTACCATGTAATAATTACTTAATTTGCTTATTAATTTATTGTTTTCTTTTCTTTTTATTTACTCATTCATTTTTTTATTTACTCATTCATTTGATCAAAAATCTTTTTAATAATTGAATAGCAAATATTTCATTACAAATACAACTTATTTTCACTTGCTCCCAAGCAAAAAAAGGGGGGGGGGGATTTTTAACCTTTTTTAAGGTACAAATTTATTGCTAAAAATATAAAGTAATGTTTCAATGTAAAATTTATTATAGAATACTTTAATGTTTCTTTATGTGCTGTAATTTAGAAAACAAATTTGCATTTTTTTATTTTGAAAAAGGTAAGTTACCTTAATAGTATTTCACTTTACCTCACATTCCCCCTACATTTTTACACATCCAATGCATTTGAGTGTTGAGTTCATTATACTAAACATAAATTCAATTAAAAAGTTCCTTTTTTTTTTGCAATTTGTGAATTTCCTTTCGTTTCAATTATGCTCCTACGATAAAAAAAAGTATTTGTATAATGTTTAAGTGATTGAAAAGGATAATTAAATGTAAAAACTAATTATAAGTTTCCCTTGCTTCTTCAACAAAATATATATCTTTAATTAGCATCCATCGTTACAATATTAGTTTAGTCTTTTTTTCGGCCATTTTAATTAGCGATTCCGTTTGCTTTCAAAATGTCTGTTACATTCATAAAATAATCAAACGCTTTTGAAAGACCTGAAAATATTTTTTTTTAAATAGAAAGTTATTAAACTTTGTTTAACATTTCAAACAGCTGAAAGAAAGCACGTTAAAACATAATTTGTTATCATATGCAATGAATAAAACTAATATATTTTAAAATGCATTTTTAATTAAATATAGTAATAACTTTTGGTCTTAATTTCGTCTTTTGCGAAATAAATAGCAATAGGAATATTTGTTTACTCGTCGTACTAAATTTTCGATGTTCAATGAAACTAATATTTATTATTTCTAACTGCTTGTTTGCTTTAGCAATTATTTGTGTTAATTTAAACGTTTAAGTGCAAAGATAAAATGTTGGTGTCTTTCAAACAAAGGCATACGTGTAATAATAGAAATGTGTCTTAACTCATGAAAATTACAATTAAAGTTTAAATTTGTTAGTAAACAAACAATTAAAACCGTGCGACTAAAGAAAGGATACCTTAAAAATGCTTCTGATATAATTCTTGCTGATTCTTTTGTAAAATGAATCCAAATGTGATCACCGTTTTCTGACATCAGGTCCCACTTTTTGGAAAAGGCGCCCCCCCCCCCCCCCCCCCCCCCCACCCCAGATTTCTTAAGGTTTTCAACAGTTTCATAGCTATTATTTTTATTTGCAGGGAAAGGGAGCATTTTATTCGCCATTAACACTCTTTTAAGGAGCTAGAGATGTGAAAAATTCAAGAGCATGAACAGTTGGAAAAAGCTGAGAGACTCATTAGTGTATTACAGCCTAAAACGTTTCAAATCATCGAAACTGATTTTTTTTAATAAGGATTTGTGTTACAATATTTTCACTTATTTTTTGGCATAAACCCAGAGAATAGGGACTCCCTCTTATTCAACTTACAGTCGGGAAAGCTGTGAAAAAAATAGACCCTTGCTTGAAGAATTGCGTTTCAATTTTTTTTTTATGGAAAAACCAGGCCGTACCGCTCTTTTGTAAAGAAGGAAAATGGTGACTGTACAGCAGAAAGAGCGTGTGGCATATTTTTACTGGATTGTATTTTTGTGGCAGTGTTTGCATCGGCTAACCGATTTTTTTAGCTCAACTAAGCAGAAACTAGCACCCTCTACTTCAGACAATTATACCGGAAGAAAACTTTCCGAGTGTCTCTTTCTTTTGCAGTGAACTGCATCTCGTTTCACTTGTTAGTTATTTTTGTTAATAACGGTTAGAAAGGTTAGATCTTTCTTGTACACCTTATGGTTCTTCAGAAGAAAATTAAAAAATATTTATGATTGAAGCATTTTAAATTTCTATATGGATAAACTACTTTACTCGTAAAATATCTTTTTACTCAGAATTCTGGAAACAAAAGAAAAAGTAAAAATAAGCTGGGTAAAAAATTATATGCATAATTGAACTTTTTTTCGCTTATTATGAGAGAATTAGTCTCCAAGGTATGTTTTTAGTCGCTCAGGTGACCTGTTTTTGGTCGGACCATGTCCATTTACCTTACGTTGCTATGGACATCTCAAGAGGCATTTTCAAAACAATCGACGTTGCATTCAAGTCAAAAGTTTGCGCGTTGGAAGATTGGTAAAATGATATAAAAAATAGCCACTTAGCCAAAACTGTACTTCTTTTTCGATTTCCAAAACTCTTTTATTAGTTTTGACTGGCACATACATATAGAAGCATATTGGAACATGTTTACCCTGATCAAAAATCGTTTGATCCGCGATCTCGATTAATTGAATATTTTTTATTTGCCACTTGTCTCTGAAATATAGCAAAAACGATGACATAATTTCGGAAATCCATTCGCTTAAAATTTTAACATCGAAAATTGAAGAGATAATATTTACTGATAAAATCCGGTGTATGTGCTTGATCAATTGTGAGACTTTTGCAAAGTATAAAACTCCTTAAAAATACTGCGCAGTTGACCTATATTATATTATTTCTTCATAGAATTTTAATCATAATTTCCATGTTAATTTACTAAAGAAAAAGTAAGATTTAAAACTGTCTTATCGAATTAAGAATTTTAAAACCAATATACTTTGAATTTTATTTAAAATTATTTAGGGGAATATGAGCCAACGTGAAATAGCGGGGCAAGGTGAAATGGTCAAATATTTACTGCTTTTAGTGCCATCTCTTTAGTAATATTCTAACTATGTAGTAACACATAAAATCTATTACAGTCAACAAAAAATTATCTCTGAAAATCAAAGAATATAATAATACAAGCAATTTTCAAAAATTAATACATAAATTGTAATATTTTATTGTAAGTTTTTTTTTATGTTACTAAATAATAAAGCTCTTGTTATTAATATTTTAAATATTAATTGAGAGCTACCAATATTCAATGCAGTATTTATTTGTTTAATATTAAGCTAATTTGTATTCTAAATGCTTTATAATGTTAGTCAAGTTCATACAGGGAGAAGTGAAATAGTTCATTTCAGATACTCATTCAATCGTTTATCGAATCATTTGCGTATTCATTTATTAATTATTTCATTTCCATTCCTTCATTTAATAGTTCTTTTACTTAATTATTCATTCAAGTTATTTTTTTTTCTTATTCATTCACTATTTTATGAACTGGTTTATTAATTTGTTTATTGTTTCATTTCCTTTTTATTCATTCATTCATTCGTTTATTTACTCATTTATTTGATCAAAATTATCTTTAATAACGTTATAATGGAATAGAAAATACTTCATTAGAAAAATATTTTATTTTCTTTCTGCCCCATATGAAAAAAAAAGTAAAAAAGGATCACTTTTTTTTTTTTTTTTTTTTTTTTGAGGTACGAGTTTACTGCCAAAAATAAAAATGGAGCTTCAATGCAAGCTTTATTATAAAATATATTGTTTCTTCCTTATGCAACGTAATTTTCAAAACAAATACCCAACTTGTTCATTTTGAAAAAGTAAGTTATCTTAACTAATTCATTTTGTCCCACGTTCCCCTACAATACAGTTAAAGAGCGAGTACTATTTTTTCTTCAATTTTCTAAAAGCTACTTTCATATTTTCCTTGACACTTTTTTGAAATATACGCTGAAAATAACCAAATACTTTTGAACACTTTTTGAACACGGACACTTGTCGGCTTTTTAAGACCACTTTCTTCGGTCAGTTTTCAAAACACTTCTAGAAACACTGTTCGGAACATGTATTTCCTTTTTAGTGCACGTTTTAGACACTTCATGGATAGTGTAAAAGAATGGTTTTTGAACACTTGCGTTAAACATTTTTTGCCACACGTTTTAGTACAGTTTTTAGGATATTTATCGGAACAATTACGAATCACTAATATCCTCCTGAAATTTGTGCTACACAAGTAAAAAAAAGAAAACCTTATAAAAAGAAAAAATACTTACTAAATTCATTTTTGTTGAGACTGCAGTCTTGATGATGAGGCTTTGAGTGAATATGATTATTAATCTGCGTTATTACTGTGAAAATTTAAAATCTAATGCCATCTCAAAATCAATAGAATAGTTTACAGCAAAATGACAAACGAAGAAAAAAAAGTAGTAGGAAATTGTAGTACAAAATCATATTATCACCATCTTTGGTTTTGCCCAGAGGTTACAAAAGAAGCGTTTACACTGTTTTTTTTTTTTTTTTTTTTTTTTTTTGAGCCAAATCGGTGTAATTTTCAATGACGAGAAAGAAGCATATTTTTCTCGATTATGTTCGATTCGATCAAATTCTATCCACGTCACGTAGCGAATAGTCACGTAGCGAGACATTTTCTTCTGGGTGGAGTAAAGGAAATTTTTGGCTGCACTTTTGGTTGATAGATTTCATTCGAATCGAATCATAAATTAGGTTAGGTTGAATGAGTCCTGAAATGATGTTATGAAAGGACGATCACTTGGTGACAAATTGAGCGACAAATAGTTCACTAGGTACTGTTTCTAATTTGTTATTTCAGTATGATTTTTTGAAAAAATTACTTCTGGAATAAAATTTTGTGAAAATCCGATTATAAGGTTGATTAAGAGTTATTCAACGTAACTTGATTTCTTTTAATGGCATATTCAACTCGATTGTGTTCAATTTGATAGAATGCTATCTACCAGTAGCGTAGTGAAAATCTTCAAATGGATGAGGCAATGCAAATTTTTGGCTGTGCTATTGGTAGATACAATCGTATTCGATTGAATCGAATTCTGTTTAAGGTGAATGTGCCACTTCAATTTAAAAAGTTTCAGTTGTACTTGAATTTTTTCAATAGTGCGATTTTCTTTAAAGAAAAACACGAGTTCACAGAAATTTCTGGTCAAACTCGCTTAATTATACTTTGAAATACCGACTGCTTTTTAAAAAGCTAAATTGTCTCTAGGAATAAATAAGTTCCCTAATGCAGCTAAAAATTAAAACACGTATTTAATTTACATTTTAAACTGCCGCACTTAGAACCTCGAAACTCCTATTTTGCAGTTTATTAAACACATCTTATCGTAAAACAAAATATTTTTAAAATTAACCTAATTGACATTAATACACATTTTAAAATTTACATCACATTGCTAGAAGTAGTATTGCGGAATACTCATCTTCTTTGGGCAAACGTTTAATTAATTGAGTGTTGGTCAACTTAGACTTATTTTGTTTCGGTCGAACGTCTAATTTAATTTAGTGTTCAAGGTTGAGCGTTGGCTTTTCAAAGTACGAATTAAATGAATTTCGGTTTCAAATGTTGCCAAATTTAAATACAAACGACATCACGGAAAAGTCTTACATAACTCGAGCTTGAACAGAAGTGTGCTCATTTCTTTTCAATAAAAGAAAATCTTGAAACGCATCTGCAGAAATCGTTCACATTTTTACTACTAAACAGTCATTGAACTCAATATTTTTTTTAATTAATTTATTCGATACATATATAGATTTTTAAAACTTACATCACATTGCTGGACAGTTGCATTGCAAATTCTCGTTTTTACATGCAGGTCGATTCTATTGCAAAATTCCTTAAAAAATTAATTTATAAAAGCTATTTTTTAAATTTATAAACTTTATTAGTTGAACGCAAATAATATGTGTCACCTTTAGCAATAAATTCTCTTAGATGATATTTTTCTAGAATACGATCCTCCCCCTCCCTCCTCCATTCCCTTTTATCATCAAATAAAGCTGAAATGTTTTTAAGATATCAGTTTTTGTTTTTGTTTTTTCTTCTTTTTTAAATTTACGGCGAGATTATCCGATTGTCATTCCTCTAACGTCTTCAAATTCAGCTTCAAACTGTACTTTTAAAATTAAATTTTGTAACATTGAGGTTGGTTATCCCCTTAATTCCCCTAAAGGTGTTCTAAATTCTTCACCTCTGAGTCGTTTTCGGAGAGTATCATTCATAGAAACTCCTACCTTCATAGTTTCCTAAAGACTCAACTAAAATTGCAATTTTAAAACTCCAGTTTAATTAAATTTTCTAGAAAGCCCCCCCCCCCCACTGTTTTTTCTCACCTTTACATAACCCTAAGACAGCTTAAACGTTATTTTCAAAACATCAGCTTCAACAAATATCTCGAGAAGGTATCCTTACACCTTTGCCCAAACATTAAAAAAATGGCTTAAAACTGCGTTAATAAAGCTAAAATCAGAGTTTTTTTAATTAAAAACCCTGAAATTTTCAAGTATTTCAGTCTGTGGCCCCCTGAGCCTCTCTTTTATAATGTTAAATAGTTTGCATGAACTATATGTATATCATTGAAATATTTCTTTTATAACTGTGCAACAGAATGCACTTTTTACTTATCCAATAATTACTCGTTTTTCGTCAAAATTTTCATCATATGTTTTCTAATTTTAGTTCATCAAGTTGTGCATATTTTTATAAATAGAAAATGGTCATTTTTCAAAACATAAAATTTTTTATTAACATGTCGAACAACAAATTGAAAAAAATGATTTAAATAAGATGTAAAAAGGTAAATTTCTCAGAACCAACCAGTGGTTTAAAACCAGTGGCTTTAAACCTTTCGTTTCCCAGTCCTATTTTTGAACAATTCCAGGTCCGATATATATACTGAGACACACACAAACATTTATACAAGCGTATATAAGCTTTAGTAGTTTCAGAAATCAAACCACGATAGCTGATATAACTTTTTGCATATATTTCGAGATTTGAGTAGAAAGTCAAACATCTTTTTTTTTTTTTTTTTTGCTTTACTATGCATTTGTGTAAAATTTAATCTGTGAGACTCAAATTTCATAAATTTATAAAGTGTAACAAATAATAATAAAGGTTAGGGATCCTTGTTCCAAGCATAATCGATGGTCAAACATCTGGATTACAATTGTATAATTTTTAAATTTAGTTATTTAGATTCTTCTACAACTTAAACAGTATCATGAATAAAAGTTTATTTAAAACAAAATGTGAATGCTCAGAGTGCGTAATGTACAACTGCTAACGCGTAATGTACACAAAATATGGAGCTCAACGATCTGTGAGTGCTAAGTTATTTTTCAAATGCTAAAGCATAATGTAATGAATAGTAATGGAAATAAGTAACTTTCATTTAAAATGTTCCAAATCAGACCAGAACATTGACAGATGAAAAATTCTGAAATCGACATCAATGTTTACTAATACTTTCTGCTTAGCTTCGCAGAATTTGGCACACGTGATGAAATACGTAAAAGTTTCGTAGCACAAAGTTCTTTCAATTTAGTTTATGAGTGAGGGGATTGAACAAAATTTGCAGCAAAAATAACAATATTTTTAAATAGTGTATACATACAGTATATTGTACAACCAACCAATCTTTATCTAGCCATTTTCGTTGCAGCAAAGAAAGCAATGATTTTACAAGTGTACCCAAATATGTTTTCAAATGTGTTGACGAACCATCTGTTGTCTGGACTCGTGTGTTGCACACGAGGTTCAGCATCCAGATGGAAATGTATACCGGAAAAGGTTACAGAGGACCAAGGAAATGAAACTTACACCAAGTTTATTGATTTTAACACAAAAAATAAGCAGGATGCTTACCTCCAACGATTGATTGAGTGTAAGCCAATTGCAAGGAAAAGGCGAAAATTGGATGATTAAGAAATAACTAGTTAAACCAAAGACTCACTCCTATGTGTATTCTGTATTGACGTCAACTGAAAAAGTACAGTTATGTAAACGTGCATTTCTTTCGGTCTATGGAATATCCACTGAACGTGTCAAAAGATTGTAAACTACTCTCATGTAATGAAAAGACATTTAGCATCATTAGACAATACATTATTATAACTGCAATATTGAAATACTGTCTCCAAATTTTCTAAATCGTCAATTTGCTGGATAAAAATAAAAAGTGGGAGGTCACAATAGTCTCCCATGACCTCCTCTCAGGAAATCCCTAATTACATCAAAATACATTCAGAATGCGTTTAATCAAAACAACTTGTATTATACTGTGGATTGGATTTATTGAACTAGTTAAGTTTTTATGTGATTCTGTATAATCTATTGACTGTTTTAATAAGGTTTGTTTAAAATTTTGTTTATGTGATTAGTTTTTAATTTTATTCCTACTTAATACTTTTTACTTTGAAAAGAATTAATTAACCTAAACACAATTAATCCCTTTCAACTCCTACAATCTGAACTCATGTTACTATAAGCTTCTTTTTCAAACGAATTGAATGAGTTATTAGCAACTTTCTTCATTATTTTTTACTAAGAATGTAATTAAAAGTTTCAACTGAGCACCTTTCAAAAACAAGTTATCCTGTATGCATTTATTATCACAGACAGTTTTTTACTTCCATTTCATGCTAATCTAAATTGAACGAGATAACGTTTAACAATTAGTGGAACATTTTTTTTAAGTTCTTTATTAAATTTTGACAGCATATTTTTATCTAAATAGAAAATCGAACTCTTCTATAAAATCAAATTTGAAAAAATGCTGCCCTGCCTTAAAAACTGACAAGACCAATTCCAATTTTCACTCTTAATAACCATTACTGGAACAAAAATTGAATTTGATATACATGCACGAAACTGCTGTTCATTTTTCTAATGTTTGTTAATTGCTGTTGTCATAAAATTGTTTTATAGGGCTTCGTTTTAATTTTAGTATTGATGTTTTCAGATACCATTTTTTTTTTCTTAATTTGTTTCTTGCTACGCTAAACCGTGTTTTTGAAAACTTTTTATAGAACTAAAAAGCAAGGTTTTTTGTAATTAATTGCGTTCTGATTTCATGAAAAAAAGTCACATTTTTTTGGACATAACATGCATTTACATTTATAAAAACAAATTCAATTTCACAATTGTTCTTTTACGTAGTAAAACGTGATGCAATTTAAAGCGAAATTTTATTTTTATTTTACACAGTGAATATAAAAACAGAGGCTGTAAAACTCAATGTAATGAAACATTTTCTAAGTATATCTAAAAAGTTTTTACTGAATAATGTTTCCCAGTGAAACACTTTTAACAGAAATTTACCTAGTGCCTTTGTAATGGTAAAAATGCTTTGGTCCTGTCCAAAATATTTGTTTCAGTAACAACAGAGCATGTGTATATTTATTAAATTATAAAGAATAGAATGTAGTCGCCTCAGAGCAACATTAAAGCAACTATTATCAGGAGTAACAGTAAGATATCCTACAGTTGCTTAGATATGACGATGTATTTTATTGGAATTAACAGGGGTACAACCCTCCACCTAGACTTTTCTAGAAACTTACTCATATCGATTATGGGATTGTTGTAATCTCTGCCTATTCCTAAAGTCTCCATCAAATATTGTAAAGTATTAGGGATATTTTTTGAGAAATAACGGTTAAGGTAAACACACCAGTAGGGACCAGTGGTCAATAGTGCTTCAGTAGTGGCCACTTCAAGGTTTATATTTGGGAAAAAATGGAATACCAGGTTTCCCAATGGATTTAAACGTGCAGGAGGTGATACCTACAGCACGTTTGATGCACTTTTGAATCCATTGGGAGACCTGGAATCCTTTTTTTTTTTTCAAATGTAAGACTTAAAGTGGCCACTACTAGTGCGTTTCCTTACTTATAACTAAAATACATCAAAAGACGTTCTGAAATCAAATCCTTATGACAGTGTATATTTTCAATCCATTTGCGTGGGTAAGATATTTTTATGCATA
Organism: Uloborus diversus; assembly: GCF_026930045.1. NCBI lineage: Eukaryota > Metazoa > Arthropoda > Arachnida > Araneae > Uloboridae > Uloborus > Uloborus diversus. The sequence goes on along the minus strand of NC_072733.1, from coordinate 38,760,066 downwards.
TGTTTTTACTTAATTCAACATTTGTCTTTTGATTCTGGTATATTTTGATATTTGGAGCTATTATGTTTCATAATATGGAGTATAAACTATCAAAAACACTTTTTTTCCTTGAAAAATAATTATTTGTACATGTTGCGTGTGTACCGTACGGTTTCGGTCACACGCTCAACACGCACAAATCATAATATTTTAAGCACAAGAAAACTTTTACGCGAGACATGCATGCATGTTAAAATTACTGTCATCGCTCGAAATTAAACTTAACAACAAAAAATTTTAAGAATTTCGAACATAAAAATCTGAAACTGAAAAATAAAAAAAAATATTAAAAAAAAGCCTCCGTAAACTTCATACAACCCCAATAAATGAAAAGTTGGTAAATTCTTGGAAGTTAAAATTCGTTACAGATTCGTGAATGCCCTTGAACGTCTAAAATCAAGTAACTACCAGAATATTTTTGCCGAACCAACACAATAAAAAAAAAGTCACTCTTCTTGAAAATGTATGCAAAAGAATTTAAATACCTCCTCTAAATTTCACCAGGTTCCTTGCTTTTCGTGGATTACTACACATATAAACTGTTTTATTTTCGGAATTGAGGAATACAATTCGCCTCTCGAATTTTAACGGTAATACCTTACAAATGAGTGAGGCATCGTATCAATCTCAGTATCAATTTACTCCTATACTTAACACATCCAGAGTAATTTAATTAGTCGTAATTTGTTTTGTCAAAGCGAAACTATCAAGGATCAGCAGGATGAGGCTGGAGTGTCATTGTATTTATTTTCACAATCTAATGTATACTTTTGACAAATTAGCAATCCATCGTAACAGACTGATACTATTTATGAGCAAGAAAATGTTCCTGCATCTTTAAAATAGCTCTAAATATTTATCTGAAAGGTAGTTACACATTTTTGAAATGTAGCTGTACATTGTGATGATAGCACCTAGATAAATATGGTTGTTTTAAGATAAATATTTATGTGATTATAAATTTAAAAATGTATGATAATGCATAGTAATTGTGTTAGTCTGTAATGACGATCTTTTCAACTTACCATTATATTTCATATATCTGCATAGAAAACCTAATGTTTGAAAAATACTTAAAATTATTGAACCCTCCAATAATAGGGGAAGGTTGCCATCAATGAACCGGCTCCATGACTGGACCGCGAAGATATATCCCGTACCAGAGTTTTTGCAGACGCGTAATCAGTTTTAGAACCTTCCTTTGTCTGAAAACAATCTACTACAGAATCCTCAAGTAGCTAAAATTATTAAATCACACTGTTAATCGATCAGAAAAGATTTCTACCATTGTCTTACTAATTATTGAGATTTTCATTTAGCTATAACATGCTTTGAATATCACTGATCAATTAAACGTGAACATTGACTTAAAAAAGGGTCTTTTCAAGTACAATTCCCCATACTTGATGTTTCATCATAATTCGTCACAGCAGTAACACCAATAAGAATATTAAAAATGACGCAATTGCTATCATTGGACCACTAGGTGTTTCCACGAATGAACCACCTGACAAAGTGGTTCATTCATGGAAAATCTCAAATATTATTGTAACTTCAGCTCAATTACCTTGAAAATTGCTCAATTGTTTTAATATAAATATGACAATAAAAAAAATAATCTCAGTAGTTCAAGAAAATTCTGATACAATCATAATTTCAAGGCATTTTTTTTATAAAATTGATTAAAAATTTAAATTATAATAATAGTTTCAAATACTTTTGCTGTTCCAAAGAAAAAAAAATCCAACGTTAGAAGAATAGGGCCAGTGGACAAGTAAGAGTATGTAACGTGTTACAGTAGCTTATAGAAATGGTGGTATGGGCCTTAGTGAAGTCTGCTTACAATATAGAGTCTTGAAACCAACTTTAAACAGTCGGATGGAAAATAAAACTGGTTTGTTGTTGCCTTAGTCACTTATTAAAAATTAAGGAGATAAGCCCTCCAAAATAGAAATATGATTAGTAAATCATATTTTGAAACTTGAGCAGAAGTTTTTGGAATTACTTCCGAAAAATTGGGGGACTAGGCCTTTCAAGAGGTTGAGAAAAATAACATGTCTCACAGATTTAATTAAGTCAAAAAGTCTGTTAGTACGATATTCTCTAGTAGTTTGAGACTTAAGCTTCTGGTTTTAGCAATAAAATGGTCAAAAATGTTCTCTGACATTTTAGAGAGCAAGTTCAATCTTGCTTCGAACGAAAATTTTCAAAATCGATTTTAAAAAATTCTTAACAGTTCAAAAGAGTTTGAAAAAATTTCAGCTAAGTACAGTGTTGCACAGGTTGGAAAAATATCAAGTGGTGAACCAGATGTGATGACAACAACTGTGTGTTGTGCGAGTGCTGGGGTTTTTTTTATGTTCCTCTTATACAAAAGTAAAACATTTTTGAAAATAAATCTGTTTTTCTATCACTTATTGGTTTTTGTATTGTTTATTGATCACCTGTTATAAATATTTGTAAGTTACGTATTGATTTTTTAATTTGACAATGCGGTCCATCGTTGGAAACTCGATGGTTCATCCATAGCAACCGGTAGCCATGAATGGACCACATGCTAAATATTTATTTTTAATTTTCATTCTTTATTGTGTATATTTATCATGAAAGTAAATATTATTTTTAAAAGAGAAATATACTGAGAAATTGTTCCTATAATTAACATGAAATTAGAGTTGGATTTCCTTTCTAAAAAAAATGAAAACTGTTATGTGGTTCATTGATGACAACCTTCCCCTATGTTCATTTTGCTATAAAGTATAGCCACCAAAAACGAATTATTTCTAGAATAGTGTTTTTCATCTTATTTTAATTTGATATAAGAGCATTGTCTATACTGTAGACAGGTTTAATTTGAGAAAGTAATATCTTTAATCAAGTAGGGGAATGTGGGGGAAAATAAAACGGTTAAGTTTATCTACTTTTTTCAATATGAACAATTTTGTTCTAAAATTTACGGTTAATAAAGAAAGAACAATATATTTTACAATAAAACTTGCTCTGAAACATTATTTTTTATTTTTAGCAGTAATTTTGTTCCTTAAAAAAAAGGTGGAAAATTTTCACTTTTTTTTTTTCATGGGGCAAAGTGAAAATTGAAATGTTTTTTTCAAATGAAACATTTTTTATTTGATTATAAAAGATATTTTTGGTAAAATGAATGAGTAAGTTAAAAAATGAATGAATAAATAAAAAGAAAAGGAAAAAAAACCAATAAAAAATAAATTTAATGAATAAATGTCCAAGATTTTACCTTATCTATATTTTTGGTTTATTTCCTTGTGTCTCGCATTCTCTTTTTAAGCATTATGCACCAAATAGATATGATGATGTTTTCTGATCGAATTTCATTGTTAAGTTTAAATTAAAGTTAAACTTCTTTTGGGGAAACGCCAACATGCATTTCACCAAAATCATTGAGCTTCTATACTAAAGAGTAGAATTTGATTTTAATCAAAAGTCCAGCACTTTCAAATGAAGCCAAACGAGATAAAATCTCTTGTGATTGCATTCGCACTTTTGTTCAATGAAACGCTTTGGCTTAATTGATCAAATTTGCTTAATCGGAAACAAAGTAATCATTTTATTCATTTATGCATTAATTTCGAATGAAGAGGAAAATTCTGCACTTGATTTAAATCATTCTCAGCTGCAGCGCTCACATTTCAACAGGATTCGTACCGCCATCTATACTCAGAATAATGCATTTTTTCTTTTTGTTTTTTTATTTTTTAGTTTACAATCTTGTAAAATGCATGTTCCCGTAAAAAAAAAGCTGAACAATAACACTAGTAAGCGACACAGTTTGCCCTATCATAGTGAAAAATAAAACAGCAGAATTGCTTTGAAATATTAATAAATTGTAAATTGTCTACTCTGCTTAATTTAAGAGAGGAATATGGGGTAAAGTGAAATAGTGGGACAAAGTGCAATGGTGAAATATTTTCAGTTCACAGCGCCAGCTATCTAGCAATACTTTGAATTTGATTTTAAACAGATAGTTCATCTTCATTCTAATCAAAAATAAATTGCTCTGAAATTGATATACAAAATTACACAAGTCATTTTCAAAACTTGATAGTCCTTATTGTAATATTTTGTGGTTTATAAAAATAATGCTTGTTATTTTTCAGTGATGAAGTTTTTATAATTTGCTAAGATCTACTGATGTCCAGTGCAGTATTTATTTATTTAATATTAGGCAAGTTTTGTTTTTATATGTCTTATAACTGTCTCAAAAAATGATGTATTAATTATTTATTAATTTAGTGCTTCATTAACTATTTATTCATTCTTTTATTTATTCATTTAATTGAAGGGAAATAGTTTTAATGGTTAAGCAGGAAATATGTCAGTTTTTCGCTTTTCTTAATACGTGGAGGGCGGTAGCGAAAATTTTCCAGTTGTTTTGAAGGCACATATTTACTGCTTTAAAATGATAAATAAAATTTCAATGCAATTTATATTACAAAATACTTTTTTCTTCTTCATGTACTGTAATTTTCAAAACAAATTTCTAATTTGTTCATTTTGAAAAAGTTCTTTTGGTTCTCACCTTATCTATAATAATTAAACTTTAACATTTTAGCAGCTAAACTTAACTAATATGCTTCGTTTTAATAAAGCAGTTACTAATATCTACTAATTATTTATTACATTCCCCTGCATTGCACGGTATTGTTTTCCTATTCTTACTTTATATTTTTGTGTGAAAATGTTAAGAACTTTAAGAAAAGAGGAGCAAAAACATCCGTGTTAATCATATGCATGCAGTTTAATTTAAAATTGTTCGCTGAGTAGTCAATGTGTCCACAGTAACATGGCAAAAGATATTAACTTTGTAATCAGATTAGATTTAAAAGATGTGATTCTTCTTCTGAGTTATCTAGGGCAACAAGGCTACTTTTTTACTTCCTTCTACAAAAAAGGAAGTATTGTATTCGCGAAAAAAATTTCACTTAAAATTCGGTCTTAATTTCCATTTTGCTCACCTCCGAATTAATTTTGAGTTTTTTTTTCAACCCGACCCATGCGGATAAGTGTCTAAGAACGTATAAACACTAGAAATATCCATTTTGACATTCCCCGAGTTAATTACAACGATTTTCTCGTGACGTCCGTATGCACTCTCAGAAATGGACTTTCAAATTTGACGAAATTTTCTTCGTTTTTGACGAAACCACTTCCAGGGATATGCTCCGAGCGAACATTTCGTCAAATTGAAGAAACTGCTTTTGTTAGTGGTTTGAGGATGCGAATTTCGTCAAATGTAACGAAATATTTCTTCATTCTAGTTTTGTCAAATTAACAATCATTTTCGTAGTTTTGAGAGCATTAGTTTCGTCAAATTAATTTCGTCATATATGAGGACGTTAATTTCGTAAATTTTTAAGAAAATTTATTTCCTTTTTTTTTTTCCTTTGAGCACATTTTTTTTTTTTTTTTTTTGAGAATACAGTCGAACCTCGTTAATTCGAACACGCTTAAAACAAATAACTGTTGAAATGAACTTTTTTGCAATCTTTGTCTTATTGTTTATTGTTTTTTGGATAAAGCGAACCAACTTTTTATAATAATCGATTTTAATGGTCCCTTTAAGTTCGTTATAACGAGGTTCGACTGTATTTTATAAGATTCGTGTGCGTGTGATCAAATCCTAACTTCAGAATCTTACCACCGTAGTTTCCCACTTTATCACGTATAGTCACTTTCACAGGCTCGTCATTTACGAGGTCAGGGGGTCAATTGACCCCCCCCCCCCCTCCCGTCTTGATTTTTGCACATTCATGTTTTTATACATGACTGGCCGTTGTTTTAGTTCGTGTTCTGTAAAATTTTTTTTGAGTACAGACTCTTTGTCATATTTGGGAAAAAATTGAAACAACGGGCCTGCAGCCCCCCCCCCCCCCCCCCATCAAAAAAAAGACAAGTAATTGTTAAAAAAAAGAGGCACATAAAATATGTCAAGCGAATTTTTATTTATGTAAAAATGCAAACAAACAACTTCTTAAAAAGGGTAAAACAAATCATTGCAGATTAAACTCCCCATGATATCTAATCAACCCCCCCCCCCCCCATAATGGGGGTTTTCCTTCAAAAAATCTAATTTTTGTCGGATATTTTCCAAATTTGGCACAGAGGTTCGTTATTGGAGGCTCGGGAATTCACACAAGGTCGTGTATGTTCCTCTATGTGGGGGGTGGGGGGGGACAGACAACCCCACATTGGGGGTTCTCCGTATTAAAAAAAAAGTTTTTGTCCGATCTTTTTTTAAATTTGCCACAGAGGTTCTTAGATGCTCAAGAATCACGCAGGGTAGTTTTCATCACTTTATAAGGGAAGGGGGGCGATGGGGGGGGTTCTTTGAAAAAATCCAATTTTTGTCGGATCGTTCCAAAATTTGACACATAGGCTCTTTGATGCACGGGGATTCACGCAGGGTAGTTTTCGGTCTTCTATGGGGGGGAGGGCAACACCCATGGTAGTTTTCCTACAAAAAATCCAGTTTTTGTTGGATCTTTCCGAATTTGGCAGAGTTTCGTTATTTGATGCTCAGGAATTCTGATAGGGTGGTTTTCTTTCCGCTATGGGGGGCAACCCCCATACGGGAGGGGTTCTTATAGAAAAACAGTTTTTATCATATCTTTTCCAAATTTGGAACAGAGGTCCTCTGATGCTCGGGAATTCACACATGGTAGTTTTCAACCCTCCATGATGGGGGGGGGGGGAGCAACACCGCATTGGGGGTTCTCCTTATATAAAAAAAAAGTTTTTTTTCCGATCTTTTCTAAATTTGCCATAGAGGTTCTTTGATGCTCAGGAATTCACGCAGGTTAGCTTTCGTCAATGTATGGGTGGGGGGGGGGGTGCAAACCCGATGGGGTTTTCCTTGAAAAAAATTTATTTTTTTTCGGATCTTTCCAAAATTTGGCATAGAGGTTCGTTCATTGATGCTCAGGAATTCTCATAGGGTGGTTTTCGCCCCGCTATGGGGGACAACCACCAAATGAGGGGCTTTCTTACAAAAAACCAGTTTTATCATGCCTTTCCAAAATTGTCACAGATATCCTTTGACGCTCGGAAATTCCCGTCTTCGTCCCGCTATGGAGTGGGAAACCACGTGTGTGTGGGGGGGGGTCTTAAAAGAACTCAGTTTTTGTCGGATCTGTTCCAAATTTGGTACATTTGTCTTTTGATGTTTCGGCATTCTCATAGTGTAGTTTTCGCCCCGCTATGTGTGGCAAACCCCATAGGAGTTTTCCTTATTAAAATCCAGTTTTCGTCGGATCTTTTCCAGATTCGGCCCAGATATCCTTTGATGCTGGAAATCCACATAGGATAGTTTCCCATGGGGTAGTATTCATATGGGGTACTACCCCATGTGATTAAAGAACCTATGTGCCAAATTAGAAAAAGATCTGACAAAAGCCTGGATTTTTGTAAGGAAAACTCCCCTCATTGGGGAGGGGGGGTGCCCCTAAAGCGGAAAGAATATTTCAAACTGTTTGAACTACATCGCTACATCGCGATGTAAGGACGGCGATGCATCACGATGTTGAAATTCCTACATCGCCCTGCCCCTACTGGGAATATAAAAGTGCTACTTCCTCAGCAGACATTGGGTTCTGGAAAAATAAATCATGTGCCACTTTTATGCACAGTTAGATCGATATATGCTCGGGAGAAAATTGCTGAGAAGTTTCTTCATTGCATCGCATGAAAAATTCCAGAAGAAAAAAAAAAAGATTTTTATCCAACTTATACCACAAATTTCAAAGAAAAAGAACAATAAATTGGACAACTTTAAGTTAGTACATATTTGTTCTAAAATTAGATACAGAAAATAAAATTAGATAATCTTAAGAAAAAGCTTACCTTTTTCTTTTTCTAATTAATTATTTGTTTTATTAATTTTGCTTGTATGTAGAATGTTTATTTGGCCACATGAAATGCATGCAATAATAAAATTCATGTTTTTTAATACAGGAATTTTATTATTGCATGCATTTCATACTTCATACTTTGAAAACAATTCTCTGCCAAAATTGCAAAAGGTATTTGAAAATATAAATATCTTAAAAAAATGCAGATGTGAAATAAATCTTTCGGTAAAATTAATTTAGTGTAATGTTTGTTAAATAATTATAAAAATATACCTTTGCTTTTCACCCCTAAGTTTTTATTTTTATTTCCAAACATGTGTAACATGAAATCAATGTATAATGTACGAACATTTAGAATATTGTTATAATTATGAAAAAGTCTTCGTCTGTCCTTGTTCCAATTATCTCCGTGATGTTGGATCCATCCTAAAAAAAGTTTTAAAAAGAGAATATATAACATAATAAGTAAAGGTTTAAGTCCATGGGTGTATGCCCTCATGGACATGGATCTTTTTTCTATTTCGAGGAAAGTTTTACGATTAAATTCATCAGTTTATTTCTGAAATAAAACATGTTTTCACGATATCTTTCAAAATCTGAGTTTTTTTTTTTTTCCTTAAGTTAAAAAGTTACGATTCGCTTGTGACTTCGAAAAGCATCTGATTTAATTTTCATATTTTTCAAAATATATGATGATTTCAATGCTGACAGCTTTTTTTCAAGCAGATTGCAAGAATGAGTTATTTTTACAGCGGATGAACAAAATTTTTATTTAGGCAGATAGACTCTCAGTTTCTGAAATTAGTTTCTAAATAATATTCTAGAATTAGAGTGTCTTCAATTTATCGAGAATCAGCATTATTTAGCTATTAAACGAGTTAATTCTTTTGCACATCAAGTCGTGAATTTTCATTTTTTGAGCTATAAAAAAATCAAAAGTGCGAAAATTGTTGATCTGTGATTTTTTTTTTAATTTATTTTTTATTTTAACCGATAGCCAAAATACACCGTTTTTCTTTTTTTTTTTTTCGATTTTCGTGTTCCGTTTTCTTCACGAATGTTTTCTGAAGTACTCTCTCCCCCTACTCAAATTAGTTCCAATAAAGTACTCATGAATTTAGTACTGAAACTGGTGATTATGTTTTTTTTTGCACTTTTTTCAGAGATTTTATTGTGCTATGTTATCAATAAAAAACATTTACTTACCGAGCTTTACCTCCTTAAACCATTATCAAATTCGAGTCAAAAACCCAGGGCTCCAACACTCGAAGCCAAGCTCCATTTCATAAGTTAACTAATAATTACATAAAGCTACCTTCTAGCTGATGGATAGGGATTTAGTAGGAAAAAAAACCTGATTTTTCTGCTATACTGGGGGTAGAGTACTTACAAAATGGGGCGTAGCTTAAGGGCGTGTGTACTTCGGATTTTTTTAACTCAGCTGGTAATGATTTTAAGAGGGAATGCTTGCCAAGTAAAGTTTTTAATTGATAGTATAGTACCTTGAAATCTTTAAAAAATATTCGAACAAAATCATAAAATCATCAGAATCAATCACTAGTACAAAAATATTCAAACGTAACTCTACTTACTAGTTTGGGACGGAGACGAAGGGAGTATCACCTTTTAACTAAGCATATTTGATTTTTAAAATATGCAATTTTCACGCAGTAAATAAAAAAAAAACGCCAAGGGAGAAGAGCTGCCAAAGATAGGGGAAACCCAATAACAAAGTGCATTTCCTTGTTTGTTTGTGTCTTGAGAAATAATTGACTGATATCAATGGATTTTTTTTCCAAAGATTTATAATGAAAATAGGGACCAGTGTGGTGCAAACAAGCAAAGCTTGTTACTTCTTATCATATATTTTCATTATCCTTTTAATTTTTCATATATTTTCATTATCCTTTTCATTTTTCATATATTTTCATTATCCTTTCAATTTTTCAATTGAAGTTCGGTTAAATTTTCAGACATTTTACTTTGTATCCAGCAAAATCATAGCTCCAACAAAAAATTTGGATTTATTGGAAGTTCATCTATAAAATGCTTCTTAGTCTGATTTAATGTAGACCGGGATTTCTCACTTTTTGTTGAAAATACCTTCAGGCGGCAAATATGGCAATAAAATTAATGCTGCATTTATTTTAGCTGCAGAAACTATGTAAAATGGAAAAATTCATAATTATGACAAATCATGTAACACAAATTGACATAGAAAAACCTATAAATTTAGTGTATGAAGTGGGAAAATAAACAAAAAATGCTTATTACTGTTATTACAATTTTCAAACATGCTGCTATACTATCTTTTCTTTTTAAATCGAGGTTAAACATTAAAACTCTACTTTCAATAATTTATTTTAATTTGCGGAAAATTTTTAAAAAATATTGAAAATATTCTGCTGAAATATCAAACACAAAGATAGAGTTCTTTATGGAAATTAATATTTTCTCTATCTTAAAATGATTTGTATTAAATTGATATTTACTTTACTTCATGTTTTATGCAAGTAAAAAAAAAGGCTCCACAAATAATGAACATAAGCACTTATTGCTAGAAACATCTGCTGCAGGGAAAGAGATTATATAAACAACATGGGATAAGCATTTAAAAGTCTTGTCTACGAGCTTAACAAAATAAAAGACGGTATCATTTCGGATCCAAAAGCTGATATAAACGGTTTGCATTTATTTTTTATTGCATCAAGCGCTTTTTTTTTCTCGAGTTTCATCGATTTTATTCAAAGATTGCTAAACAATTATTTTAAAATATTTTCTACGAACACTTTTGTGTTATAAAGTTCTTGATACTTTTTGATTATTAATTTCTTCAAAATCAATTTTATTTTGCTACTTAAATATTTCATGAAGTTTTGTAATATTGTTTACCCATTCCAAAATATTAATTTTTACTAATGGGTATAGCAATATTTCATTGAAAATGATAAGTTTGCGAACACTTTTGGGAACTACTGTATAAATTATTATAGGGGCATTCCAAGGTATTTTTGACATTTATGTAGTGTCCGTAACGTGAGCTTTTTTGCCATAACTTTTTAATTTACTGTTTGATTAGCATATTATTTTATTTTGATCTTTTCCTACCAACACACCAGCTCAAATTAAAATAATTTACAAATCAAACGGTAAATTAAAAAGTTATGGCAAAAAAAGGTCACGTTACGGACTCTACATAATGTCAAAAATACCGTGTAATGCCCCTATATTGAAAAAAACATTAAATGTAGAGTGGAAGAAGAAAAAATATCAATACTTACTGGGGGATTGGTACATAGTATTTTTTTAAGAAAATAAAAATGCGGAATGAAACAAATTTGAACTATTAAACTAAAAAATACACTTTGTTTAACAGAATTATTTTTAGAAAATTCATGGAGAAGAATGAAAACACATAACCATGTAATATATTCCACGTTGAAATTAAAAGCTTCAAAGTTCTATGCCATTTATAAAAGCGCTGTATATCATCTGTGTTAGTTTAGCTACGGTGGAGTGTTTTTTTTTTTTTTTTTTTTTTTTTTTTTTGTAAGTTTAAATTCGTACAAATTCTTTAGTCATGTTTGTAATTTTTTTAACGAAATAAAGGAAGTACGTTTTTGAAAATAAATGTCAACAAACCAATATTCTCTTTTTCAAATAAAAAAAAATAACGCTAGCTAAGCCTAACGTGGAGGTGACTCAAAGTTAACAACACACAGAATTCTAAACCTAATCGAACCGTTCGTTTTCAATTTTAATGTGTTTTAAATACAACAATAAACACAACACTAAACAAAAATGTAACAATACATAAAAGAAGGCACATTGCACATACAAATTTCAATAAATACTAACCTTTTTTATGAATCCTGTAGGATAATTTCCGTAAGATAATTTAACGAGCAAGTACAAGACTGAAACGAAAATTCCCAGAATGCACTGCAATATGACGAAATTGGGACGAAATAATTTCGTCAAAAATTTGAGATTTCTGGTTTCGTCAAATATCACGTGATTCGGTGACGAAAGGATCGTCGAAAATAACGAAATAGTGCTCGAGGATTGCCGAATCGTCAAAATTGAGCGTTTCATTTTTGACAGTGTGTACGTATGTATGTGCGGATATGCGGATGTGCATATGTGCGAATGTATGTCGCATAACTCAAGAACGGTATGTGCCAGAAAGTTGAAATTTGGTACGTAGACTCATAGTGGGGTCTAGTTGTGCACCTTCTGTTGCATTTGGGTGTTTCTATAGGGGCCTTTTGCTCCTTTTTGGGGGAAATTCATTGTTAATTTCGATGTATACTCAAGTGGTGTTATAATTTGGCGGACACTTGGCGATATATCGCCAGTCTTTTGGTCGCCAAGTTTTGTCGCCAACTTGGCGATTTTTTTTTTTTAAATCTGGTTTCAATTTGGCCACTGGTGGTGATGTTTAGAGAGTAAACTATTGAATCACATTAAAATTGTCAATAATGGGAAAATGACATTAAAATTGGAGTAAAAGGAAGTCATGTGATGCACACATCAGTTTGTTTTAACAACAAATTGAAAACCTGATATTTGAAACAATATCCATGATATTCTCTGTTGAACTGGGATTTGTAAGTTAATTTAGCACTTGAGCAGCGGGCAAAGAGCAGCAACTCCAGGTAACAATGATTCATCGAGTCGTCTGAGGTCCTATAAGAGCATGGTGTCTAAACCTTGTCCAATCCACGTACCCCATTGAGTGAATCATTAAGTACGCGTACCTCAACAAAAACACATTAGTTTTATTAACATATAATATATTAGATGAAGTTTATCTGTTAAAATGTTAAAATTTACTTATAAAGTTTTTTTAATGTAAAACAAAACATTTTGCTTTATCCTATGTTTTGTTACAAAGTCTTTATACATCACACAGAAAGTTTTTAAAGTATGAGGAAGTAATCGGCTTTTTTTTTTTTTTTTTTTAGTTTTAAGTTAACTAATGTTCGGCTCTCTCATTGTAAAAAATATAGCCGCAAATCATCGTCAACATAAGCTATTCTATACTTTATTCTTTAGGTAAATCAGGTCAAAAATACAGATGTCGTAAACCCTAGATGGTATTCCGCCCACAATTTCTACTAGTTCTTTGTCTTTTTTTAATGCCAGTTCAGAAATCAATTTAAAACTATTGCGCAATACTTTGGTTTCAATGTAAGATTACTTGATATTAATCAAACTTCAATCAAAATTAAACTCGTTATATGTTCATGTTGTTTCCAGTTCATGTACGAACTGTATCTCTGTTGTCATCGCATCCCGTATATGTTCTTTTGTGGAATTAGTGTTTGGAAGTAAAGGAGGTTAACTCCTCCATTCCCTGAAATTTTCCATAATATTCTTCAAAACGATTTCAAACAAGTTTGACCCGATGAGTTGATTTATTGTCATCCTTGCAAATTCCAGCGTTGATCAAATTGACTGAGTCGAGGAATAGCTGCACTCCAAATTTCCAATCAATGAGTGACACACTTTGGACAGAGACTCAATTCATATAAGATCGAGCATGCGCCTTCTTTTTACGATTAGAAATTTAAGGTAAAGTTAGTAAAAAGCATTGAAAAACAAATCGTGAGGCCAGCTGTTAGAAATATGATAACTGGTGTCACAATTCAATCTTGATGACCAAATTTAAGCAGTAGTGCTTCTAGAGCAAAAAAAAAATTTCAAATCCAGCAATAGAGATGTAACAGGTTTGACATGTTTGAGAAGTAAATACAAAAAATGAAAAAAAAAAAGATTTATTTATCTTATCATTCAATTTTCTCGCAATTTTTCTATAAGATGTTTTATGTATTCTCTTGGTGGCGGCTTTTATAAGCTTTCGGTAGGATTTGCATATCTGCAACTTATAAGATTAGGAAATGCACTAAAAGAGGATCAAAAGATACTAGAACAAAATCCGTTCGTAAAATGAAAAAAAAACTTGGGTGAAAGCTAATTTCTAGTGTTTGTGTTAACTTTAAATTAAGGAGACTTCAAGAAACCTTAAAACATATATATGCTAAGATTCTAGAAACTTTGGCTTGGATAATGAAAGCGTAAACTGCCTCACTATTTCCCACTTCCTTGAAATTTGGATAACCTACAAAACTAAATACTATTATTTATTTTCATAACAATATTCTTTATTAATTTAAAAGAAAATACGGCAGACAAAAAGAAATGGCATGCATATGTTTCTAATTTACAAGGTATACCTTAGTCAACCACAAAAAAAAAATGAGTTGTTCTTTAAAAATAACAATTCTCTTTGCAGACATAGCTGTTACTCATTCATTTTCCAGGCGAATATTACCGTATAATTAATGTACAACTTTCAAATCCTTCTCCGCTACATGATTTATTTGTTTAAAACAGTTTGTAAAACAAATAGTAATGAAATTACCTAATTATGCTTATTTCATTAGAATTAATTTTAAAATATAAGAGATGTTATCTTCAAAAATAAATATGAGTGTGATTAACCGGTGAAGTTTTGCTCTCCAGAACGTTTGCATTCAAACATTTTGAAATATTTACGTATGAAGCGTTTAGTATCAAAAACAAGTTCAAACCATTTTTGAAAATCTTACACGAGAGCAAAAAACATTTCATGCTCTATCCTATTATTTTTTCTTGAAGAACATTTCCTTATTCAACATTTAAATTGAAGAGTTTGTAACCTATACAGTGAGGATAAACTGTACAATCTTTCCCTAAACGGCAGCCTCTCCAGATCTGAATCCCATCAAACACCTGTGGATGTGACTCGGAGAAATTTAACTCACGAAAATATCAATGAACTTATTGATAGCGTGCCCCTTCGGATTGAGGCCTGTATGGTGCATTGAGAAGAGATAAAATGGAGGGAGTGAAGACTTTTAATCGTGAAGCCAAGACCCCAAGTCAGATGATAGATTTTAAAGCAAAGCATTGGAAGAAATCAGGTTTCTTTCGCTTGTTTCTTGCAAAGCGTGCCAACCATACGTTGTTGTTGAGTTACGTGACTAGGGGATCTTTGGGTCTTGGTTAACCCAAAGATGATTGCACTTGCTCCGTACGTTTTAATTCCAGCTCTAAGTTATGGTGGCGCCTGAGGTGAGCACATTAGATACATGATAAATTGGTTTATTTTTAACCACTTTTGTCTGTTTTTTAATCATTTGCATATAGAGCTTACAATTATCGCTGCTGAAAATTTCCTAACACTACGTCCATTCTTCCTTATAGTTGAAATTTAGGATATATCTCTTACGTAGCTAACTCAGTTGCATTCTTATTAGAAAATAATAAAAAGATCATTTGCAATTTTCCTACTTTAATTTGTACAATCTTGTGGAAAGCACAAGAAATATAATTTTGAGGTTACATACATCTCATCTCATCACTAACATTACAAAATATCCCCTATCCAGTTAAGGCTTAAAATGACAGCGGAAATATATTTAAAAGCTATCATTGACTCCTTAAAAAGGTACCACTTTAACGTAACTTTTATTGTTAGGCAGTTTATACGTTTGCTAGCAGGTATTTATTTTAAGTAATAGAAGTGTTTATGAAACTAAAAAGTGACTGATTACTCAAAATGAAACTAAAAGTTGTGTAAATGCGTGCTGGTGCAAAACAAGCGAATAGTTTTCAAAAATATTTTTTAGTAAAAAGCACCGGTTTTAAAATTAAAAATTTAAAACAAACTTTAGAAGATGGGAATTAAGTTGAGAAACTTCAAAAACATTATGAAGAATCAATATAATTTTATGTATTTGCACGAATAGTTGAGCGTAGTTTGTTAACTAAATTTGTTTTCCTCAAAATAAATTTCCGTTCTTCGAATTAGACATGTTCGCGTTTCTCTTTCTTTCTCACAAAACTTAATTATACCCTGATCAATTTAAGCCAAAATACGTTTAAAACTTTGATAATTATTTTTTTTCTTAATTTCATTATTTTTGTAACTATAACTTAATCATTCAAACTTTCCACGTTTCATTGAGGGAATAGATTTTTTGTAGGTTCTTCCTTCACAATCAATTACAGTTGTTTCTCTGTTTAACAACGCTCTATTTAACGACGATCTCTATTTCTTATTCTCTATTTCTTCTATCTCTAACGAAGATCTTTAATTTTTCTCGATCTTGGATCCTACATATGGTAGAAAAATTCTTATATACGTACGAGACTTTCTTTTTAACGACTTTTTTTTTTTTTTTTTTTTTCATAATTAAGGTCGAGAAAGGGTTTGAAGGAAACATACTAAGGAACGATTAAAGACGTTTGCTTTACTCCAAAAGTGATGGATAGTAGAAATGTCTTCCCATGATTTTGGAAAATCAACGAACTAAGGTGTTTTAAAAACATCGCTAATAAGTGAGATATTGATTGAGCTAAAAAGTGTTTTAAAAACATCGCTAATATGTGAGATATTGACTGGGCTAAAAACTTTTTTTAAAAACATCGCTAATAAGTGAGAAATTGACTAGGCTAAAAAGTTTTAAAAACATCGCTAATAAATGAGATATTAACTGGGCTAAAAAGTGTTTTAAAAACATCGCTAATAAGTGAAATATTCACTGGGCTAAAAAGTGCTTTAAAATGCGAAATGAGATGAAAAAAGCTCTTTTTTTTTTTTTTTTTTTTTGGACCATTAGGCTTACTTGACTTTTATTTTTTTTAAGCTGAATTCGCAAGAAGTTGGTGCTGTTAGATCTGAGAATCATTCGCAGATTTGAAAGTTTTATACAGAAAACCATAAATTTAAAAGCTTTAAAGCAATTTTGTTGATAAGAAGAAATTAGAAAATTTACGAATAGAGAGAATTCTTACATAAAGTATTGTCTGTTTTTCACTAGTTCAGACTTGGCCACGCCCCTAACACGTGGTATCGGAAGATTCTAAATGCGTCTTTTGGGGATGAGGCTTCAGACCAACACTGAGAAAGGTTGCAATTGGCCATCGTTATCGCGCTGTAAGAAGACAAGTGTTCTATAATTTTCTAAGAAATTACCTCCCACCTTCTTTCCCGAAAAAAAGGTGTGCTACTAAGACATTTGTTCGACTTAAAAATATTTTAAGATTTGCAGTGTATTTCTATACGTTTTGGGTTAATTTATCATTGATTTTGCGAAGGAAATCCTAAACTTTCTGTCTTTCACGCTAAGTAAACATTTTCTGAAAACACGGTGAACAATTGCAGGTGAAATTGGAAGGAAAATTTTTCCTTCTATTCTGCTGAAACTTTCACAGCTCTCAAACGTGGGTTTTTCATAGGTATTCTAATTATAAATCTCTAATCGCATATTGTTAACTTTGCTGGTCAACCATTTCTCACCTTATTTTCGATCCGATTTTCTTCTTTAAAGCGTTTATTAAATATTACACAGTGCTTAGGGATAAATGAACTACTTTTGCAATATTTCGAACTGTTTTACTTCGAATATAATGAAGAATTAATGCGGTTTCGAATTTTATTTGTTGTTACTTTGCGAATACGAGTCATTTTTAAAATAATACGTAGATTTGTAAAGTGAACAAGCAAAAATTAATGCCAAAAGATTTTTTAACTATCACCGCATTGAAAAAATAACAAAAAAAAGAAAGAAAGAAAACGACAGGCGATAACTTTAATTTCGAATTTTTCTGAAAATATTTCTCTGTCACCTCATTTTTGGCCCATTTCAAACAGTCAATATTTTGTTTAAAAAAATGTTGAATTGATGTAATCAAGTAGAGACAGTATGAAAAAGTATTGAACTACTTATGAAAAAGTATTGAACTACTATTTCGATTCCTAGGCACTTCATTTTTAACCATACACATTTAAAGCCAACGAACAATTTTGGAAGCCTCAGTAGGTAAGTTGCACTCTGTGTGACACATTTCAATACTTTAGTACTATTTTTTTTTTCCAATATGGCTTTTATTCTTCAGAAATGAAAAAAGGAACAAAACAAAAATTAAAGCTTTTCACATGCCAATATGGTTATCTACAGAATAATTGAATAAGTGCCTGAAACAACGTTTTATGTTACTGTTTTAACCTATTTATTTTTTTAAATACGAAAAAATATACATACTTTTTTTATTCAAGTTTTTTCGATTACTCTAAAAGTAATTCAGTTCTTCCAGTACTTTTACAGAACAGCGTTACGTGTGGGGATCATAAAATAGGCAAAAGTTTGTTGCCCGTATTCTAATACAGATCCGAACAAGGGAGGGGCGATGGGGCGACCGCCCCTTCCTTGAGTCGAGATGCAGAACTCTTCCACGGCATGTCTTTGATACTGAAGCTGAAAATTGTTTTAGCCTATCTTCAATAGTTTGACGAAGCTCTTGCTGTCTGGAAAATGAAAGTGTAGCACATATCTTATTCTTAACACATTACTGATAGAGATCTGAACTTTGTATAGGAAGTATTTCAAAGTTCCAAAAACTCAATTTTAGAAGATTTTAGATGATATTAAATAGGGTTATAGGGTTCAAGGGCTCTTCTCAGGAAAGTTTGGAAAATTGAAGTCCCCCCCCCCCCCCCCCCAAAAAAGAGGAACTTTAATGGGACACCTTTGATGGCGTTAAGGTAAGGGATGGGGTTCGGCTCCTCCGCAATTTTGAAGAAAAGGAAGTCCCTCCCCTTCCCAAAATAACTGAAATGAGACGATCTTTCATGGTGTTTGGAAAGGGGGGGCGGAGGTTTGCGAATTTATAAAAGGGTAAGGGTGTGAAATCAATCGCCCCCTCCTTGAATAGTTTCTGGATCCGTCCTTGGCTCTGAATGTAAAGTGCGTTATTTTTATCAAGAAACGTTGCTATAGTCAACCTATTTAGTTGTTCAACATATCCCACACTGGCAAGGAAACTGACTCAACCACAAGAAAAAAAACAGCAATGGAGAAAATTAAGGTTTGACGCAATAGTAATTTTAAGTGATTTAGTCTCAAACATTACAATATGCGCAGTCAACTTATTATGTGATGTTTATTAATTAGTTTTTGAAGTATAGATACATATAATGCATACTTTAAGCTCGAAAAATATTCTTCCAAATTATGAAATTTTAATGATGTGTCATTATTGATGAAATCGTTTCTACGCCCCCCCCCCCCCCCGCACCAATTAGGTGAGCTAACTTTGCGGTTTTTGTGTCGAGAAAAAGCACTAAATTTAGATTTTAAATCAATAGCCGGTACGGTTTTCCCAGATTTTGAATTGTGTCACTTTCCTTGCCGGAGTGCGATATGATTCTTTATTAAAAACATACATGATCATTAACAAATTGTGACTAGAGCTATCCAGGAAGGAGGGGGGGGAGCCGGTCTTTTCCCTTAAAACAATTGTTACTGCGATTTTGGTGACTTAGAGCAAACCTAAGGCGTCGTTCACAAATGATGTCACGCTTGAAAGGGTTTAGGGAGAGAGGGTTCGGGGTTCATGAACTTCGGACAGTTAGTCTCAATAGGGAAGGAGGGGATTATAAGAAATATGACTTCACATATTTTGGTCCAAATAAAAGCGTTCGTTATAGCAATATGTTCATCGAACATTGCGTGAGATGTGACGAGGGGCGAGGCTAAGGTGAAGTGTAACGTCCTTTATGGACAATCCGTGTTTACGTTAGGCTACTGTGTACTGAAGTGTTATAACTAACTTCGTTTCTGCCCCCCCCCCCAGAAACGAAGTTGGTTATCTCCCCCCCCCCCCTTGAAAATACTCGTCCTGGGGGTAGTCGTCATCTCTTAAGCCGGCCCAACCGATGAACCTATAATTTTAACACAGGATTCAAACCAAAGACACTTTTTATAACGCATCGCAAAATATTACATATTTCTAAACATTAATATTCATGCAATACTTAGAGAAATAGCCTTGATTTTAATAGTCAATTGCTTTAAATATTTCAGATTGATTTTTTATTGTTTTCTCATTTACTTTTATTTCTCACATGTAAATCCTTTCTGGAACAATTGCCCAGTCCCCGCCTTTGGTTCAATCAAGTTTTTTTGGGGGGGGGAGGGGGGGGGCAACTTTTGTTCGAATAATGTTTTCATCATTTTTCAAAAATAACTGCTACTGCAGATCTACTGACTGTATATCCGCTCTATATGATCTGAAATTTTGTACAATCCATACAGATGCATCAAAAAGACCCAACCCGTAAGAGCTACTGAGTCACCCCCCCCCCCCTCAAGAAAAGGGAGAGGGAAATGGAGAGAGATATTCAGTCTTCAAAACGAACGCAACCCTTAAGCATTTCAATGCCACAGTCTGTGTGGCAATGAAGTTTTCCTGCCCCCCCCCCCTTTTTTTTTATCAGCGCACTTGCAATTTCGAATATAGAACGTTAGTGTTTAAAAGGATATCGTTCAAAATTCAGAAAGTTTATCCTTAATTACGCGACAATTACGCGAAGCTAGAAACGAAAGGAAAGAACACAGACATTTTTACAAACTTAAATGCCCGCCAAATTTAGGGTTGTCTCAATTGAAAGCGGTAGCGATCCGCGCTAAACTTAGCTTTGCTTTCGGGAAGGCGTTCCGAAGTCTTTTCTCCTCATGAACGCACAATACATGACATCGACACTTGGAAATAGTTTCTACCTGCACGATATCAATTTCTTCATTGAAAGCAATACATTTAGCTTAATAAAACCATGCCGTTTTATTCAAAAACTCTACTGATTGTTCATTCAAAAATTATTTTTGATAAACCACAAAATATTGCAATATAGATGTGAAATTTTGAAACTAACTTATATTATTATTTTCTTTAATCTCCAGAGCTATTTATTTTTTGATTGGAATCAAGTATTTGTTTTAGAAATTAGTTAAATTGGTTTGAGATAGGAGGCACTGCAAACTGAATATGTTAAACCATTTCCCTTTGCCCCACATTCCTCTACTTTGATTAAAACTTTTCAACTAAAATTATTATAATTTACTCAGTGTTTGGATTACTTTGTCATTTACATTACAATAGGGGATTGGGGAAGTGCTTGTATTTCGTTTTAAGAAAGTACAAACAGTAACTTTAACAGAAATTCGTAAAGAAACTTTCTTTGCAGAAACTGTCCATGTCTCTAGTTCGATTTCAAAAGCTGAAATTCACATTTTTCTTATTTCTATTTTTTATGCTTCACTAATAGTAGTCAATTAATGCGAGTGCTCAAACAGAAACATTTATAATTTTTATTTAGTCCCTCGAAACACAAAACGCGTGCCTTGGACTCCTGGCATTCCTCGAAACAGAGTTTGAAGAACACTACTCTAATACAACACAATAGTTTCGTCTCTATTTTTATCAGAATATTTACAGCAATAGGAGCTTTTAATCATTTGAATTGATGCATAAAATCCCAATAAAAGCCCTAAAATGAACACGCTTTTATGTAAAATATGTTTTAAAATCAGAAAACGTATTCCCATTATTGTCAAATGCCTGATATTTGTATTTAAAAATGCACAATTTAAATAACTTAGCATGTTGTCTGCCTCAACTGTAATTGCAAAGTACATTTTTAATGTGCATTAAAACAGTGGATCTTTACAGTTGCTCCCTAGAGGAAGTTTACGACCTCACGAAGGAACTGGATGTCGCATTTACTAATCGGTTGAATAGCCTCTTTGGTTTGTCCGCAGTTAACCGCTCCAGTTGCCTTGCTTTAATACGTTACGACACTGGAGGAAAATGAGATCCCAACACCTGGAAGGAGTTGATTTAGAGGAATGAAATTCTCAGACAACGCATTTGTCTTGGAGATTTATTTAAGTTTCATTCAAGTTTCAACGTCAAAAGTAAAACGCGAACTCAGAGACTTTCAAATATAAAATTTCGGTGTTAAAATCAGGGTTGTGAAGACAGAGGAAAAATTACTGACTTCGACTCGACTCAAGCTCCAAGAGCTTCCAGACCTCTGACTCCGACTCCTTTACCTCAAAATCAGTCCGACAGTATCCCTTGCTGAGTTGTGGATTTCGAAGGAAAATGATAGAATCCGACTCCAGAAATTTTAAAGCATTCGACTCCGACTCCTTTAGGACAAAATCACTATGAATCCGACTCCGTTGCGCTAGTTAAAACAACTGGTACATGTGGCACAACGTTGAATGTAAGCATAGGCATGTAAAAGTGCATTGATTATGTCATATGGGTTTGATATGCCGTTCAATGGTATGAGATTCCGCGGCTGTCCCACCTGTCGATGATCAATATTTCTTGCCAATGGTGTGTTTCAACACTTAAAATCAAGGCCTTCAGTTCGTCAATCAGCAGCACTAGCGTAACTATGGGGTCTAGTGCCCCTGGCGAACTAAAGAAATTGCGCCCCTCCCCCCCCCCCCCAGGGTCGCCCACATGGGAAGTCACCGGAGGTCATTGTGACCTCCTAAACATTTTTTTCCTGTTTTTGGTTGCTTGATTCGAAAAATAGGAGGCAGTATTGTATTTTTTTTTTCTTTTTTTGCTTTTTTAGAATTGTTTTCAATGATGCCCAATGTTCCTTCTCCGTTGATGTTATGTATCTCTTTTTCTTGATTTTTTTTTCATTTTTTAAAGCATTTTTCAAATTCTATGATCAAAAGAAAAAAAAACTCTTATAAAATACTTTTTTTTTTGATCAGTTGAAATGCCGCCCCCTGGCTGCTGCGCCCCTGTCAAGAGTCACTCCGGTCAATCCCTAGTTACGCTATTGATCAGCAGTTCATTGCATACCAAATCAACGCAGCTTCAATTCGTCATTAAACATAGTCACCGCTTACAAATCTACTGGAAACACAATTCTTCATGGCATTAATACTTCGTAGTCGTGCGATGCTTTTATGAAAACATATTAAATAAAAATCATTAATTTTTTATTGTGATTTATGTTGTTCTTTGTGATGTTGATGCAAGGAGCACAAACGGTAGTAAGCATACTGAAATATTTCAAAATAATTTTCCTTCACTATGTTATTCCATAGTTGTACGCGCGAAAAGCGCCGAGAAACTCATAACAAAAAATTTTCTCAACTCTGAACAACTTCTAGCACAAAATTATTTCTACTATTTCAAGCTTCAAGTGACGAATCTGACATCAGATAGGCCAATCAGGTGCGATTTCGTAAAGATGACTAGTTGATAATGACGTCGGAAGAAATTCGACCAGCATAAGACTAGCCAGAAAACAGAAAATATTCTTCATTTTTAATCCATTTTTACTTAACCACATTTCCCTGTATGCCCTTTACATTTTCCCTTCTTTAAATGTCCCTGTTAATCAATGTTCTTACATGACTGCTAAATAGTCTTCCGTCACAATTGCTTTGAAACTGTTACCTACAGCAACAGTAACTTCGCCTGTTATTTGGGGCCCAGACCGGAGTCGAAATAGAGTCCCTCAAAAAAGTCAAAATGCATTTTGAAAATTAAGATGCACTCAATAATGTTAAGTAAATACCAGTTTATATTTAATATATGCAAATGACTGAAATTTATTCACGATTTAAAAATTATGTAAAAGTGAATTTCTTTAATCTGAAACTGTGTAAAGCAGAAAGCTTTTTAATGGTAATAATAATTTATGTACAAGCTCTTTTTTTTTAATATTAAAACATTTCAGTTTGACATTACCTTTGATCTATAGAAGATGTATAATTCATCAAGTGTTTTTTTTTCTTTTTTTTTTTTTTTTTTGCGTAATTTACATTTTATAGAAAAACTCATTAAATTTCGATGTGCAAAGACATGATAATTCGTGAAGTACTTTAAACTACCTTTAAGTTTGAAAAAAATATTCTTTCGTGTAGTTAAAGCAGTATAGTCAAGGGGGGAGCACCCGATAAGAATAATGGCTCATCTTTCTCAAATGCTACGGAGCAACCCTCGAAGACAAAATCCCTATACAAACAGAAGAACAGATCCCAAAATAACAAACCTATAAACGTCAAAACACTATTTCGTTGAACCCCCCCCCCCCAATCATACAGATAAAACATTAAAAAACATACTGACAATAACTGAGAACTTTTGTGAGACCCTTTGAAGCATAGTGGCTTCGTTTGAGTCCCCCTGGTCTTTTACTAATTTAATTTTTAGCCATCTGTTGAATCCACAAGACCTTAAAAGGGAAATAACTTGGTCGACTCAAGCTAGGAAATTATGATTCAAACTGCAAAATTTAAATACTTATTTCGAGGCTTTTTTGCTTGTGTCCGACTAGCAGAAAAGTACTAGTTTTCTCATTAAATCATTTTCTCATTAAAAAACAATTGTATTCATTGATGTTATCTAATAAAATGATTTAAAATATTTACAGTAGTTGTACTCGTACTTGCCTCCAAATACAAAAGGATTTTTCAATTGTGCATGCAATAATTCTCCTCCAAAGATAAAACAGTTTATCGGGAATAAATTCACGTTCACATTTTTCATAAAATTCACAAAAAAACGTTCAATCAAAAGCTCTTTTTTTCCCGCTTATTCATATAAAAGTCATAAATAAATTCATTGACACGCTGTAAAAGAATAAACAGCAAGATATGGTACCCGATTCATGACAGTTAAGATTCCTTTTGTTATTCCAAAAAAACCATATGCTTAACTACTCCCATAATATCGTACAATATGTAAATAATGACTGGAATTAGGTAAATGCTTCTGTTAATTATGCGGGGGCGTGTCAAATTGCCAAGTCACCATAAGGTTAAAACGAGAAAAAATATTAATTCCAACCAACATAAAAAAAACAGCATTGATTATCTTAGTGAACTAATTCTTTGTTGTAAACAAATGATGCATCTTGAAGTCATTTTCTGACATCATTATTCTATTAATGCATGTGTTTTTGTAAATTCATTCACTTCTTTTCAAGCTCTACTATTTCATCGATAAGCATTCGTGCCTAAATGCTATGCATTTCACTTAAATGTCCTTGAGTTTGTGCCAAATTGTGATTTTTATTTCTGAAAGAGGCAATTATTTACCATTATTGTTTCTTTTTGCTACTTAACAGTTCATTATTTTCATTTTTCTTAGCAGTCCACTTAAGAACAATTAGTTTTCCTCGGGATTCTTAATGAACAACATTTATGCGATTTACAATCCTAGAAAATGCAGAAAAGCGAAGTTTTCAAAACGAGGCGGTGAAATTAATTAAAATTAAATGAATGTTTTTGTGTTTAAAGTCAATCTTTTGCAACGAATCAGTCAATTTCTCAAAAGTTATGTGTCAAAAAATAATGATTTTACTCAAAATACAGTGATGAAATAAATATACATTCCTTTAAAAGAATATATGGAAGCTTGTTAAATTATCTTGAAAGTTTTTTCGCTTTGACTTATCTGTCTGTTTTACTCTCATTAAATTGTCCCAGGTTGAATGATTTAAGTAAAAAAATATGTTTTCCTGTAAAATTGTTAAAACGTTATAAAGAGAATATGGCTTTCAAAAGTTTAAATTTAATGTACCTAGCTGCAATTTTATGTCATATTTCTTCAATTTAAAAATGCATTTTTAGCTTTACTATAGTTAAATAAAAATATTGAAAAGCAATTACGTTTATGTGGTGATTATTTTTAAGACCTCTTTCTTAAAAAAAATATTTTTATAAACAGCAATAACTTGATTACTGTCACACAAAGCATTCTTCAACAAATTACTGCTTTGCCGACCGAAAAGAAATTAAAGAATTTTAGTTTAACAATGGGTTTTCAGCTTTTGATATAGTTAAAGAAAAATTATTGCTTTTATTTTTGGGACCACTTACTCAAAATAATTCACTTCATTAATCAGAAATAACTTAATTATTATTAGCAAACAACAAAATTTTGTATAGTTTTCGCAAGTTGAAAAGTTTTAACAAAAGTGATGCTCTTCTAAAAAGGAGTTCCAAATAACATAAGATAGGTTAGAAAAAGATCTTACAGCATTAAGTGTGACGAATAACGATTTAGAAATGAATATGGAGTGGTTATAATGAGAATGATGTAAGTTATCTTAACATATATGTTTCAGCTACTGAAGGTTTTGTAAAAGCAACTGTGAAAAATGAATACTGCATACGTTATAAGGAAACTATTTGTAGTGAAACATAGGTGATTTTTTGATATAGTTGAATGTGGGGCAAAGTGAAATAGCGGAGAGAAGTTGAAATGGTAAAATATTTACTCTACTTTTAGCTCCATCTACCTAGTAATATGTTAATTATGTAATAACATATGTAAGCAGTCAAGAAAAAAAATCAAAGAATATAAAAATGCAGCATTTTCAAAAACTGACGTCCATATTGTAATATTTTGCTGTTAGTCAAGAATAAATTTTCTCATTTTTAAACGACACAGTTTTCGCTATTAACGATTTGAATATTGTGGGCAGGATTAAACACAGTTGCTAAGCACAAACATTTATTGATACTTACACATCACAATTACACACAGATGAAAACTACAGACTACTCTGATCTACATACTACAGCCATTGCTACACAAACAAGAAGAGACGGCTCCGCGCTTGATGCAGCGCAAAGGTTTCTGAGAGGAGATATTGACATGCGCATTTAGAATAGGAATAAGGATTGAATCCTAACAATCCCCCCTCTCAATGCTTATTTTACATAATTATAACATGTTAACACTTCAACAGCCCCATTCTTTGTTTTTTTTAATACTTACCTGAATGAGCCTGCATTTCTGAAGCTAGAAAAAAAGAAAAATATTTTTCGTGAAATTAATTTGTTAAGTTAATTAATTTGCAGCAATTATTATGTTTATCATTATTAAGGGCTTTTGTTAACATATCTGCAGACATTTCTTCAGATTTTATGTAATTAATATCTATTTGATTGTCCTCGTACACTTCTCTGACGTAATGGTGACGCATATCTATATGTTTTGTACGAGAGTGATAAACAGGATTACGCACCAATTTTTGTGCAGATTGATTGTCACAGCTAATTACTGTTGGCGACTTAATTGAGTGTGGAGACAGATCACTGAAGAAGTTTCTTAAATATATAGCCTCTTTAGCTGCTTCCGACAAGGCCATATATTCTGCGTCGGTAGTAGACAATGCAACGGTCCTCTGTTTTCTTGAGTCTCAGAATATGGCACCACCTGCATATTTGAAGATAAATCCTGTGTAGGATTTCCTGTCGGTCACACTTGATGCCCAGTCAGCATCCACAAAAGTTGTTAATACTTCTATATCACGCTTGAATATTAAACCCCGATCTTGTGAGCCTTTCAAATATCTTAAAATTCTTTTTGCAGCTACCCAATGAGCTTTTCCAGGTTTGTTGTTAAATTGACTTAGATAGTTGACAGCAAATGTTATGTCCGGTTTTGTTCCTACGGAGAGATACATTAAAGATCCTATTAATGAGCGATATGGTACATTTTTCATTTCAAATTGTTCTTTATCATTTTCGGGACACATTTCATTTGTTAGTTTAACACTATTGTCCAAAGGTGTTGATATTGGTTTACAATCCTGCATGTTAATTTTTTGTAAAATATCTTGGATATATTTCTTTTGAGACAAGATGATACTATCATTGTTTTGAAGAAATTCGATTCCTAAACAATAATGCAAGGTTCCCAAGTCTTTCATTTTGAACGACTTTGACAAATTGTCCCTAATGACTTCATATTCCTCCTTCTTCTTTGTAAAAACGATCGAATCATCGACATAAACAATAATTATAGCTTCAAAAGGCGATTTTGACTTATATTCACATTTGTCAGAATTAAGAGGTTTTAACCTCATTTGTTTTAACTTTTCGTCCAATTTTGTGTACCATTGCCTTCTAGTTCTTCAGTTTTAGATGCATATCCTGGGCCCATAACCATTGTGGGCAGGATTAAACACAGTTGCTAAGCACAAACATTTATTAATAGTTACACATCACAATTACACATAGATGAAAACTACAGACTACTCTGTTCTACATACTACAGCCATTGCTACACATACAAGAAGAGACGGCTCCGCGCTTGATGCCGCGCAAAGGTTTCTGGGAGGAGATATGAAGTAATATTGACATGCGCATTTAGAGTAGAAATAAAGATTGAATCCTAACAAATATTAATTGAGACCTACTTATATTTGGTGCTGTATTTATTTCTTTAATATTAAGCTTATTTGTATTTTAAATGCTTTGTACACTTAGTCAAGTGTATGCGCGGCAAAGTGGATAGGGCAAAAAGAAATAGTCCATTTCATTTAATGATTCAATCCTTTATCAAATCACTTAAGTATTCATTAATTAATTATTTCATTTGCACTTCTCCATTCAATAATTCCCTTATTTATTCATTCATTCACTTATTTTCTTATTTATCCACTATATTATTCACTCATTTATTTTCCCCATATATTAACTTGTTTATTTATTCGTTTAATGCTTCATTTTCTTTTCATTAATTCTTTTCCTTTTCATTAATTCTTTCATTCTTTTCTTATTCATTTCATCAAAAATATCTTTAACAACCGAATAGAAAATATTTCATCCGAAAAATATTTTATTTTTCACTTTGCCCCCATGAAAAAAAAAAGTGAAAAATTCCCGTTTTTTTTTTTTTTTTTTTTTTTATTATTATTATTATTTTTAGGAGGTACAAGTTTAGTGCCAAAAATAAAAAATAATGTTTCAAAGCAAGTTTGATTATGAAATATATTGTTCTTTCTTTAAGTACCGTAATTTTCATAACAAATTTCCAATTTGTTCATTTTGAAAAAAGTAATTAATCTTAACTATTTCATTTTGCCCCACATTCCCCTACATTAACTTTTAGCAAACGTTACTTGTAATATGTTTTTTTTTTTTTTGTAACTTGTTTGCTAATTGTAAACGTCTTTTATTTGTAACTTGTTTTCGCGCAAGTTGCTTGCAACTTGTTTTGTGTTGTTAACTTTTAATGATTTAAACCACTGTCTTCCTACATCAGTTTACTCAGAAGCTAATTAAATGCAAAGGGTAAAATGAATGAGCGAAGACCCCCCTTGTAGAAAATTCTGGCTGCTGGTCCAATCAGCGCAGCACATAAAGACTGATGAACGCCGATGTCATTCTCAGCTCAACAGTGGTACATTTTTCCTCAACTCGCACACTTAATGACGAAACTAAGAATGAACCCACACACACACGCACGCACACTCAAACGCATGTTTTACCCAAATTGTAAAATTTTTAGCGTGCACCAATATCATTCAAACCCGTCCATACGTTCTCAAAAAATATTGTTTTTTTTTTTTTTTTTTTTTTTTTTGTAATTAACACTAAATGTGTGTGTGTGAAATATGTTAGCACTAAGTATTATCAATGAAAATTAAAAGATCAAGTTGAAAAATTAAATCTGCAATAGTACTGCTATCTCATTATTATCAATTTCGTTTCTGATTGTGTAGCAAACTTTTTTTTCTCTAAGAGACTAGCTTTTGACAAACTTGAATGATAGCCCAATCTTGAATGGTTCGGTATCAGAAAACAATTAGCAATACGGAGCGGATCGCTTTCTTTTCTTATTTAGCGAACCACATAAAACTCTCCAAACACTGGTAATTACCGTGGATAGACCAAGATCTAAAATCAATATGAGTCTTGTCAAAAGACATGATCTACCACTACTGAACGTCACGTGAGTTGAAAGGTCTCATGTTTAATACGTGATGAATGACCATTATTCTAGAACCTTCATATTTTATCAACATCCTGTTTTTTCTTCTACTTTAGTGTTTTATTTATAATGGATTTCTCTCGAAAATAATAAATTGTATTTCACTTGTTTAGGTTTGTGCCGTGAAAAATTAAATATTCAAGGTAAAGAAAATTTGAAACTACATAAAGGTGGTGTGCGATGCTTAAGCAAGAGTGGGCAGTTAAATTTCAGTGACAACGACAGAAAACATTCACTTGAACTTCTAGTTGCTCTATTGCAAAAATTTTGTTTTAGAGATGCATTTTTTTTTTTTTTTAAATAATGTTCTTAGGCGAAAACATTATTAAATCATAACTTTCGGTGCATTTAATAACACGTTTATAAGTATAATGATGTAAATTTCATAATAAATACAGTCAGTCCATGTATGCATGTATCAACGTTATTTTAAGAGATCAATCCTAGACAAGTCTGTAGGTTTTTTTACACGATTGTGTTTGATTTTTCCAGTTAGAAAACAATAACTATTTTTAAAGACTTAATAAAAAAACATTGTATTAAAAATATTTCTTTTTCCGAACTGAAGCATAATTTTGGGATGAAAACACACACACATTGTTCCTTCATGTTGAGAAATAAAGAATTGTGTTATTCTCAAAAATTCGAATTTCCAGGTATTGTTCTTCGCTTTATTACTGAACAAGAAGTTGCGCTTTGCTCTATTCAAGTTTAAAATGAAACATGGTAATCAGAAGAGAGGAACAAAAACCAAGGTAAAAGACCTAAGCTGGTCGTTTTTACGACTTACCTAAGGGGTTTCCTCCCCCCCCCCCCCACCTTTTTTTCGGATCAGCATTTGCTTGAAAAAATATTTCGAACTAAGCCAAATGTGCAAATGGGCATAAAAAGACTAATATTACCTCCTTTCGACTGGATCGAAAAACTTTGCAAGTCAGAAGCGCCCTTGTGTGGCATTTGAGAATCATTGCTTTGCAGTACATAGGCCATGTTTATTGATCTATAGTCACTTGAAATTAAAATATTATACAGTGGCTCCCAAAAGTGTTCGTACACTTACGACTTTCAAAGAAATAGGACCCTATCCATTGGTTAGAATTAATATTTCGGAATAGGTATTTAATTATAAGATCTATGATCAATTTTCAACATAATAATATGAATTTTTTTTAAATATATTAAAACTTAATTTTTAAAAAATCAAAAACCAAAAAGTGCCGGAAATTTTATCTCACAAAAGTCTTCGAACACTTTAAAAATGTCTATATATTATTGAATAATCTAACTTTTTAATAAGTTATTATTTAGTAGAATATCATGCAGTATCAACAACACCTTTTAAACGTCTGAGAATAGATTTAATTCTTTTTTTTTTTTTTTTTTTTTTTTTTTTTTTTTTTTTTTTTTTTTTGTGCATAACTGAGTAAGTGTTCAACCCCACATCGAATCTTACTGTTTCTAGCTCTATTTTTGATTCAAAGCCGTATTTTCGTAATCTAGCCTCCAGATATCTCTAAATATGTTACATTAAGTTCAAATCTGCAGATTGAAGGGGTTTTTTCTAAAATTTAGGACAATTTTTGAGGCACTAGACGCAAACGTTGAAAACCGTTTGATTCTTATCGTTATCTTGATTAAAAAAAAAAAAAAGTTGTTTCTCATAACCAAATTTTTGGCTAAGAGTTTAAAATTGGTTTTTAAAATATTTACATGAACAGCATGATTCATTATTTCATCAAAAAATTCCAAACTACCAAGTCATGATGCTGATTATGCACCATCACACAAGAACACCTTCACCGTCTTGATTAACAGGTCCAACTAAGTTCTAAAGATTAAGTCCCTAATTTTTTCATCTATTTACAATAATACAACAATTTAACCAATTATGTTGAATTCCTTTTTATCTGTAAGTAAGACGTAATTCCAAAACGTTTTGAGCTTATTTATTATTAATTTTGCGACGAAAAACGTAAGCTTTCTGTTTTTCGCACGCCAAGAAAATTTCTGCGGGAAGAGGTCCCATTTAATCCAGCTAATCAGAGAACTTGTCGAACAATTGTAGGTGAAAATTAAATGTAAAAATTTTCATTTAACTCTGCAGAAACTTTTACAGCACTCAAATGTGTATTTTTCATAAATTTTTTAACTGTAAATCTCCGCTCACGCTTTGTCAACTTTGCCGGTTGACCTTTTCTTGCCTTGTTTTCAGTCCGATTCTTTTCTTTAAAGCATTTTATCAAGCACTTTACTATAGAATGGAATAAATTAACTAATTTAGAGACATTTCAAGCCAATTTACCGCAACTGTGAGGAAAAAATTCAAATTTCAAATAGTGTTTGTGTTTTTTTACGAATACCAGCCATTTTAAAGTAATAAGCACAATATTGAGGAATAAAATAAACAAAAAATTTAAACCAAATGACTTTTAAGGGTCAACGCAATGCAAAAATAATAAAAAAACAACATATCATAATTTTAATCATGAATTTATTCGAAAATATTTGAGTGTACGATGACTTTTGTGGCGTATTATTTCCCTGTCTCTTCGTTTTTTGACCCATTTCAAAAAGAATATCCGTCAATATTTTGAAAAAACTACAGGGTTTTATTTAGAATGACATAGGAATGATGTGAAAAAATGTTGGACTTCATATTCGAATTCAGGTTTCGCGTTATTTTGATTTTATTAAAAAATTTCAAAGTGTACGAACACTTTTGGGAGCCACTGTATATGTTTTAACTGGCGAAGTTTCTTCGTTGTAAGTTGATTACGAATTGGATGTTAGGATGTTCAAAACGCAAAAAAAAAGTTCTTTATATTTACTAAATTACGTTTAACAAATTTTGTGAAATAATTACTTCTAAATCTCTTTACAGTAAATACTGTTTTCCTAAAAAAATAACAGTTGCTTCATGCGGAATAGAAATAAATATAAAGGTATATCGAAACAACGGCAATTTGTGTTGGTCTATAACGGTGATCGTTTTTTGTTCATAATTACTTATACTAAATATCTAGCTGAAAATAACTTTTTACAAAGCCATTTTCCCCTCTGTAATTATTAAGGTGGAATTGCACTAAAAAGATATTTTTCAGCATACCTTTCGTCTTTTGTTTCATCAAATCATCTTAATTTTGTAAATCATGTTACAGAACCTGTAGAATGCGCATAATAATAGTTCTGTATTTATTCCAGTTTGACAAAGCAAATTTATAACAATATCAATCAAAAAGGAACCAAGCATAAAAAATAAGCCATTATTCATTCATTAAATATGGAAAAGATGGAAATATACATATGATATACCAAAAATAAAAACCAAAATTTGAAAGAACTTTTCAGTTGATTTAAAGTTGAAGCCCTCTGTACAAGAAGGGGACA
Source organism: Uloborus diversus (assembly GCF_026930045.1). Lineage (NCBI taxonomy): Eukaryota > Metazoa > Arthropoda > Arachnida > Araneae > Uloboridae > Uloborus > Uloborus diversus. The sequence goes on along the minus strand of NC_072733.1, from coordinate 38,727,097 downwards.
GCTTCTTTTTTTGACGAAGGGGAAGTTCTAATACGAAACATAATTAGTTGGACATAGAAGGCCGTCCCTAAATTATGTCACACTTTTTTTTTTCAACATATTTTACCTCATCTCCCCTTTGTCACAAAATGTCAAGCCTCACTCAACCTCCTCCCTTCCAATTGTCACATGTCACACTATATTACACAAACGTATTTATATTTTAAAAAATGTTTATATATATATATATATATATATATATATATATATATATATATATATATATATATATATATATATATATATATATATATATATATATATACAGTGATGGCAAACACACATATATATATATATATATATATATATATATATATATATATATATATATATATATATATATATGTGTGTGTGTGTGTATTAACCAAAATAAAGAGAGATTCAAAAAGAATGATGGATTTTCAAAGGTAAATATTTCTAAGAGTAAAAATGGTACAAAAACGATTTTTTCAAATACTTAAATCATTCTAAAGATGTTATATGTGTCTACCTTCTAACACCTGAGCGATACCACACCTACTGTACTCAAACGCTTACCATACACGTTGCAGCATGTACGCAGTGACAGAATCAATTGCTGAGGTGATCCAATTTTTAGTTCGATTAGCTAAAAAGAGGGATACAAACACAGTATCCTTTACATATCCCCACACGAAAAAGTCACATGGTGTCAGATCTGGTGACCTAAGAGATAATCATAAATTTCTGAAAAAATTGCTCAATTGATCGTTATTTTGACTAACTAAATAGCAAATGACGAGTGAGACACATTCGATAACACGTTCGAAACATCTTGTGGTAGTCATTGAAACTTGACAGCTCGAGCTTTCATTCAAGCTCCACCAAACTCCTACCATACACGTTGTAACATGTACGCAATCACAGAATCAATAGCTGCAAAGATTCAATTTTTTAGTTGGTCCAGATTAGCTAATAAGGGAGATATAAACACAGTATCGTTTATATATCCCCATGGGAAAAAATCTCATGGATTTAGGGCTGCTGACCTAAGGACAATCATTGAGTGCTAAAACACCTTTCCCTTGTTCGCCATTTGACTAATTTAGTAATAAATGATAAGTTGGTTACATACAATATCCCGCAGAAACATCGAGCAGTAGCCAATTCAAACTTTCCAGCTCGATATTTCATTTAAGCTCCACCAAAGAGCTGTAGGTTCCGTATTACCACATTAGTAACTTTATGACACCCCTCCCCCCTCCATTATTTTTGAATCACCCTGAAAATGATTTCACACTTATTTTTATTCTACCGTTCTCCCTTGTCAGAAACTCACTCACTCCCCTCAATATGTGACATCATTTGTAATGACCCCTAAGCAACATGATATCTTAAAATGTTGTTCAAAATCGCTTAATGGAGACAAATTTAAATAGTATTGAGTATAAAGACACAATATTTCAAAACTGACTTTTGTGTGTGTGTGTATGTGTGTGTGATTTCAGAAAGTTCTCAAAAAATAAGGCCACCCACTTCTTGCACCAGGGCCATTAATTAGATCTTTGAACTAAAATTTAGAATCAATCTATTTCTAAAATAAACCTTAAAATGAACTTATTCTATGCTGAAATATATACTGAAGAAAAGGATGATTTATTTCCCAACAGCTGTCAATGAATGACCACGCTATTTCGAAGCGTGATGAAAAGTGAATTATAAAAGATTTATTTATGAGGCGTGCATTGTAAACTTTTTCAATATCATTGCAAATTAGTCAGAATGGACAAAACATAAAAGCAAAATCATCACAAAAAGCTTACTTATTCGCAATTCGAAAAACCATTTAAAGAGTATATTTTTAGCTATTTGCATTTACCTTAAAAGCTTTTTTTGAGTAATGCTGCAACTATGATCGACTATTTCTGCAATTGGGCGTTGCTCCAATTTCAGTTAAACCACTGAAAAAGAAGTCACTTAAATCGTGAAAACTGGTTCTATTTGCAGTTTTTTAATGTATTGTAGATTGTTTAATAAATTGGAGTTAAGCATTTTTTGCACACTGATAAGCATTTTTTTTCTTATAAATTTTTACCAAGTTTAAGTAGTGCTACCTAAGTGGATTGAAAAAATATTCATAAAAAAGTGAAGTTGATTCTCATTTCAAAGATATTCTGGTTTAAAAGTTGGGTAAAGTGGGGCACATTGTTACCTGGGGTACAGTTATAATGCTCATATCTCCGTCTCTGCCTATATTTTTATGATGTTGGTACACATGTTTGTCAATCTCACAAGTGGCCATTTTTAAGCAGTTGTCTATGCCCCAGTTCGTACCGCGTAAAAAGTAACAAACAAAAAAGGTTATTGTGTGATCAAACGACGAAAAAATAATTCTAAAGTTTTTAATTTCTGACAAATTACTGACAAACATTATTGATAATATATAGGAGGTTAGCTATTTACATAGTAGTGGCAAAGTTGATAATCATTTCTATTTTCCTATTGAATCCGATGTGGCGATGGTATTGTTAGAGGATATTAAAATTGTACTTCCCCTCTTGTAAATGTTATAGCAACAAAACCCAAGGTCAGGCAGGTCTATACGTTCCCAGAGAATATTAAAAAAGAAGTTTAATATTTGTTAGAAGTGTTTACTTTTCTCATATTGTTTTTTTTTTAATATTATTTTTATGTTATAACATTGTGCCCCTTATCCTGCAACGGAGTACCCCCAGATACGGGGCTGAGTGTTACGATCGATTGATTTAATTAAAGAGAAATTTAAATTAAATAGTTGCTATTAATGTTCATGCTTAAATAATTTCATTCAAAGAGAAATTGTTACAATTTATACCCATGCCGAAAAGGAGCTGATTAAAACAATATTTTTGACAATACATTTTAGTTTTTTTTTTTTTTTTGGCAACACTACCCCACTCTCCCACTCTGTTAAAAAAAATTTCTGAAATTCTACAGTAAGAAATGCTATTATCCATGTTGCTAGTACATTTTACCTTAAAATTCAGTTTTACTGTAAAACTTTACGGTAAAAAATTATTAAATAAAAACAAAAAACTCGACTGCGTAAAAACCAAAAAAACTATTAAAAAATGCATAAGCCCAGCAGTTTTGAATGTTATTAAGTACTACTGAATAACTACACCGTTGAAATAGTTTTTCAACAGTACACAGATGAGACAAATCATAAATTCAAAAGCAGAATAGAAGGATCAACAGTCGTGGCCCATTCCTTTCGGATTCAAGGAACCCCGTAAAATTTGAATGAGCCCCTTAAAATTTTACGGGATCCTTCAAATGACAACGGGCAAAATGATCCTTCTATTCTGCTTTTGAATGTATGATTTGTCTTATTTGTGTACGGTTATAAAACTATTTCAACGGTGTAGTTATTCAGTAGCACTGAATAACATTCTAAACTACTGGGCTTATACTTTTTTTTTAGTTATTTTTTGTTTTTACGTAATCGGGTTTTTATTTTTTATTTAATATTTTTTTATTTTACACTTTTAAGTTAATTTTCATTGACTTAGTTATTATGATTATAAGACGGTACATTTCGCAATCTTGTCATTTCATAGAGAGAGTTTGTTTGTAACATGAGGTTTATTAAGTAACTTGCGGTGGTCTAAACTACTGATAATTAGTCCCTCTAGGGATCTAACTCGGCTTAAAGCTACATGTGCTTGACCTTCGGCAAAAATGCTCGAACTTAAGTCAACCACAGCACAGCTATAAAAACAGCCTGTATAACTCATGATGACGCGAAATCGGAAACGTCGTCAGTCAAATATTTCTCGCAAAACTGAAAAAGCCTGTCAAGAAAGTACACGTCGTTTAACTCAGTCCCTTGAATCAAAGTAAAAACAAATGCAACATGTTATAGATAAAATCGAATTAGTAGACTTTCTTTCTTTTGGTGCTTATTGCACGAGTTTATTTTGATGAGGACTACAATCTTAGTGTCTTGTCTTCGTTATGCATAATATATTTTTTATTACAGTACAGAATACATATAAAGATCACATGAAAGAATTTACATCAGAAAGAGGGGTAAGTACATCTGGAGAGAGGGTGTCTTGACCCACCGCCTCAAGTGGGAGAAGCAATCGCTTAGACCACTCGGCAATTGAGACCCCAATTAGTAGACTTAGTAAACAAAAAAATTCAGGCAGCGAAAACTACCTGCATTAGTCGCACACAGGTAGCAAGCGACACACTGTGCAACACCCAACGTGGGCCGATCCCGAACTGACACAATATGGCAACTGGTTGTTGATATGGTGAACTTTGATTACTGTCATGTGTTTAGTGAGACTCCCAAGATTAAGACAAATCGAATGACGTAAGAAGTACCAAAATTTGCTAAGGCGTTTAGTCCCTAGAGCGCCACACAGGAACAAACATACATGGACTTATAAACATACTACCCACCTTTGCGTCGCGCAGTCGGTTAAAAAAAGGAAGAACGCTACGGTTACTTGAGTTGAATAGAAAGAAAAATACGAGTAGTGGGATTCGAACCCAGATCTCTTTGTTCGAAGTCACCTGTCTCCACCACCACGGTGAATAGGCTCTCGAGGGAAAGGGAATGTGGAACTGAGTACTTCGCTCCGTAAAACACGTGGTATACAAATTGGCGCTGCTGGGACAAATTACTGTTAAATGTTTTCTGTACTGCAAACTCTCTATTTTACAGCAAAATTTTCCTTAAATGTTTCCTGAGTTTAAAACACTGCACCTTACCCTATCAAAAATGCTATTTCTGACTTTTATAATGCTGTGTTGTAGCAGAAAAATGATCTTGAAAGTGAGTGGCAGATGCCATTTAGATGGGTTTGGTCTGACGCTACGTCACAAAGTGAACTTCATCGCGGCTAACACAAATAACTGATATGCATAGCAATTCATAAAGCACACTGCAGTCAAGTGAAGTATATTGAAGATCGCGACTGTGAAATCGATATCCGTTACATTTATTCAATGAGTAAAGAGCAAAACCCGACTAGTGACCAAAAAGTAAAATAACAGATGCGAAATATTACAATGAGCTATAATAAGTATCACTAAAAAGTACCTCATATGCGAATTGGTGCGATAATTTTCCAGAGAAGAATTATTGTAAATTATTCAACAAAACAATGACTTTCGAAATGTTAATGAATTGGTAACGAGCGTAGATGGCTTCTGACATAAGATACTTATGAGAAAAACTTTTCCTATATTGACTTGACTCCTTTGTTGGACAAATTGATGCATTTGATATTTTTGAAAATAATCATGTTTCTACAAATTAACAACCTTTAATATTAGGTAAAATTTCGGTTTTTAAGCTATGAAGTATAAGAGGTAAACTTTTACATTTGGGAGGAGAAAACTTGCCGAGAACAAAACATTGTTTAAAAAATAAAATCGAAATAGATTACATATAGTGCTTCAGAACTCTAAAGAACCTCTTTTCAATGTAAAACGAGTTCATTGCGATTGTTTCCAGGTGACCTGAAGTTTAAAATATTTTCGAATTTCTATCGATTTACCTTGTGACACCGAAGTCTTGCATGTCGCAATCTGCGTAGGGTGCAGAATTTTTACTCTTATCAAGTAATAAGTATCTCATCAAAAACAATGCTGCTGTAAAAATTTCCCCGCCAAGAAAACCCTTAACTTTCCGCACAGAAAAGAAGGCCTTCACACATCCTAAGCCCAAAAACCCTCAGCCTTAAAAAGTTAAGGTATCTAGTTTGCCCGCCAAGTTTCTCTGCCAAACTATCATCCTCCCTGTTCTCCTCTTTCATCACACCTACTTCCATTAGAACGTCTACCCACCTTCAACTCCTCAGAAATATTGATAGATCCTTTAAATTGTTTATCTTGTTTGGCGGGAAGTTTTTTGCTCACCAAGCAACCACTTCCCTCATATTCATACGTGTACAGTTTCATGTAATATGTCACGCAAAATATTCTAATGCTTAACCGAAGTTTCACTGATATTTAAAATTTCTTCCCCCTGAAATATATCAAAACTGAAAAACAGGAAGGAAGGAAATTTCGTATCAACAACACTGGGAGGGGGGGGTGAGACTGTATTTTAATCTCATTCATTAATTTGTTTCTATGCTTAAATATAAACAAACATAGAATCTTAAAACAGAAAGCCGCATGAACTAAAGCCGCGCGCATGCGCAGTCGCTGTGGCAAATTTGTGATATCCGTGATTTATCGTCTAGTTGCAACTGTTGGATCTGTTTTATTAGTCTTGATTGAATTTCATTTCCTCCTAAGACAACTTTCGAATAACTGTTAGATCTTAGATCTGTTCTAGCATTGCAATTGTAGTCAGAGATTAGCAAACCCTATGAGCTGAGAGTCAGTACATAGGAATTTAGGGGAAATTAGTGATTTTCAAACTTTAATTACTCCAACCCATGATGCCCCTGGGGTTTGATTTTTTTATATGTACTCAATGGCCGCCCCAAGAATACGTATACAAAAAAATCATTGCCATAGCCCCCCGGGGGCTGTGACAGAACCCCGGGAAGGTACAATTTGGGGGGTAAAAACGAGGGGGGAGGGGGAGGGTGGTCAAATGGCACAAAAGGCACATCAGTAGGGCACAAGGAATGTGTGTGCGAAATTTCAACTTGATTCGTCTTTTCGTCTGGGCTGTAACCCTGTCAAAGAAAGCGAAAACTTTTTTGAACAGCGATTTTCTAACTTGAATTCCTCCTCCCACTGATGGTCCTGGGCATTGTATTTCGGTTTATGTCGTTAGGGGCCACTAGAGATTGAGTATACCAAAAATCAACTCCGGGGGTCATCATGAGGCTGAGATACAGAAAGGTGAAAAACCCAGAAAAACCCCAACTTGTTCTGTCGTGTAAACTGTTCCTTAGTCGCGTTTTTAATTTCGTCTTTCTTGGCGGTGGATTTGCTTTTGTTGGCTGTTGACGTTTGGTTCTCTTGGCGGCCGGGACGCTCCTGCGTCCCGTGATAAATACAATGAATGACAGTTTAACAGCTACTCGTAGCAAGTTTTTTTTTCCTTTGCAAATTTTTTTCTTTTTAAGTTGTTCCCTCCCCTTCACCCTAAAAAACATTTCGTAAGGTTTCTGGAAAATAATGGGCTACTAATGTGTCTTATTTCTGCCAGTAAGATATCAAGTAAAAAAACGGGTTATATTCCCTTTAAAAGTCAGTCACCTTCCTGAAATTAAACAGGAATTTTTCTCAAGAATTCAGAAGCTTTCCCAATTAAAGCTTGTCATGTTTCCGAAATAACTCAAGAACCGTAAGTGAAACTTTTACATGATTATACAAATAGCTTGGAACCTTCTTGATTTTCCAGGTAAGCTCCTAAAGCAAATATGGCAGAAGCAAAGATAGAATTACAAGCAAATCCGGAACAGCTTACTTGCTCGCAATTCCTTCAAAGCTACAAAATCCAGACAGTGTAGTTCCCCATTGTGTAGGGCTTAGTCAATCCGGAAGTGCCGTAACTTAGGTGAAGGCAAATCCCCTAATAGAGGACCTGAATGTATTTTTACTTTGGTAGTTAAAAATGTTGTCAACCACAATGTGAAATTGGCATTCATGAAACTTGTAGTTATTCAGGACATTATTTCGTTAAAATACTTGTTTTTCACAGAGAACTGGTGCAAACTCGTGAAATTCCGGAACGCTACCCCCGGAAATAATCAGTAACGTTTCTTCTTTTTTTACAGTGCTTCTTAGTTACACGACGCGATGTTATACTGCAGTGGGGAGGTAAAGCACTGTAATTGCAAATTTTTTATTTCTATGCATCTATTGTACTTCGTTTTATTGTACAAGTTTGCTTATCACGGGACGCGGAAGCGTCCCGCCGCCAAGGAAACCAAACGTCAGCAGTCAACAAAAGCAAATCCACCGCCAAAGACGAAAGAAAATAAAAGCGACCAAGAACAGTTTACGCGACAGAACATGTTGGGGTTTTCTGGGTTTTTCACCCCTATGTATCTCAGCCCCATGAAGACCCCCGAAGTTAATTTTTGGTACACTCAATCTCTAGTGGCCCCTGACGCCGTAAACCAAAATACAATCCCCTGGACCATCAGGGGGAGGAGGAATTTAAGTTAAAAAATCGCTGTTCAAAAAAGTTTTCGCTTTCTTTGACAGGGCTAAAGCCCAGACGAAAAAGGAATCAAGTGGGAGCTTGGTGAACTTTTTGCTCACCAAGCAACCACCTCAACTGGAAAAGCTTCCCGCCAAACAAGATAAACAATTTAAACGATCTATCCATATTTCTGAGGAGTTGAAGGTGGGAGGAGGATCTAACGGAAGCAGGTGTGATGAAAGAGGCGAACAGGAAGGATGATAGTTTGGCAGATACTTGGCGGGCAAACTAGATATCATGACTTTTTAAGGCTGAGGATTTTTTGGTTTAGGATGAAGGCTTTCTTTTTTGTGAGGAAAAGTTAAAGGTTTTCTTGGCGGGGAAATTTTTACAACAGGGTTGTTTTTGCTGAGATTTAATTTACGCGGAAAATAAAGCACGAAAAAAGAGTTAAATTCGAACATTTATCTATCGTTTGCATGGAATCCAAAATACAACTTCAAATATTTAAAAAACTCATTCCTGCAGATACTGCGCTTTACCTTCCCGCGGCAGTAGACTGCTCGAATTAATTGGAACAAAGCAATTTTTTGCACACTTTCAGTTTTATTGCCAGCTAGATGCTGCAGGGTTCCACTAAACAATTATATATGTCTTAACGTCGCCTACATACCAGGGGAGGATGGCCCAAAGCGGGTAGACCTTTGTATGCCTCCCCCCCCCCCCCCATGATGCGTTAGCGGCGATGAATACGTATGTAGTGTTCACCCGAACACCCCCGAGTTATTATCAGTCCCAGCGAAGCAGCAGTGCAGCGGCATGGTGCAACCAGGCTTAAAATTTTAAAAAAATGATAATTTTTTTTTAATGAAGTTTTGTAACTTTCGATAAGTCGAAGAATGGTTTATTTTTTTATTGTCAATGATATTAACTTATTCTGACATTATCCACCTAAAAACTACGATGGTCATTCCGTTTTTTTAATTATTAATTTAAGGTTATAATTATTGAAATAAAAAACATGCTTTTGGGCTAAACGAGTCGGGCAAAGCAGGTATAATATTTAGTCATATATTTATTTAAAATTTCTTGACTCTTTTGCTGACTTAGATTTTCTCTCTTAGTAGGATAAGTATAACTTTAAAAAGTTATTTTTTAGGATGGCAATTAATTTTAGTCTATTAATTAACTCAGTAATTTCTTTATGTTTTATAAATAAATGAATGCAGGTAGCTATTCAACTACTTTAATCATTTATAACTTCATATTTGATTGAAAAATGTTCCAAACCACAATTAGTTGAGCTTACCTGCTTTGAGCTCAGTGGTAGTGCAAAGCGGTTTTTCACATGTTTATTAAGTTTGATAATAAATAAATATTGATGGGTTTGAAATAATACAAAAATCACTTTTTATTTTGAAGTTCAAGAACCTTGCTAGGAAATAGAACCGAAATTATTGAGATTAAAATCCAAAAACTACAATTTCTGAGCGTTCTTCGAAAACCTACCCACTTTGAGCCATCCTCCCCTATGTCAGTTTTCACTGCTTAGAACTGGTTTCGATGAGAAAGTAGGACTATAGAACAATTCTCTTCAATTTGTTTCCGTGACAGGAAGAAGTAGCATTTCACATTCGTTCATTTCAGTGTACCAAAAATGGGTGCATCCACCTACAGAGTTAGCAAATACAGTTTAACTTAATATGCACATATCCTGGGACATAAGAAAAATAATTTTCCGGGATTGGTACAGTAAAATCAAACTTTTCTGGACTTATCTTCTGACCAACAGTTAAGTCTCCGCTGTGTACTCGAACAATCAATATCAATATCAATGGGCTATAATTGTCTCAAAAGTTATTGACCAGTTCTTGAGGCCTAATAATGCAATTTCAAAGTAAGAACCGATCGTATTTTAAAATTATTTTTTAAAACTTTTTTTTTTTTTTTTGGTGCGTGTGTAGGCAATAAAGGGTAGTTACGATACCTCTCTTCAGATATCCAGAAAAGCTCAATTTTTCGATACCAACCACGTAAGCAGTATTCTTTTACAGCTCGTCATAACAATAAAGTACTTAATTTTCTATGAGTTATATCCATTTTAGCACCCTAAAACGAACGAATGCAAAACCTTACTTCCTCTTTTCACAGAAACAAATTGAACAGAAAAAAAAACTGCTCAATACTCTTAACCAACTTCTATCTTCATCTAAACCAATTGCAAGCAATCAAACTGGCCTTACCTTCAGTTTGTGCAAAAATATTATTCTTAAGACTGCGATCTTAATGCTTAATCCTCTGCACAGCATACATAAACCTAATGAGTGAAACGTAATACAAGCAAAAGTTAAACTAAATTGCAATCGTGAAAATGACTCTCTATAATAAATACGGCCTCAAAAACGAACTTTTCTCGTGTCTGATCACAATCATTATACATTCCTGATCTAACATTTTGTTTGTGCTATTCAAAGGGATTATTTACAACTGTCCAACATTGGAGTTGAAAAGAAACCCTTAAAAACATGTCCGGTGTTTAGAGATTTCTGTACTTCGGAAGACCGGATTTTCGCGAAGAGACACCGATTCCCTGCCCCCCCCCCCCTTTTTTTTATCTCTAGAGGACTCTGGATGTAACTCCCCCCCCCCCCCCAAGCTATCGTCAAGCTACGTCACTAGGCTTAGTTATTTACGAACTGGATGAAATGACGACTAGCAAATGCAGATGCTACTCTAGTTTTGTTAGTCATCTTTTGTAAAATGTTCACTACTGCATCAATTATTATTACTGCTCAACTTATCCGTCAAAAGTTTTTATGTCTCAAAGTTTGTTTATTGCAAAAACTGTCGGAGAAAATTAAGTGTAAACTTAATTACAATTTACTTAAAGCGATCTTAATCTTTCAAATTAAACATCAAATATCTAAGGTTTCAAAAAGTTTTAATTCAATACCTGTAACACCTTACTCTATTTCTTAATGAAAATTTTATATTGCGCTGCATATGTCACTTTCTCCATTTGCAATAAAGCTGAGCACAAATGCTAGAATTCTAACACTTTTAGAAAAAACTAAAATTAAATGCTATTTGGAATGATTTCTTGATGCAAGTAGGAAAAATACAGAAAATGCCATGGACTTTTCAGAAACCAGAAAAAAAAAATAAAAGTTGCTAATTCTGCATATACGCAAAGTGAGGAAAAAAGGTTTCCCTGCTCTAATAAAATATTTCCCTCTTTCTGCGAAAATATATTCTTTAATTAAAGTCTTTAGTATCAGGAAATGGCAAACACGTTTCTGATTAATCAATACGGGTCCAATTTCCCTTTTCCGTTGCTGGAATATATTGATTCTTCCTCTCGTTGGAAATCTGATTTTTAAACTATAAGCGTAAGTGCTGAATTTCAAAATATACTTTCATTTGTTAGTGTGACTGAACTTTTGATTTTCAAGAAGGAATGAAGCCACATATTTTATTTTTCGAGATTTGGTATTTCTTCCTTTTTAAAGGTATTTTTTATGTTTTGACAAACGCCAGAAGTTACTATTTTTCGAAAACTAATAATATTTTTGTCAGAAGACTGAGCAATGTATTTTAAGTCAGTATCGCATATTTAGGTAACAGCTTTAGACTTCAAATTTGTTTTCTCATGTATGATACACAGTTGAAATTATGAAAAATGTTGATCCGATTTCTCGTGTCAAGTGTTTTACTCTCAGCTAATATTATCTAAAACTACACGTTGTCAATAATCAGTTAGTAGCCTCTTTTGAGCCAGGTCCAAAGCAGAGCTATGTGCAATTTACCGACAGTACAGTGATATGATATGCAGAGACTGCAGTTTTGTCCTGGTTATGAACTCATCAGTTTGAAATAGTCAATAACCGAGCTAGAGGTGCTACGTTAAGTTTAGCAACCAGTTTGTTGATGATCTCAGCTTAAGTGTGAGGACATCAGCCTCAGTTATTGACTATTCCAGATTTATGAGTTCATTACAAGGATGAGACTGCAGTCTCTAAATATCATAACTGGACTGTCGGTGTATTGCACATACCCGCTCTAACGAAATACGCTTTAATAAATTGCAGTCTAATAATATTACACTAAAGTTAAAATTTACCATACTAAGAAAAGGGTTTTCTAGGTACTCTTCTTGAAAAGACCTGAACCACGTATTAAACATGTTTTAAGTTAAAACCAAAAATAAGATAAACGGCGAGTTGTGAGCAGGTTTATCTTGTATTGTCAATAAATGTATTGTCAAACTTATAATCGATATTCCAGAAACAAAATCAGTGGAGTATACTCAAAATAGCATCGATCAAGAACACACACACACACCACATTTTTTTTCAAACTTAAGTTTTATCTACATTTAGAAAAAAAATGTTCAAAACATGAAAAAAAAAATGCTATTTTCTTTGCATTTAAGTTTTTGAATTGTTTCTTTCTTAAGGACCTGACATTGCTGTTCCTTATCAGATATCTGTTTTATGTACTCATTCGTTAGCTTTTCTTCTGTCATGTAGGTGCATTTCTGTCATTAATTTTAAGATACTTTTAATCCTATCAAGCAGTTTTCAAGCCATTTCAATTGTGATCTTATGACCATAATTGATTTTTTGACCATTCTTACTCAAAATTATTATTTAGAATTGAGAGTAGAACAGAAGCTAAATCTCTGTCTCTGGAAGACAATAAATAAAAAATGCAGCAATAGGGCCGGTCATTCCACGGAAAACGGCAATTTTGTCCCGCACGTGATGCTTCATATATTTCATAAAAAATAATAATTTAAAAGGATGATGAACAAAATTTTGTTGTTTAAGAAATCACAGACGCATGTGTGACTTCTTAAGCAAAAACTTTCTTCAAAAATTATTCTTTTTTTAGGAAACACAGGAACCGTCACGTGCGGGACAAAATGACCATTTTCAATGAAATAGGCATATACATATTTTTTTTTTCAAAGGTTTAAATAATTATTTCTAAACTAATGAGATATGTTTCCTTTACGTTGGAACCATAGCTTTCAAAATCTACAATTTCTTTCGCCATTGCTGTGCTAATAGAAAAAAAATACTAGCTTATTCATAAGCAAGTTACCAGAGGTTGACTTTGGATGTCCCGCACGTGACGCATGTAAAAAAATTTTATTTTAAATAACAGAATTGTTCAATAAAAATGTAATTGTGTCAGATGTGTATCAAATGTAAAGATTAAAAAAAAATGCTTTCATCTGTTTCATTAAAATATTAAGAGATATGACGAAATGTTAATGAAATTTAAGCGCATTTTTTCCCGCATGTGACGGTGGAATGGCCCAATAGAATTTATTTTCATTCATTTATTTATTTTGGTTCTTTTTCAGACGAACCTCACAAAAGCGATTTGTTAGCTATTCATTTTTTTTAATTTTAATGTTGCTCGAATTAGTAAGTTGAAATTTGATTATATTATAAGAAAAATATGTGTTATAATTTATGATTGAATACTCTTTGATGCATTTTCTGAAAATAATTGATTTCAGCACGCATAACCATTACTAGTTCTTAGTGCGACCATAACTAAGCGAGTGTGACTATAACTGGCAAAACCAGTGTATTCTTAATGAAATTTTCATAGCTATAAAAGTGAAAACTTCTAGCTCTAACACCGTCAGAATTAGTTTTTTCTTTTTTTTTTATGTACTAGAATCAAAACATTACAGTTCAACAGCAATCCAAATTTTTAATAAAAGTCCTTAACCATGTCCATAACTAGTCCGAAAATAAGTAAAGAAAGAACAGAAAAAAGTTACTTTGAATACATGTAAATCAATGTTAAGCAAGTCGGTATTCTAAAATTAAGTTTCTAACCGCCACTTTGAGCACAAACCAAAGAACCAAGCAGACATTTTACACTACATACAGTAAGTTACCGCCCTACAGCCAGGGATAAGACAGAAATACATGAACTACACCGCCAGCTCAGTCAGTTCCAGCCGAGGACTGCAGTTTCGTGCTTATTAGCACTCATCAGCCCGGCATGGGAGTGACTGAGCTGGAAGTGGAAAACCTCTTAAGGAAGCCAAGAGTGCCAAACAAACTGGTAGCTTATACAGAATTAGCACAGACCAGACGAGTGACCGAAGCAATGGTTCGGTTCAACTCGAATAGTGACGGCAAAGCAGGTATATACAGTAAGTTACCGACCTATAGCCACGGCTAAGGCAGAAATACATGAAATACACCGCCAGCTCAGTCAATTCTAGCCCTGGTTGGTTCTGCTATACAGCATGATTTATAAAAAAACTTCAACGAATGCCTTCCTAGGATCTGAACTTTAAATGCGGTTTTCTCGAAAAAAAAGTTCAATTACCTCCCTTTGCCTTTAATTTCATGTAAAAAAAGTAATACAGTATTTACTAAAGCGCAATTTCTACCTGCCAAAAATTACTTGCTATAAAATTTTTAAAAAAATCATTTTTTTTTTTTTCAAATTATTGAATTGATATCAATGTAAGCTAATCCGTAAAAACTTTTCGTCTCAAAAATGTGCGGTGTAGTTGCTACGAATTAAAGTCTTTTGTTAGGATTTTGAGTGGAAATGTTATTCAAAATTGCTTGAATATAACTTGCTATTTTGAATAATTAAATACCCGTTACATCTACTTAATTGTTGTAATTTCTTCAATTAAAATTCAGTATAAAATTTCTAAAAGTTTTAATCTAATAGAAGTAGCCTTTCGGATTGTATCTTTTGAATCAATATCTTCAACCATGCATAGGGAAAATCAACTCAATATTTTTCGCAGAGCAAAAAAAAAAAAATCCCCGAATCTCAAACCAAAAAAATATGAAATTTATTTTTGTTTAAAACTTCAAATAATCCGTTTGATCCAATTGTGTCATCTGTGGCATTATTTACTACAGATCATTTGTGGTTTTGGCAACAGAAGTTTCTTATTTTTATAGCAAAAATAAGCACCAAAACCCTTTGATTTAACAAGCAGCTTCCATCTTCTTCAATTGCAGGAAAGAAAAATTCTTCAGTGCTTGTTTGCATACACAAAAAAGGAGACTAAAAGTTGTAAAAAAGTAAATAAAGAAACAAGCTAGATTTAGCTGAGAGATTGCAGAATAAAGCTTTCAAAGAGCTGAGGAAAAAAACGGAATAGTTTTTTTTCTTTTTATGGCAATTTTTAAAAATAAAGAAAAGCTGAGAACGCTATTGTGCATTATTTCATCTATGAAAAGAAAATTCTTTCTGGCATTTCCTGGGAAACCTCCTGCTATTATTCATTTTTAACAAAAGTGTCTTTTTTTTTTTTTGGTAAATTATGTAGATTGTACACTGTTCTTTTGTCGAGACGTATCGGCTGTAGATGGTTTGTTGCATTAACAGGTCATGTTGAGCATTTAGATTTTTTGGGAAAAAAAGTCTATTTATTTGGGAAACTAATTTGTTTTTAAAATGGACACCATATTTCATGGCTTAAAAAAATAGCTCAGGAACCAAATACTCCTCTCAAAATATTTTCATATAACAATAACAAGCATCGTGATTCTAAAATCGAACCTCTGGAAATTTAGTTTTACGCACTTGCATTGTGGGGATATGACTAATTTTATAACTTCGGTTTTAAAAAAACTATCAAGTGATTTTTCTGATCTCAAACATATAATTATATTTTTAACCGTTTTTTCTGTTTTTAAGTTTCTTTTGAATAGACAGGAGTAATTACCCAAGAGCTGTCTATTCTTGAGTTACATTTTATTTATTATCATTTATCAGTGAGTATCTACTTATTAAGTGACATTATTAATTTCATTCAAAAATGGATCGTAACGTCACTGCGAGTTTCACCTAGTACGAAAGTAATGTCATTTAAAGGAATTTTGATCCAAGTCGATTAATTTTACACCCCTTTAACTTTTTTATCACCGTAGAACTCCAATTATCTGAACTCCGACCATCCGAATCGCTGGTTATTCGAATTTCTTTTGGATTTTCAGAAAAAAAGTAATAAGACGGAAACCTACGGCAATTTAACTTTTTAAAATACTAGAATTCCCATTACCCAGTGCTGCACTCTCCTAACAAGGTTAGAAATATTTTTTTTTTTACTATTTAGTTTACAAAAAAATAAATAAATAAAACTGAACAGTTGAAGGCAACATTCAATAATTGTGTAATTGGTGTTAGCAAAGTATTTTTGAAGTTATTGGAAGTGCTCTTCCTGCATATTGTTGAAAGTGATGTTGCACAATGTTATAAACGATAGAAATCTTGTGATATTATAAAGTTCAAAGGGGAGGTTTTTAAAGAGCATAGTAAGAAATTAAGTTACTAATATAGTAAGTGTATTAGTAACTTAATTGCGTTGAAGAATGTAGAAATAAATCAGATCTGAATGCTTTTAAAATATTTATGAATTAACCTGTTTAAACATTCAGAGAGAGAGTTATCATTTGCAATTTGCATAGGAGCTCACAGGAGCTGAAATTCTACACTACTTTTGAATTTTTGTGAGTTTTGACATTTTAGTCGAGATTGAGGCAAATTGCGTTAAAAGTATATTAGTGATGATTGCAGGGCTCCTGCACTTTTTTGTTAGGAAATAGAACTAGCTTTTTAGAAAAAAAAAAGGCAATTTAGAAAAGAAAATGGTAATAGTATAGCACAATGGTAATAGCACTGAAGCACATTTAAAGTAAAATCTAGCTATACAGTAGAATTTCAGTTATCCTAACTCCAATTATCCGAATCGCTGATTATTCGAATCGCTTTCAGAATTTCGGGGGAAAAAATTTTAGGCGAAAATGTACTGCGATGAGCAAAACAATGATTGTGTCTATACGCGCGATATTAGCCTTCCTTCAGCGAATTTAGTCAAACAGATTATTTAGACTAAGATGCTCAACCTGCAATGTCATTTAGTTACAGTATCATAGTATATGCACTGTTCTAATGTAGAGTACAGCACTTGTACGTAGCATGAAAAGTGTCACCTTTCTATTTGATTAATTAAAAGCTTCTTTTCTTTAAATATTTCTTTCTCTCTCGTTTTCAACATACATACATTAATTGATTAAAATTAACCCTTTCTTCAGAAAAATCCAATTATCCGAATTGTTGATCATCCGAATGAGAAATTCTTCTGTACTTCGTAAAAACTATGAAAGATCTAATTAATCAGCAATTTTCGTTCAAACTTAACAACTTTTGATAGGACCAAGTAAAAAATAAATAATTTTTTTTAGAAATGTCTCCTTTCAAGTAAATGCTTTTTATTGAGTCAATAATTACATAAAAAGCAAACAGCGACTTAGCATTAATCTTCTACGATTTTGCGTCTTTTCAAGTCGCATCTATTATGCCGTTTCTAAGGTTACGTCAGCGGAGAGCCAATCAAAAATTTCCATAACTAGAAAATGATGCCAAGGAAGAAATTCGTTTTCAAAATCAGACAAAGCTTTAAGTGAAGAAAGAAGCATTCCTTGTGAGGTATTTTCTTCGTAAAAAGTCAAGAACACAAACTGTCGCTCAAACTACGTTTATGTCTGAAACGTAGTTTCAGCTTTTCTTTAGGCAAAGGTTGGTGAGTATATCTTGATAAAATTTTATGTAAAAGTAACTTGAAAACTAACGAAGTTAGAACTTTTTGATGCACTAAGGAAATTGTTTTATTTTCAGAAGTTCAAGTTAATGCCTCCAATATATTTTACGAATTTATATTAGATTAGAAATATTACATGAATTATGGCAAGAAAATGAAATTCGTTGTTTAAGAACCATTTTATAAAAGAAAAAAACAATAAGAGAGATAAAGACAATGTACAATTGTTTATAAAAAAAATCTTCAGCTAGAAGATGTTCATTTATTTAATTATTTATTGTTTATATTTCTATTGAAAAAATACTAAGTAGAAGAATATAGTTTTTTCTTCATAATAATTTTTCTACATAATTATAATAAAAATGAATAGAATTATATTGAAGCGGTATAAATAACAAATTATCTCTGGAAAAAAAAGATTAATAAACCAACGCTACGGAAATCTCTTCAAAAACATTTTATTACATGACAAATCTAAAATGAATTTTCATTGATATAACGACGTTACTTTTTAAGATGAGGCTAATTTACTCTGGATTATGAAATTTATCTATAATTAATAGCAAAACAACTTAAATTTGAATATATTTAGTATGTTTCGAAAAACTGTTAAGTGAGATGCAATTTGAAAAAGTGAGAAATATTTATCGTGGACCATGGGACATTGGATTGTGGTAAGGTTAACAGCTTGGGATCGCTTTTGACTTTTTTAAGGGAATCACCATCACCGAAAAAAAAGAAGAAAGTGCTCAACACGTTTTAATAGTGAGCTTTTATGTATTTATATTTTATCGAATTGTCTGTTCTCTTATTTTAAACAAATTACAATTAGAGGACGGTGGCCCAAAGTGGGTAGGACTTCAAATGTGCCCCCCCCCCCTCCATTGTTGTGTAAGCGGCGATGCACACGTATGTCGTGTTTACATGAACACCCCCGAGTTTTAATCAGTCCCAACGAAGCAGCAGTGAAGCGGCATGGCGCAACCAGGCTTAAAATAAAAAACATGATACATTTCTTGAAAAAATGAAGTTTTGTAACTTGTGATTAGCCGAAGACTAGCATATTTTATTGATTGTGAATAATATTACGTTATTTTGACACCATCCACCTACAAACTACGATAGTCATTTCGTTTGTTTCTTTTTTTAAATTTAAAGTTACAATTATTGAAGTAAAAAACGTGCCTTCGGGCGAAGTGGGTCGAGCCATGCGGGTAGAGGTAATCATGTATTTATTTATAATTTCGTGACTCGTGTGCTGACTTTGATTTTCTATTTCAATAGGATAAGTATAACTTTAAAAAGTTTTTTTAGAATGGCAATTAATTAGTCTCACTCATTCAATCACTCATTCCTTCATGTTTTATAAACAAATATGTTGACTTTAAATTGGGTAAGTACAACTGTTTTATATTGTTGTTATAACGGCAGGTAGCTAGTAAACTATTTTAATCATTTATAACTTCATATTTGATTGGCAAATGTACCAAATCACAATTAGTTAAACTTACCCACTTTGGGCTCCCTGGTAGGGCAAAGCGGGTTTTTCAAAAGTTTGTGAAGTTTGATAATAAATAAATATTGCGTTTGAAATAATACAAAAATCACACGTTTTATTTTGAATTTCAAGAACCCTGCTAGGAAATAAAACCAAAATTGTTGCGATAAAAATCCAAAAACAATGATTTTCGAGCGTTTTTCGGAAACCTACCCGCTTTGGACCACCCTTCCCTATGTTTGGGAAAATGTACGTAGATGAAATTGTCGAACGCTTGTTGGTTAGACGAAACTTATATAAATAATAAGTCGATTAGTTTAATGCGGTTTTTTAATTTTTTTTTTATATATATATATATATTTTTTTTATAACTATTCACCGCTGTCAAACAAAACAGTAGGGCCGAGGCGGCTCACATTGAAACACGTTTCTTCTTTTTCTTTTTCAATTTTTTCATGCACATAAATTATTGTCAAGGATTAAAAGTTCAATTCTTGAATTACAATGAACATGGGTATTAACAGAAAAAAAAATTATTGTTTTTTTTTTTTTTTTTGTAGTGTTTGAGATCAAGTTTACATATTATTTATTTTATTATCAACTTTTTACTTTGTACCTTTAACATACTGCATAATCAAGCGACACTTTAATTGTCATGTCTCGTAATTATGCACCATGTAAAAGGTCCCTTCAAAACCCATCTGGCTTGAGTACTCCCGGCTAAAATGAATTTTCTTTATTGTCATGATTCCAAGTGAAAGTTACTGAAGTTACATATAGTAGGTATAGGTATGCGTATGTACTACGTGTCCCCATTTAATCATCAAGACATCTATTGTCGCAACTGTTAGTCTTAGATGCATATTTCCAGTTGCAAAAAGGGTGAAAATAAGCTGCAGAGTTAAGATTTTGAAAGCTTGAAACGAAAACGAAAGTGAAGAAATATGAAATATAACTTTTTATACGGATCCCAAAACCCCTAACTTATATTTTACGGAAATAATCTCCATTAAAAAAATAATTTCATTACAAAAAAAATTGAAACATTTACACTCTATTCACACATTTGATTTTAAAACTTTGTCAGCTCTTAATATAATATCGGTTTATATTTATTAACAAAGTCTTTTTGTTTAAGTATTTTTTAAGGTGAGTTGGGGGAAGTGCAGCCCTTAAATTGCACAGTTCGACTTTAATAAGGCCTAGACATTACAAGACTTTTTTAATTTTTATTTCGTATGTTACCTGTTTTAGTGTGTTTCCTAAGACATGAGCCTGTTAAAATCATTGCAGGTAAAAAAATGAAAAAAAAAATTTTTTTTAACTATTGTGCTCTAGGGTCGCACTTTCTCAATAAAAGTGGGGCAAGAGATCCTATCTGATTTTTTTTTTTTTTTTTTTTTTTTTTTTTACCGTTTGAGAAAATAAGGGGCAAGTGCAATCAATAAAGTATTTTTTCCTACACTGCAAAAAATAATTGTTGTTTTCATAGTAATATACTGCTTTTTCCTACAGTTTAATACTGCTCAGCTAAATAACAGAGAAAAACTGTAAAAATGTTTTAGATTGCGCAAAACGATGCGCAAAAGGTGTTTCCTTTCATACGGGAAGATAAACTAATGAATTCAAGGTATCGACAGCCATTTTTGTTGATATTTCGGCTGTGCTGAGGCAGGACTGCTCATTTGTAATCTTTTTGTAAAGGTAAGTGCTAGTTATATTATTCATTCCCTTTTCCTCAAAATGTAGTTTTCTTTATCATCGAGAAGGTATGTAAAATAACAGTGTTTATTTAGAAATCGTAATTCGTATCCCAATATTCGTTGATGTTGACTTTGCAATTTCTTTTAGTTATGTTGTAGCGATTGCTTTATAGCAAAAATCTGAGTAGTTGTTGTTATTCTGAATATTTTACTGCCCGTATGATAGTTTTTAAACATTTTCTGAAACTCAAATTTGATTTAAAAAGAAATCAATTCCCTCCTTGATCGTATTTAAAGTTATTAGAACATTAGACTTTGTTTACGATTATATTTTGTGTTATATAGGATGTGAGTACTTAAAATTTAAATTCTTATGTTTTCTAGTAAATTTTTATCGTATCGCGATTAACTTCTTTCTTCTGTTTTTTCTTTCTTTCTTCTGGAGCCAGCTTCAATACTTATCGATCAAAACTAAAATAATAATAATTAAAAAAAATCATCAATGAAGCACTCCAAAAAAAAAAAAAACTAATAAAAATTAATCATCTTTAGATACAAACACGAAACCCTTGTGTTTTAAAAGTTTTACATTTGCGTCGGCAGGAAATTAAAATTTTACTTCAGGAAAAATGCACTAGTACCATTGAAAATTGTGAACGTAAAAATAATTTTAGAAACTATATTTAAAGGCACTCGATTGGAGGTCACGGGAAGTCTCTATGACCTTCCCAAAAATGCCATATTGGGAAAACTTTGACGATTCGGCAAATTTGGGGACATAATTGTAATGTTGCAATTTTTGAATTCTCGAATGTCCAAATTTCATTAGATATTGTACTTAATTGTGCGTACTTAACGTATGCATGCACCAGTATTTTATTAATCTGAAAATATGTAAGTTCCATTCGACAAATTGAGATTATACGCCTTCCCAACATATTTAATTAAGTTCAGGCCGTGCCTGGCTATAATCTTAAAATTTTCTGCTTTTCATTTCTGATCTGGCAGTGTTGCGTTCTCGTCTAAATTACTGCTTTTTAATTTAAAGTAGAATATTTACATTATTATGCATTGTTTGTCATATTTTATTCGCCTTGAAGGACATGCTCATTTATAAAAGTAGATGAATCGAGAACTACAAAAGAATTTGAGACTCTTGTAACCTTGAACTCATCAGTTTCCTTACATTTTAACTTTGAGTCTTAAAGTTTGGATCAACGTGTTTATGATGAAGGCAAAAACTATATCATAAATACTGAAAAGTGTGATTCTGTACTTCACTGTCTTTCACTGCATATAAAAAGTAAAAATATGTCAGATTGTTATTCATGTAAAATGAAAAAAAAATCGGAGAATTTTGTTTAAACCTGTAACGGAGATTCAAGCCAAAGCCGGGCAAAATCTTTTGCATTTAAATGCGATGGGTTCCTTAGCAGTTGAGTGGGGGGGGGGGATTTTTTTCACAATAACAGACGATTTTTCAAGAAAGCTTTCGGTTTATTTCTTAAAGAAGAAAAGTGAGGTTTTCGAATACTTTGTCAGGTTTTAAAAGAGAACAGAGATATTTGCGGAAAAGATCCGATAACGGAAAGGAATTTCTGAACCCCCGGGTTTGAAATTTATCTTAGCGACCAAAGCATTAGAATCGAAAAAACTAACAAATACTCCAGTTGACAAAGTAGCGTCATAGAACATCATAACTCAACATTAATGAATGGAATTAGGACACTTTTAAATAAACGGGTTTGCCTAAGCAGCTTTGAGCCGAAGCAGCTACGTGCTTCCACTGCTTACGGACTAGAGCGGTTTTAAAAGGAAAAATCAAAACCTTTTTTGAGCTGTTTCGGGGTTCTTCCCCGAAACATCTATTAAAAACTCACTTTTTTTTTTTTTTTTTTGGCTGTATTTCTTATATTGGACTTCCAAAACAGAAAATAAACAAATTGGATATGAGAGCTAAACAGGGAGTCATGGTAGGATATGCGTTTCATACGAAAGGTTATAGAATTTGGGATTCCGAAAATCGCGAAGTGTCAGAAACGCTGAATGTTAAATTCGATGAAAATAAATTCTAGGTGGGGGGGGGGGGGGCAGGAACGGGAAACAAAGGAGTACAGTTTTATTTCACTACTGAGTAAATCTGAAGTAGAAAAAGAATATCCTGAAAATCATTAAATAGCATGTTCAGAATTAAATTGGTTAAAGAAATATAAAGGCAAAGTAGAGAATGCAGGGATATGTATTATTCTATTGACACGACGGTTCTAAATTCCGAATCGCGAAGCCGAGGTTTATAGTTCTGAAAATAACATTGAATGTGACCCAAAACAGTTCGATTTCACTTGTGATGGTAATTCACGAAAAGTATCGGATTCTGATGCAGATAGGGGGGGGGGGGGGATAGTTCAAGTAAGCTAGAAGCTAGCATTTCGAAGATGTAATTCCTTCGAATTTGAAACAAAGTTTGAGAATGCCAGAAAGTGAAGATTGATAAAACACAACAGAACAGATAAGAAGAACGAAATAATGCGCTTCAAGGCCAAACTGGTTATTTTAGGTAACCACCAGGTATGGGGGGGGGATACTTTTCGCAAGTGTTCTCTCCAGCAATTTTCCTTTTTTTTTATTGATGCTTTCTTTTCAATTTTTGTGTATAAGCTACATTGGGTCCATTTCCAAACTAATGTTTGCAATGCGTATCTATATGCGGGTATAAAAAAGGAGATTTGTGAGACAAGCTGAAGGGTTTGTCGATCCCTGAAATCTAAATTTTGTCTGTAAATTGAATAAATTATTGTCATTCTGATACAGATTACGCCTCGAGTAACGACGACCGGATTTAAATGACAGAGGGAGGGAGAGGGGGTCTAGTGTTTTTGTATAGGTTCAAATAATATGGTGTACATTCAAACAAAAATGCGTAGCACTGTCAACGATGGAAGCGGAGTATATTTCAATTAGTGAACAATCTAAGGAAGTTATATGGATCAAAAGAATTTTAAATGAATTGGCCACGAAAAGAGTTCAGAATTTTAGATTGATTAATTGTACTCTGTACTGTGACATTCTAGTTGCGATCGATTTTTCTAGATTTGCAATAGAAAATTGCAGAACTAAGCAGAATGATGTGGGGTACCATTTCCTAAGGAATTCGATTGATGAAAATGAATTTGGAATAAAATCTGTTGAAACTAAAAATAATTTAGCTGATTGTTTCACAAAACCTTTTTTTAGGGAAAATTTACCTAAAGCTTGAATTGCAATGACTTCAGAATTGCAATGACATATTTTTTAGATTTTTTTTAATGTTTCAATTATTCCATTATGTCTAAGTTATAATTTGCGCGCACAAACGGATGGCCTGTAATATATTTTTTATTCATGTATTAAAGTATTTCTTTTTTTCCGTGTGCTGGCGTGCCACGAAGGGGGGAATTTGCTAGCGAATATTTTGTTCCTTTCCCTCCAGCGCACGGAGAAAATAAAATTGTAGTTGATTTCATTTTCAATTTGTGCCCGGTAATATGGTTGCGGTTAGGTATTTCAAAAAAAATTTAAACTACAAATTTCATTCTAGCCGCCTGAATTTTTCATTTCAATTTATTCACTAATGCAATATTATTTTTTTGAGTTAAGTGGTATGCAAATGTAAAGAACTTCCTTAACTCGTGACCGGAACTGAATGGAACAATGGTTTGTCTCATTTTATCACGATGCAGTTCGCGGTTGTGTTCCGCTCTGAATTTCAAGGAAGACCCTAGTCTGAACGATGTTGCGATGATTCACTTAGTGACATGAATGCCGGCAACGGAAGTTTATAAGTATCTCTTTTCATTTATATTTTTGTGTTTACGGATATAATTTGTAATCACAAATGCTTTCGAGTTTTAGAGCGTTCTTAGCCACTGAAGCCTATCCTACGGTCTGAGTGCCATATTGGGTCCCTGAAGTTGATTTTTGTGACTCTTTGTCAGGTTCTATGTTACAATCAAGAACTATGGATTGGAAAAAGATAAACTGAATTTTATTTTGTTTTGATTGCAATGTGATCGGGCATACTATTCATTTAAGTCTGAGTTTTTTAAATTTGTAGTTCAATATTGGTTTTTACGGGTAGTTGAATATTATCACTTCAAGAATCACCAGAATATAGAAATTTCTGTTGCTAGAGCGAAACTAGTCGTACATTTCTTTATTTTTTTTAAAAAAAAATTCAGTAAATTTTGGAACACTGATTCTTTGTTTTTACATGTTATTAAAATCAAAGAAGCCAAAACAGAATGTTAAGTACTTTATTATTTATTGTACGTATTTTTATAAAAATTACAGGAACAAAATTAAAAGTCAACTTCATAATGAGAGCAACAATAAAGATTAAAGTTTAAAGTATGATATATTACAGCGTATTTCTTCGCATATTCAGACTTGTGTGACACTTATCAAACAAAATTCATGATTATTTTTACTGCAATGTGAATAAAAAGCAGTTATTTTGCAAATAGAGCATGTTTAAATCTACAGTTAAAAAGTGGTGCGGTCTTCTGGCAAAGCATTTTCAAGAAGGGTAGCATTGTTTACAACAAGGACGGCGAGCCAAATGTGGACTTACAATTCTTAATGATTGGAACTTTCACTACCAGATTTACTCAATTTTTTGATATGTTTGACGATTTATTCTTTTGTTAAAAACTTTCAACTTTTCTGACCAATTTTCATTTTTTACTGAATTGACTTGAACTAAGCCATCTTGATTTTGGGAATATAGAATTGTTTCTTCCGGGTTTCAGGTAAATTCTGAAAAACTTAAAGATAAATTGTCTAAATCCTATCAAAAGAAGTAGCACTTAAAAAAAAAAGTCGCTGGTGGATTAAATGGGGACATCGATAGCTGTTCAAAACGGGAGGGGGGCGTCCAAATTTTGAAAGACATAAAATATAAATGAAACATCTTAAATTATGCTTAAATATTAAGACGTAAGATAGAATGTTCTTACGGTATTATTTTATTTCAACTCAAAGGACTCTTTTATGTGATTCCTTAGTACTTAAGAAAAAAGCTCCAAAAAATTAAATTTTAACAATATAATAACACATTTGTGGAATAAAATATATGAAAAAAATATTTTGAAAAATTATAAGTATGTAAAATATTTCATATTAAGTACATAAAGAGTTTTAAGTAATTAAACGTAAAATTACTTTACGTCATACTTTGTTTTACATTCAGATTTCTAACGATGGGACGCTGTCAAAGAAAAAGATGAAGCTGGTATCAGTTGAACATAGTTTGAGCTGTTTAACAACTGTTGGAAAGGAATATGGGTAACCAAAAAAAAAAAAAGAAAAACCATCTACATACGACCTTCAGTGCTACTATAGCAACTCGGGGGAGGGGGGGTACTAAAAGAGGCTAGATAGAGTATTCATTGTTTTAAATGGAATACCCTAATATTTCTCAATTGGTTGTCCTAAACATCGACCTTGTTCCATTTCCTAGAAAATATTTCGCTACCTCATCCTTATTATTGTTTTGAAGTAAACATATTGTAATCCGATAGTCTGAAGCCTATTATAAGAAAAAACTATATACAAGTTTTATCATTTTTAAAACATTTTTATTTTTTTCTTTAGGCCAAGATGTTAGCTTTCCCATTTTAGACAACTTGGAATTCTTGACTTATAGAAGGAGTGTTATTCTCCCGATCACTTCAAGTTATCCGATCGAAAAAAATAAACATTATTCTTAATTAACATTCTCATATGTATTACGAAATCCTTCAAAAATACCGAAAATTACAAGGATTTTTTTTTTTTAATTGTACTTCAAAAACCAGTATAAGTGCATTTCTTTACATGGAAGATAAAACGTAAGATATTATTTTCTTTATTTTTTTCTTTTTTGAGTTCTTATGTAAAGTATCCAGATTTGGTCTACTTTACTTAGACATTAATAACCACCGTTACAAATGCGCAATTTGCAAATTGCTGCCAAACAGTTTTTTTTTCTCCTTAAAACAACATATTTACGCTTAACTGGTTCCTGAAATAAACGGTTCAATTACAATTTAGGTATATGTTAAGCAGTTTCAAAATAAAAACAACTCTCAAGGCAACCTTAATTTCAGAACATTCAGAGTCATAATTTTAATTATTTTAGGGCGTATTTTTATACTTACGTAATTTGATTTTTCCATGTGTGTTTTTTGGTGTCCACAAGTTTTATAAGATTCTAACAATTTTTATTTTGACAGATGCTTTCATAATATAAGGCCTATGATGGCTCCAAAGTCGGCAAAGATGTCACAAAGAAGAATCAAGTTCGTGATGTAAAAATTTTGACCTTGAAAGCATTTGCATTCGATTTTAAATGAATTTCTGCAATTTCACTGTAATAATCTGTATTTATAGGTAATGTATACGAAATAAAATTGGCAATTTTTAATGGTGTGAATGTTTCGTTTTTTCTCATGAAAACAGTATAACAGAATATAAAGTTAATCTTTATATAAACCTGACAGATTTTACTATACCGAGTGAAAAATTGTTTCTGTTGAGTAGCTCATGAATTCTGAACTGTCACATTTTTATTGTTTTCATCTATGTAAACTTTTAAAGGTTAATAATATCAAGTATTATCTAATCTATAATACTATTTATTCAGTTTACAATAAAAACCATTCTGTGCATTCTGAATGCTGAATACTGCACATATGGTGAGAAATAACGTTTGTTAGTAGTATTTCTCAAATAAAGTAGGTACAAGTGCAACTTATAACATTAAAAAAAAGAAAACCATGAAAAAAATCTTTTTCCAGAAAAGGAAAATAAATACAAGGAATTGTATGTATGAAGTTAAAAATAAACTTAAAGGTATAATGGATTGCATACTGTAAAACATTTCCCACGTTATGCTGCTCATTTTAGCATTACAATAATGCTGAAAGTGAAAAAAGTACTTTCAGTGTTTTCAGTTATATATATAAAAAAAACTTCTCATTTTTACTACCTTCATGGATCAAAAAGTTTTGTTTTATGAAAAGGCTATAATTGTTCTTAAAAATAAAGCTTCAGACAATATCTTGCAATTTCCTTCTATTTGTAAATTTTTAAGTTGGCAATAAAAGCTAAAAGTTTTTTGTAGAAATGAAAAAGCAC
Source organism: Uloborus diversus (assembly GCF_026930045.1). NCBI lineage: Eukaryota > Metazoa > Arthropoda > Arachnida > Araneae > Uloboridae > Uloborus > Uloborus diversus. Next base: position 38,699,033 of record NC_072733.1, on the reverse strand, counting down.
CATTTTTCTTCCATTAACAGGTGTTTATAAAATACAAAGGCGGGCATTGATTTATTTTGTGTACAATGAAATTAATATCAATAAAACATACATTTAGCAGCAGTTAATTATTTTTATGTAAAATGCTTTTATATTTCTCTACTTGTTGCTTTTCATAGCCTAAAACATCTTTGTTGTTGAAAAACTTTAGAAAAGGAACAGATTTTGTATGTAGGCTAATTTCTACAACGTACATACAGAATCAATTGCTTTTCTATATTGTTCTTCAGCTGTAAAAGCAGTGATTTCGGATATGAAAAGAGACAACAATACGGGAGAAAACTCTTTTGCATAAAAATTTATAACTATTTAATTTATGTTTTACTGCTGTTAATTTTACTGTACAAATCATTTGTAAAACCGTATACTACTGCTTTTACGGAGCTGTGCCGCTGATTTCGCAGCATATTACTGCTAACTTTACAGTTAGTTACTGTTAATTTTGCAGGGCAATTTCATTAAAAAGCAGTATATTACTGTTAATTTTACATACTATCTCTGTTCAATTTACAGGCCAATTCATTCCTAAAACTATATTACTGCTAATTTTACAGTTTGATACTGTAAATTTTACAGGGCAGTTTCATTAAAAAACAGTATATTACTGCTAATTTTACAGTTTATCGCTGTAAATTTCACAGTAAAAGTCTGTTATAAGACAGTATGTTACTGCAAATTTTACAGTTTAGAACTGTAAATTTTACAGTTTTTCTTTGGAATGTGAGCTGCCAGTATTATACTGTAAAAACAACAGTTTATTTTTTGCAGTGTAATTAAAAACGATTTTTTTTTATTTTTATTTTCACCTATTCATTGGGAAGTAATTACATTTTTCCTAACGAAACCTGTCAATGTAAAATGAAGAACGTTCAAGGAACAATGGATTATTAAACAAAATTATGAAGTTTTTATTTTAAATTAAATAAGGAACATGAAAGATAACTCTTATTATGCTAATAAGCTTTAAAAAAAAAAAAAAAAAAAACTTGCATATCAAGGAATAATCTTTAAAACTTGAATATCAACGAACTTATAAAATATTAACTTAATAATACAAAAGGTAACTATACAACTGACAAAAGGTAACATGTCTTTGGCGAACTTGAACATATTTTTTGTATGAGTACACTTAGTATAGTAATTAACAATCTAATTTATATTATAATCTGAAAACGTTACTTGGAATATCAAATTTCCTCTACGATCAGAAGAGGGATTTGGAAGGATTGATACAATGTCGTCGTCTTGGATCTCGCTAACGTTAGTGCCTCAGATTGTCGGCAATCATGTGTTCTATTGCTACAGGTGGCCGACCCATCGTTTTGGACTTCACTTCACGCCGACCTTTCAGATGATCCTGTAATGTTGCCCGCGATATTTTGAAATGCCGGCTCGCACCTTTACAGGTTAGTGTACCTGAACGTATCGCTTCTAAAGCAGCAGAAAGTTCCTCCCGACTGCAGGAGTCAGCTTTTGACGTTATTATTTTGTAATTCTGCACCATTTTTACTAAAAAGATTTTAAAAAAATTGGAGCAATATAGACTAGTGACACTTATTGTTCGTTAGACAATGATGCAGGGTTTAAAAATTAATGACATTGCTTCATTTAATCGTTGCAAGCAAATTATATCTGTCATAAAAAAACATTGCCAGATTAATGGGAAAGTGCAGCCCCAAAAAAAGCGAGGCTGCTCTTGCCCCTTTTTTTCGGACCGCACTTTCCCAGTCGTATAATTTTCTGGGACAAGTGCAGCCCTAAAATTAATTGATTTTAAAGTAAAAAATAATAAATCTCAGCTTAAAAAATACGAAAAGTATACATGAAATCGTTGTACTTACGTTTTGGAAGCACGAAAAGGTGAGAACAACAACAGAAGAAACGATGATTTCTCGAACCATAACAACATGGCACTGTAGTGGAAATGAGAAAAGTTAGGAAACGAGGGAGGAAATAGAGTTACCATTCAAGTAGCGCGATCTAACGCACGCAGTGCAAAGTAATAACGTTTACCAAGCTACCCAGATGGCAGCAGTCTTGCAGATATTACCGGTGTCTGATTATTAACCTAAGCCGCACTTACCCCAAGACCGCACTTACCCCAACTGACCTTACATGTTTTTTAACATTCTGTTTTTTCAATTTTCATATTCTACTAGTTGCGTTGCCTGGCGTTGCACGATCTAAATAAATAAAGTCTAATCCTCGGAAATAAAAGTTGTGTCAAATGACGCATCTTCAACCATCAGGCTTAAATGAAGTTTTTTTTTTTTTTTTTTTTTTTTTTTTTCTTAAGTTAACGTGTAGGAAAGAGCAAATTTATGGCTCAGAATTTAAATTTAGACTTCTTTGTTTTTTTTCAATTCTAAATATTCAGTCATTGTTAGTATAAGGCTTAAAAACTCCGTTTCACCGATTTGCCGGTGAAAACTCCTTCTGTGAGTTCCTGAGCATCAAAAGACATCTGCGCAAAATTTGGCAAAGATCTGTAACTGAATTTGCATAAGGAATACCCTCGTATGTGGATTTTCGCCTCTCATTGGGAACGATAAAACCCCTATTGGAATTCCTGAACATGAAAGAATTTCTGCCAAAATTGGCAAAAATCTGGCAGAAACTGTTGATGTGTATTAGAAACACAAAAAGACATACATATACATGCAGCCATTTTTGTATATAGAATGTTTACAATTTTCTTGTAAGATATTTTCTCTCTAATACTGATCTATGCCACGCAAGGAAAAATTTGCATTTAAGTCGTGTACTTAAAGACATTCTTATCATGTCATAGAATTGAAGTACACTGAGTGATATAAAACGAGAAAGACCCCTTTCCAGAATAGCATTCATATCCCCATTAAAGTCGCCAGTTATATATATTTATTTATTTATTTATTTATTTATTTATTTATTTATTTTTAAGCACCTCTTTGAACACGTCCTAGATAGTTTATTGAGAAATGTATCAAAATTCAACTAAAACGTAAAAGAATCGAAGCTGGACTACCAGAAATTGTATGTTCTAAGATGGCTTGACAAGGTCCAATCGGGTCATCAGCAGCTGTTGATGTAGATGAAACCCATTTGTACATATGTGTGGAATTTTATTACGTTTTTTACTTTCTTTTACATAGTAAAGGAAGTATTGAGTTCGCGAAAAACATTTCACTCAAATATCGGCCTTAGTTTCTATTTTGCTCACCCCCGAATGAATGTTGAGTCGTTTTCTCGCCCCAAGCACACGACGAGCCCCTAGTTAATTACCACGAGTCTCCTCGTGAGGTCTGTATGTACGTATGTATCTAAAATAACTCAAAAACGGTTTGACGTAGGAAGTTAAAATTTGGTATGTAGACTCCTAGTGAGGTCTATTTGTGCACCTCTTCTTTTGGTTGCATTTGGAAGGTCCAAAAGGTGTCTTTTATACCTTTTTGGGGGATATCAGTTTGCAGTTTCAATGCAAACTCAAGTTTTGTTGTAATTTGGCGAACACTTGGCAATATATCTCCGAGTTGGCAATAAATTTGGCGAAAAAGATATTGTTCGATTTTGGTTTCAATTTGGCGCTATTCGTGATATTTAGAGAGTTATCAATTGAATCACGTTAAAATTGTCGATATTGGGAAATGTAATGTCTGTAAAACGCTTTTTTGCATAGGTTCGCGAAAATCTAGTTAATATTTGAAATAGTAAAGTAAGAAAAAACAACGTCAAAAAAGCACAAATTGCCGATTACAGCAGACACGTGTTTCGGCGTTTCAGGGAACACCTTTTTCAATGCAAAAAGTAATGAGCTTAAGGATGATCCATAAGCTCATTACTTTTAGCATTGAAAAAGGCGTTCCCTGAAACGCCGAAACACGTGTCTGCTATAATCGGCAATTTGTGCTCTTTTGACGCTGTTTTTTCTTACTTTACTGTTCAGCACAAAGGTATTTATTTATCTTAATACATTTGAAATGTTTTTAGATTCCTTAATGTGAGTGACACGCCCGAATGAGGTAAGGTTACGGTGTTTTTCTGAAAGTTGTGAGTACAAATCATTAAATTGGTGTAAAAGGAAGTCATGTGGTGCACACATCAGCTTGTTTACTATTAAAATATTTTGTAGATTCAAAATTCAAAATCAATATGTTCCAAAGGAAAAAAAATCAAAAATTAATTTTGAATTTAATTAACAATAGTGTAACTATAGTAAAATACAGTAAATATTAAGACATGAAGCAATATTCCTTTTTTTAAGATGGGTGTCTTAGTTTGCCTTTTTGAGAATACGTCATTACTGATTCTTATAGCCATATACTCCAAGTTAGCAAATTATTTTTTAAAAAAATACCCAAAACGGAAATAAAAAATAGCAGATTAATTCATACGTTAACGGAAGTTCGTTTTTAAGAATTAATTTTCAATAAATTGAAGGAAGATATACAAAATATCCTTTTGGTTTATGCATTGCTCCAATGCCCAACATCTGATTAGATATACAAATCACGCTGGCTGATATATTGCATTTGCTGATATACTTTTTTTAGGAAACATAAATCACTTTCGTTTAATATTTCATAAGAAAACGCGAAAGAATTACATTTCCGTCACGTTTGTCCAAGACGCTGAATTACTTGCAAAGATATTTGTTTTCTTTCCGAATTAAGTATAGAATATTGTTGTCTAGCTAAAGCCGGTTAAAAGAAATTCAAAGCATGTAAGATTAATACATTTTCTAACTTGTGAGATAATTCTTATTGCGTAATTCTTCAAGAAATTATAGCGAATACAATGCGATAAACAAACGAAAAAAAAAAACCTAGCTCCGAACGTGAACGGTAAATGTAATGATAAGGAGAATTTTTTTTAACGATGTTGAATCGGATTCGGTGATAATTCTAACTCCAACCAAAAACAGGACAATGGGTTGCTGTTAGGTTGTTTGTGGTATTTTGTTTTTTGGCGTAAGAGCTTTAATAGGCTGTACTGCGCCTAGGTTGGAGTTTAGAGTTTTCATCAAACCCAATAATAAACTGGATTCGGTGAAAACTGTTAACCCCAACCTCGGCCTAGTATAAAAGCTTTTGCTCCATAAAACTCAATACAACCAACTAAATCCAACCCTCTGTTTTCCTACAAACTTCGAATTTTTGCATTTTTTCACATTACGTCTCAACATTTATATTTTGTATTTCTTTATAATATCATACTAACTTCATACTTTTTTAGATTATCACACGATATTTTTTATTTACATTAATGTCAGATTTTTTTCTCACTTACAATTTTGCTACAATCTTCACATTAATGAAATGTTAGGTGACAATTTCTGAAGCATAGATAAGCATACTATAAATTTATACTTTCTTGCTACCTATCACAGTACGATCAACTACTAAGTTAAACCCTCAGTGGATAAAGATTTTTAAAAACTTCATTACATTAGCCGGAAGCTTTTCAACGCGCTTTTTTTATTTTGCTTCTCATACTCTGGTTTCTGCTCGATATTTTTTAATTGTCAGAAAGAAGTTTAAGGTAAACACACCAGTAGTAGCTAGTGCTCCAGTAGTGGTCACTTCAAGGTTTAAAGCGCACTAGTAGTGGTCACAGTGAAATATATTTTTAAACTGTGGGTCTACAATATTAATGACTTCTCTTGAAAATCAATGAGTGTATTAAATCGTAACCCTTCCTTAATCGTCCCATTTTCTTAAAATGCCAGAATTTCATTTTGTTCATTTTTTATCCATTTTTTCCAAAACCTCAAATTTAATCCTTTAGCGGCCACACCAAAATCTGAAAATTTCAGTAGTGGCCATCTGATATTCTTCCATTGATTCAATATGATAGTTACATTAAGTATCAATATATTACTCACATTATTATTGTTCATTTTTTTTCTTTAAAGTATAAATAACCTTGAAGTGGCCACTACTGAAGCACTGGCTACTACTGGTGTGTTTACCTTAAATAAGTTTTGAAAATATACCTGTGTAGCTTTGTTATGCATTTTGAGAATTCTTTACACTTTTGTAACATGAATACCTCTTTTCGAATAACCAAGAGTATTTTAATTTAAATACTTCATAAAATATAAATTATATTGATTTTTATAAAATTTATTTTGCGTTACGTTTTAAAAGATAGTATATAAGTCCAATCATACGTCACCATTTCTTCAAAAATGTCACTTAACATGCTCATCATGCACTAAGTTCCTAAAACATTACATTGTTTTCAGAGAATACGGAAACACGTCTCTCTATCTGTATCTCACTTCATAAGTGATGATATCCTCAAGCACAAAAACACGATTATGACGAAGGACAGATATTCATCGTCATTGATTTAATAATACGCAACGGCTTGTTACCTGTCAGCACAGTCATAATTTTATTTCCAGAAAACTCGCTTCGTATAAGACCAGTATAATACTGTAGGGGAATGTGAGGTCTGGTGAAATAGCGATGTAAAGTAAAATGGTAGAATATTTTTCAGTTGCAGCGCCCCCTTTCTAGCAATATTTTAACTACGTTTTTAAACACATAGTTGATTCCAGTCAAAAAGTAAATAGCTCTAAAGATTAAGATACAAGAAAAAGACATTTCGTTTTCAAAATCGGTTACACGATTTGTAACATTTTGTGATTCATCGAAATTATGAAATGATAAAGTCTTTGCATTTGGCATTTTGAATATCAGGTGAGACCCACTGATTTCGAGTCCAGTATTAATTTTCTTACAGTAAGGCAAGATTTTATTTTAAATGCTTAATACAATTTGTCAAATGTACGAGAGGGAAGTAAAATAGTTCATTTCATTTACTTATTTACACTCTATAACAAAAAAAATCGACGCACCAAGAAGCAATCATCCGATTGCTTTGAAATTTCATATGCATGAGTATTTGACTAGATATGAAATGATTAAAATTTGGTGTCCAGTCAATAAATAGTTTGATCTCCAGCGCATCGGAACTGCGCATCCAGCAGATGTATATAAGGAGCAGTTCTTCAACGGTTGTTAAAAATTTCGGTTTGATTGCGATTCAGATTAATTTTCAACAACTTAAAAATGCCTCGCCGTACGAGCAGCAGTCAGAGTTTAAAAGAGGTCGCATCACTGGATTGAAAGAGGCCGGCTGGTCAAATCGGAGAATCGCTCGTCATTTGAGTCGAAGCGATGCGGCGATTCGAAGATGCTGGCAAGGATGGGTGGAAAAGCGTGGATCAGCGTTAGGATGGTAGCGGTCTACCTAGAGTCTCAACAGATCGTGATGACAGAGTTAGTGTCCGATCAGCTGTCACAGCGTTTTCTTCATCTCTATAAACCATCAGACGTCCAACCCAAACACCAGTGTCCATCATGACCATTTACAGACGGTTGGGAGAACGAAATCTACGCTCGCGCCGATCATTACGCCACCTGTCACTGACGCCTACACACTGCCGAGCCAGATTACAGTGGTGCATAGCTCGATCAGGTTGGAATGGTTCCGACTGGGAACATATAGTCTTTAGCGACGAATCCCGCTTCCAACTGTCATGACGGTCATCGAAGACGTGTTTGGAGACACCCAGGGCAGAGGGGGGATCCTGGTTTCACTTTTGCACGTCATACTGGCCCTCAACAAGGCATTATGGTCTGGCGTGCCATTTCCTTTGAACACTGGACCCCTTTGGTCGTAATTAGAGGTATACTTACTGCACAGTGGTAAGTCGACAGCATCCTAAGACCTGTTTTACTGCCGTTCCTTTTGCAGTACCCTCGGCTGGTTTTCAGCAGGACAATGCCAGATAACATACGGCACGTGTTGCTATGAACTGTCTGCAAGCTTGTAAAACTCTTCCGTGACCTGCCAGATAACCAGATCTCTCTCCCATCGAGCATGTCTGGGATATGATGGGATGGCGATTGCATCTGGCAAGGAATGTTGATAACCTCATCCGACAATTGGAGCGAATTTGGCCGGATATTACGCAGGACACCCTCTGGGAGCTTAATTGGTGTTTGCCACGTCGTGCTCAGCTTGTATCCAGGCTAGAGGTGGGTCAATACCTTATTGAACTTGTTACTGTAACTCCGACATAAATTATTCAATTGTTCTGAGAATTTAATCATTTACTATTCTGTGCATTGTCTTTCTATACACCAATTTTCGTCTCAATCGGACAGTTCCTTCCTGGTGCGTCGATTTTTTTGTTATAGAGTGTATAAATTTTTGAAATCACTTGCGTAATCATTCATTAATTAATTCATTTACATTGTTTAATTTAATAATGCACATATTGATTCAGTCATTCACTTACTTTCTTATTCTCTATTTCATCCACTTATGTATTACTTCACACTTTTCATACATCACTTCGCCCCATATATGGATCAAAATGAAATTTTTCCATTTCTTTTTAAGGTACAAATTCACTACCGAAAATGAAAAATAATATTTTAATACAAGCTTTATTACTAAATACATTGTTTTTTCTTTATGTGAGTTGTTATTTTCAAAAAATATATATATAATTTTTTCATTTTGAAAAAGATTTCTTAACTGTTTCACTTTGCCGCACATTCCCTTTCTTGAAAAAAAAGAGAAAAATTTGGTCCTAAGTAAACTAGAGAAATACAACGTCGTTAAAAACTACGAATATTCAATTAATTTTACTTATACGCTATTAATATCAATTGGATATCCTGACGCATTATAACTAGTTTATGTGTCATTCTCCAGAAAACGTAACTTTTTAATGCAAATATTTTTCAATTTCAAAACCTTTTGCTTTCTTTTTTTTTTCATTCTTACATGACAGTGTTACCTACTAGAAGTAACCATAAACAATGGCCCAGCTAAGTTCCAATTATTTTACTCATAAATAAAAAAAATAATAATAATTGCCTTGTTCACGGAAATAAAAAAAAAAGACAAAACTTTTACTGTTTAAAATCAAGGCCAATTTAATATCAAAGAAGTAATTTTGTTAATTGGGCAAACAATCAGCTATTTTAATGATTAGTGGGAACATAATATTAAGCTCTCTTAATTAAAGTACGGCTTGATTAGTAGTTTCAAATGTATGTTAAAACATAGTGTTTAGCAAATTTGAGGATATACATGCAATTTATAATTTTGGTAGAATGCCTATTATTGATGTATTTCCCATCCATCATTTATTTTCACCTCAGGAATAATGACATTGATAAGCTCTGTCACGGAGGTGAGGAATTTTCCATTAATATAGGCCTAATACATACTTTTTTCAAGGAAAACTTTTTTTTTCTTTGCCACAATCTGCACATGTTAAGTATATGAAATTATGTCACTTTCTTTTTTTTTTACATTAATTTACATCCCTGAAATTCAAGTTCACGGAGGTGAGAAATCAGAAGAACCACACTAAGTTTATAAAGCAAAATCTATCTTCTTGTTTTTCGACAAAAATCTCACAACTTCAACTATGGCTAAAAATAAACAATAGGGCTCCCTTGTATCAAGGAAATAAAATTTGATGTCATTACTGCCACGTGTTAATGAGGAATGGCATTTTGTGCTTGGGTAACGGAGGTGAGAATTTATTGTGTGACATGACTCCTTATCCTACTAAAACGAACTAAAACACAATTATAAAAAATTGAATATACATAAACAATTAGTATTTAAGACACTTGTGAAAGGAATACTAAATAAATAAGTATATACTTTTAATTAAACAAGGTATTAAGAAACATAAACAGGTGTGTGACATGCCACGGAGGTGAGAATTCACATGTTGTGAACCAAAAATATACTAAAATAAAAATTATTATTAAAAAAATTGTTGGCAGGTTTAAATAGATATATTTTGATGAAATTAAAAAGCATTGTTAATTGAATTGTTCCTTAAAATTTCTACTGTAAAAGCTGTGTGACAGAAAAGTTATACTTTTTGAAGAATGACCCTTATAAGCCTTATTTGATTCAGCACTAAACAATTTCATGAAGTTCAAACAGAAACAAAAAAACTGATTAAAAAACAACCATAATTGCCATTTTAAAATTATAACATCATTCAACAACAATTCGTTACCATAATTCATAATCAACTACTCCGTACCATGTAGCGTGAGTTGTTTGAAAAAGGTATGTATGCAGATAAATACGTTTGAATTTATTTTAAAAAAAAACACGCAGGGAGAGCGATATTGAATCATATCATGAAATCGTTTGAAATGAGTTTTTCTGCTCAATTCATTATTTATGCCTCTGATTTATAAACGCTCTTTTTCACTGCATTGCTCTTGATGCACAATTTCTTCACTGCATTATTTTATTTCATTTCAGTAAAACAGAGTCGATTTTCAGCAAATGAATTTTTATCAATCCTATGTTTGACATTTCCAAGAGATTGTTTTTTTAATTTTTCTAATTTATTGAATTTTTTTCAGTGATTTCAAATGAAAGTTCCTCATTTCCTTTTGCATATATTGACAAGCAGAAAAAAAGCTTTTAAAACTCCTGAGAAGAAAGTCAATCTTATTTACATCATTTATAAACAAGCTTTATCATCTAACACAAGCACATGACCTCATCGAAAACTCGTGTTACCATTGGTGCATTAGCTAAAGATTTTGCAACAAGTGCGACAGCCCATGGACTAAGAAGAATTTTTGAGACTAGAAGTTCCTTTGGGAAACTATTGTGGATTTTCATTTTCCTCAGTGCTCTTGCGGGATGCACTTACCATTGTTCCTTTCTTATTCGAAAGTATTTAAGTTTCGGCAAAGTAACAAGCACTGAAGAAATCCATGCCAAGGAACTAGATTTTCCTGCTTTAACAGTTTGCAACTTGAATATAGTGAAGAAGCAGTTTCTTGAAGAACAGTTAGAAAAGAATAAAAATACGACGCATGAAAGGCTTAAAGGTTAGTAAAATATTCAATAAGTTTTTTTTTTTTCTGTTTGATAATACAGTGAAACCTCGCTACAACGAACTTCTATGGACAGAAAAAAATTCGTTATATCGAGGTAATGGAATTCAAGCAACGTTATGAAATTTAAATCGGGACTTTAAACTCATTTCATTGAAACTGATATTTCGTTCTACAGACATTTGTTGTCCCGAGATCTCACTGTACATGTTTTAAAGGATTAATACAATGTCATTTGGAAGTAGTCCAAATTTATAACAGGAAAATAATGTCAATGTATCATTAATATTTGTAAAATTAAATATATGCGGTCGTGAAAATTATGTTATCAGATTAAGTACTAAGTATTTTAAATATTTTGATATTATCCAGATCAAGGCAAAAAAAAAGCTTTTTATAACTTGTAAGCTTACCACGAACCAGATCTTGCCCGCGGTAAGCTTACAAGTTATAAAAAGCGTTTTTTTTTTTTTTTTTTGAAAATATGTCTCCTTTAACGCACTTTTAAAGAAAACAAGGCCCAGAAAATCTCAAAAACAACCAGAGCGCTTAATTTTAGAAATGTCATAATTGTATACGGGCGCTCGCCATCTAGAAATTTTGCTGGATTGTGCCAAAACTGAAATTTTGATGGATTGTTGGCCCGCTTGTCCTCCAAAATTTCAAAATGTGGCCTTTAAGTAATAAAGGTTGGAGCCCCTTGATATAGATGGATGGATTGAATTGATGAATGGTTTGTGACAGAGCTGGACCGAGATGTCAATTCTACAGAGGACACTAAGTTACAATCAGTTTTTCTTCTCTTTAAAACTGCTTAGCCGCCATTAATTTACAAATAAAAACTCATTTCTTTCTCGATATTTTTCTCGATCCTATTACCCATTATAAGGCTTTAAGAGTCTTTTTTTTTTCTCTTTTTTTTTTTAAGCTGGACAAAGTGATTGGGGGTTGATAGATGACACCTTCAATTTTCCTGAAACTTTCAGGATATTTTACTAGTATTGTGATAAGAAAAAGTGAAGATTCTAACCTCTCTAATTTGACTTGTTGGCCCTCGAGTGGAGGTCAAAGTTAAGCATCGTGAGAAAAAAGAGCTAAATATATGATTGCTTTGCTTCAAAAGCAATCAGTGAACCGAGCAAATTCTTTTAAATAAGGATACTACATGATACTAGGTACACTCTAGTATAAATATTTTGGTGACTCACTCATGGCTTTGAGGGCAAAAGGTCAATTAAAAATGCAATTTTCTTATACTTTTTTTGCCTTGTTTGGGCCCGGATAGCTGCTAAAGCCGTCAGTAACCCTCGGAAATAGGTATGATTAAGTATGATTAACTACTCACCACAGTATAGTACTAAGAAAAATATAAAATAGTTTTTGTTTCTCTTGTCTTTAGTAGTTAAACGGTCTCAAAGTAGATGATTTTTTAAAAATGGCCAAGTTTAAAGGTCAATAACTTTATCGCGACGGATCAACAACTTTGGGACACAGATGTAGTTATAGTCCGAGTGGTGTAGTTAAGGTTAGAAACTCATGGCAACTAAACAACATTTTTTAATTACGCGGTCTCAAAGTTGATAATTTGAAACAACAAGAATCAAAGTTTTAGGTCAATTACTCTTTAACGCCTGAGCCAATAACTTTGAGCAAGAGCTGTAATTATGCTCTACGTGGTGTAGTTTTAGACTCATGTCAGAAAACCATGAGATCACATAAATACTAGAACAAATCAACAGCCAAATGTTCTTTCAGCTCTCAAAATTTCATACTTCCTGTGTAATAAAGTTTTCTGTAACCTTGACCACAACATGGCAATTCTTCTCACAAAAGCTGATCCGCCATTTTGGAGCACTATATTTTGAAGCTCCTAGGACCTCAGGATTCGGATCTCGGAAACTGAAAATTAGCATCTGGTTAGTTTCAAAGACATCTCTACACCTCTGTAAAATTTCATCCCATTCGGGTATGATCGAGCGGGGTCAATTTTAAAAATATAGGTCAGTTGACGTGGAATCACTCTGATTAACATTGTGACAATTCACATGCATCTTTGGTTATTTTTGACTTTATAATAATCATAAATCAATGCTATATTTTAGGAAGTGGATTGCAATTATAAGAGATTGATTTTATAATTACATTAGAATTTGCATATACACTACTTAGTAATAAACTTTTATAAATAAACACATTTTTTAAATTTGTCTCAAAAGTAAAAACATCAAATCAAAGTCTAAAAAAAGAAAAGAAAAGAAAAACACAGGTTTGTTAGACAATAACAAAAGATGCGGGGGAAATGTGCATAGTGTTTATATCCGAGTGATTCCACGTCAACTGACCTGATTTTTCAAACTGTCCCCGCTCGATCATTCCCGAGTGGGATGAAATTTTATAGAAGCTTAGAGATTTTTTAAACTAACCTGATGCTAATTTTCAGCTTCCGAGATCAGAATCCTAAGGACCTAGGATCTCCAAAACATAGTGCTCCAAAATGGCGGATCAGCTTTGTGAGAAGAATTGCCTTCTTGTGGTCAAGGTTACAGAAAACTTTATGACACTGGAAGCATGAAATACTTGGGAGCTTAAAGTACATTTGGCTGGTGATTCGTTCTAGTATTTATGTGAGTTTGAGCTCATACGATTTTGAGTAGCACGCATATAAACTCGTGAAAAAACGCTCTTTTATACTGAAATCATCATTTTTGAGACCGTTTAAATAAGTAATATCATTAGATCTCATGGATTTCTGACATGAGCCTAAAATTACACCACGTAGAGCATAATTACAGCTCTTGCTCAAAGTTATTGACTCAAGCGTTATAGAGTAATTGATCCAAAACTTTGATTTTTGTTGTTTCAAATTATCAACTTTGAGACCGCGTAATTAAAAAAGTTGATTAGTTGCCATGGGTTTCTAACCTGGACCTTTAACTGCACCACTCGGACTATAACTACAGCTGTGTCCCAAAGTTGTTGATCCGTCGCGATAAAGTTATTGACCTCTAAACTTGGCCATTTTTAAAAAATCATCGACTTTGAGACCGTTTAACTAATAAAGCCAAGAGAAACAAAAGCTATTATATATTTTTCTTAGTACTATACTGTGGTGAGTAGTTAATCATATACTTATTTCCGAGGGTTACTCACGGCTTTAGCAGATATCCGGGCCCAAACAAGGCAAAAAAAGTTTTAAAAATTGTATTTTCAATTGATTTTTGCCCTCAAAGCCATGAGTGAGTTACCAAAATATTGATACTAGAATGTACCTAGTATCAAGTAGTATCCTTATTTAAAAGAATTTGCTTGGTTCACTGATTGCTTTTGAAGCAAAGAAATCATATATTTCGCTCTTTTTTTTTCATGACCTTGAACTTTGACCCCCCCTACTTAAGGACAAATAAATCTTTTTTTTTTTAACAGAAACTTTACTTTTTCTTATCATAGTACCACTAACACATTCTGAAATTTTGAAGAAAATTGAAAACATCAACTATCAAAAGTGTCCAGCTTTAAAACAAAATGACTCTTAAAATGCAGAATTTTCTATTTATTTTACAAAATTACCTCCAGGTGAAAAACCCCCGTACCCCCTAAAATAGGGGATATTCTAAAACGCATTTAAAAAGGATCCCTGTATCTCTCTCTTGATACCATTCCTCCTCTTAAGGTAAATCCAAAAAGGACACCAGGAAACACATTAATAAAGACGACACAAAAAAAATTATAGTCTGTATCACAGAAAAAAGACAAAAATATAGTGGGGGAGGGGACGGGAGAGAGACAGAAACATTTAAAATGCTCTTTTTCGCCACTGACAGAAAGTTACCCGTACTACAAAAGGGACCCCATACCTGATATAGCTTAGGGGGCAATCCGGCTTTGGTTGCAATTAATGTTGCTAAAAAAATAATTTAAAAAAAACTGGCCGGCCCCACACACAGGAACTCAGTCCTGAATCCGCCTATATTCACAGGCCAGATAGATCCCGCGGGTCATAGGCCAGGTTAAACCGGCAACACTCACGATCAAGTCCCCCATCAATCAAAAAAATTTCAAGATCAGTTCATTTGTATTTTATTCGCTACACTGAACATGACAACGAGCCACAAACATCAGCTTTGCACGCCTCATATGACCCGCGGACCGTAATTTGGGCACCAGTAGCTAAAACCAATCTCCCCCCCCCCCGTTCTATCAACTTTCAAACAATAACAACGACTTCATAGCTATATTAAATATATTTAGCTGTTATTCAAATACATTTTATTATAATCGGTAATTAAGTAACGAGAAATGCATGTTTGTAAATTGTACAGATTATGAAAACTTTGAAAAGAAGAAAATGTCACTAATATCTTTCAAAAACGGTGTTTCTCAAAGTGATAAATGCCATCTAAATTTAAGGATAAGTGACTTTCCTCAAAAAATGAAATGCATTCGTAAACAATAGATAAATTTTGAATTTATTGCTTAAAATTAAACTGATTTAGAAATAGATAGTGCACAATTTAGAATGCACATAATAATAGTATACATTGATACTTGAAATGTATTTTCAAATAATTTTCATGTATTATATCAGCTTTCAGCCTTTGAGTTAAATATTATGCATATGATTTTGTAATTTTTAATAAGACTAAAGGGGTTTTTTTTTCTGAATGACTGCAAAATAACCTCTATATTATATTATAATGTTTTTTTTTTCTTAACCAGAGTAACTACTTTTTCTTTTTCAACGAGAGTAACTACTTTTTCTTAGACATTGAAGCTGTTTTTCATTGACGCATTTGAAGATGTATGCTTGCATTAGAGCTAGTAAACACTTCCTGAAAAGACAATTTAATTTCAGAAGCATAATCAAATGAAATTTTGCCTGGTAATAGGGTTAATTTCAAAACAGCAAGTATATTAACTTCAAAATGTTTCAATCGGACAAATTTATAAGTACTGCAAAGATCGTAAGTGCCCTGAAGCACGCACTAAAGAAGAAATGACATAAACAAACAAATAAATAAGCAAGGATGAATAACTTAAGTTTGTTAAATACACAGCACTATATTTCTAAAACTTAATTATTTCCATGCGGCGCTAACCCATATTGATAAAATGTTATCCAAGAATCTTTCACTTACGCAGCAAATTTATTTAAGTTGTATTGTCATAAATAACTTTCTCTTTGAAATGAATTGTGAAGATTTAATGGCAAAATTAGAGGCACCATTTTGACAGCCTCGAAAATCTATTAATCAAGTATTTTCTGAGCTTGCTTACATCACAAGATTAATAAGATTCAATTTGTTGATTCTCGATAAATCAAGCTTCCTTTCATCAAAAATTCACCACAACCGCGATTATTAATTATCATTAAACGATATCCCTGAAAAATGCTTACACATTTCGTGAAAATATACAGCTCATTTTGATTAATGTCTTGTTAATTAAACATCACTGAATGCTAATCATTCTTTAGAGAGATAAGCTCATTCGTTTTCAGAGAAAATTTTACGGTGATAGTGCAACTTTTAAATAGGAAATTGCATTTAATTTCGCTAAATGCAATTTACATTGAAAAATCGTTGGACAGCGTGTGCAGTAGATTAATTAGGATTTTATGTTAAACGACTTTAAATTACAGCTAAATTTCTATGTATTTCATTATTACTTTTTTTTAGAAATGCCTCTAATAAATTAGAGTAGATGATTAGTATATTATATTCATGCATGCCCAAAGTAGTTGAAATTATTGTGACATAACGTGCTTATTAATATATTCAAAATAATTTATTGCTGAAAGTATTGGCCGAAACTGCTTCATTTCTACTTTAGAAAGAATCTCTTCAAAAACGTTATTTTTTGCACTTTAAGGTCCACTATAGGATATACAGGGTGTTCCGTTTTAACCTGCAAGACCTTTATTTTCGCAGTCATTAGTCGTAGATGTATACTTCCAATTGCGAAAATGTTCAAAATCAGATTCAGAGTTAAGATATTGAAAGCTTGAAGCAAAAATAAAAATTAGTCAAAAAATACGAAATTTAACTTTTTATACGGGCCCTAGGTCCCCAAAATAATATTTGGAGAAAAAATATCCATTGTAAACTATTACTGACACAAAAAACTTGACATTTGTGCGACCAAAATTCAGGGAGATATTCGAGTTCAAAACTTTTAGGAACCATACAGAAGATGAGATTGGAACTTATCGCCCTTTCAGAAGAATATATATTTTATATTTTTCACTGCTATTCAAAAATAAATGCAAATGTTTTGCCGTGAAAAACGAAAACACACAACAAAACCTCGAAAAATTTTAAAAACCACAGTATAAGCACACATATAATTTTAAACACTTGTTAACCGCTGTATTTCCCCCCAAAAGTGTTATTGACGGCGAGTGAAAAGTGGTGTAAATCACAAAACACTGCGTTTCATATCTCGGTGAATATTGGTAGTACGTATTAATTTTAACTTTTTGTGCTGGAATTATTTTTCAATGGAGATTATTTCCCTAAATATAAGTTAAGGGACCTAGGGTCCGTATAAAAAGTTAAATTTTGTATTTTTTTAACTTTTTATTTTTACTTCAAACATTCAATATCTTAACTCTGTATCTGATTTTGAACATATTTGCATTTAGGACTAACGGTTGCAAAAATAAAGGTCTTGCAGGTTAAAACGGAACACCCTGTATGTATCCAGTAAGTTCAAGTTTATTCATATGGAAATTTCCATAGCATTCAGTGTTACTTACGGAAATGTTTGCAATTTTTTTCATTGTGAAAATACAAATAAAGTTTTTAATATTTTTTAACTCGTTTGCACTTTCGCAGTGAAAAAAATAAGCATTTTAAAATTTAGTTGGGAAATGTAACGTATAAACGTATGTAACATTGAGCACTGTAGAATGAAGCATAAATTATAGAATAAAAATTATACATAAATTTCAACTTTTTCATGCTATTAGTATGTCAAAATCTTAATTTTTACAAAGATAAGTTATTTTAAAAACATATATCCTAATATCTATATATATCATCTATATATTTATTATTTATTTCATTCATTTTTATTTTTTATTTTACTTTATTTTATTTCATTTTATTTCTTTATTTCTTTATTTATATTTATTTTTTTGGTTAATTTATTTTTTTATTATTTACATTTTATTCATTTGTTTTACTTATTTATTTTGAAGGCTGCCTGCCTTGTCTAGTGATCAGAGATGTATGACTGCGACATGAAGGTCCGGGTTAGAATCCCGACTCGGGCATGGACGTACTTTCTCTCTCTTGTCCTTGTCCTTTCTTTGTCAGACTGTGTTGTTGTGCTGTGAATGGTTGCCTACCCTATAAACGGGTCCTTATGGCATGTGTGTAATGTAGAAGTCGGACTTCACACCAAATTACGGTACAGTTGGAAAAGTGAAACAGCTCAACCCCAAATTTCCAGCCTAGCTGGCATACGACAACAACAACAACATTTATTCTGAAAAACGGCAAAGTTCGTAATTCTCTTTTACAGCTTATGATCATCATAGGATTAATATGGTACGCTCATGTAAATCCATGCATGTAAGAATTAGCTGGCATGACTCGAGGTCAGTTTCTCTGGAGGTGTAACCATGGCCTCCCTGGTTGAGTGCTTGTTTTGAATCAGGAATATCTAAATCCCTGAGATTTTCCGAACTGTTCATGTTACTGATTCACACTGTTCTGTTGCTTAGGCTTTTGTTTCGAATCAGAAGAAACATTTTTGAACAGAAGTAATGCCAAAGATCTGAGTGACATATGGGAAAACCTTGGAGTAACTCTAGATCATTTGAAATGGTATGGCCACCAAGTCTACGATCTGATCGTTCAATGTACGTACAATGCAAAAGATTGCTTTAACAGGAGGTATGCTAATTTGATTTCTTTCTTTAAAAAAAAGCCATTGCTTCTGATAAGAATACTGATTCTAAATTTCTGTAACGTTAATCTTAGCAATACACTTTGTTCAGTGTTGGAAAATCAACAAATTTGCTTTAACTTTGACGAAACAAAGAGTTTAAAAAATCTTTTCTCTTCGGTAGTCTAAAATGAGGCTTAGAAAACGTTATTTTACCAAACTCAATAATTCAACTCTCCCTCCCCCTCTCCCATAGAAAAGAAAATTCTTCCTCTAAAATTAAAAAAAAGTCTTTTTGAAAACATTTTAAATACCCAACCTTTTTATCTCCTGAGGTAAAATATTCTTTAATTGCATTTAAATTACAACTGTTACGCACTGCAAATAAACCTGCACAATTTGGAACACTTTGTTTCAGAAAAAGGGATCCTATTATGTCAATGTGCACTATGACGTGTTCTGAATATGATCCGTCAGAAGGAAAATGTTTCAAAAGTTTTTGAATGTGTTCTGGATACTGAATCTCGTGTGCCAACACACGAGTCCAGACAACAGATGGTTCGTCAACACATTTGAAAGCATATTTGGTCACATTTGGGCACACTGATGAAATCATTGCTTTCTTTGCTGCAACGAGGATGGCTAGATAAAGATTGGTTGGTTGTACTATATACCGTATGTATACACTATTTTAAAAAATGCTGTTATTTTTATTGCAAATGTTGTTAATTTTCTTGAATCCCCTCACTCGTGAACTTATAGAATTTTGTGCTGCAAAATTGTAACGTATTTCATCACGTGTGCCAAATTCTGCGAAGCTACGCAGAAAGTATTAGTAAACATTGATGTCGATTTCAGAATTTTTATCTGTAACTGTTTTATTCTGGTTTGGAATATTTTTAATGCAAGTTACTTATTTCCATTACTAATCATTACATTATATGCTTAAGCATTTGAAAATTAACTTAGCTCTTGCAGATCGTTGAGCTCCATATTTTGTGTACATTATGCGTTATCATTTGTACATTAAACCCTTGCACATCTCTGAGCATTCACATTTTGTTTCAAAAAAACTTTTATTCATGATACTGTTTAAGTTGTAGAAAAATCTAAATAACTTAATTTAAAAATTATATACAGTTGAAATCCTGATGTTTGACCATCGATTATGCTTGGAAGAAGGATCCCTAACCTTTATTATTATATGTTACACTGTATAAATTTATGAAATTGGAGTCTCAAATTTAAATTTAACACAAATGCATAGTAAAGCAAAAAAATGATGTTTGAATTTCGAATCTGAACTCGAAATATATGCAAAAAGTTATATCAGCTATCTTGATCTGATTTCTGAAACTACTAAAGCATATATAAGCTTGTATAAATGTATGTGTGTGTCTCAGTATATATATCGGTGCTGGAATTGTTCAAAAATAAGACTGGGAAACAAAAGGTTTAAAACCACTGGTTTAGAAGATAATTCTGAGATTATTTTTTTTGATTATTTAAATCAATTTTTCATTTTGCAGTTCGACATGTTAATAAAAAATTTTATATTTTGAAATATGACCATGCCCTATTTATAAAAAAAACTGTACACCTTGATGCACTAAAATTAAAAAACATAAAAAACATATGATGAAAATTTTGACGAAAAACTGGTAACTATTGGATAAGTAAAAAGTGCATTCTGTTGCAGTTATTAAAGAAATATTTCAATAATATGCATATATTTCATGCAATCTATTTAACACTATAAAAGAGAGGCTCAGGGGGGCACAGACTGAGATACTCGGAAATTTCAGGGCTTTTAATTAAAAAAAAATTCCGATTTTAGCTGTCTTTGGTGATGAAAAGGTGAGAAAAGGGGGGGGGGGCTTTCTAGAAAAATGAATTAAACTGGAGTTTTAAAATTGAAATTTTAGACCGTCTTTAGTAAACTATAAGAGTAAGAGGTTCTAGAGAAAACGACTCAGAGGTGAAGAATTGAGTGTGAAACCAATCTCAGTGTTTTAAAATTTAATTTTAAAAGAACAGTTTTAAGCTGTATTTGAAGACGTTAGAAAAAGGAGACTTGGAGAATTTCGCCGTAAATTTTAAAAAAAAACACTGATAGCCATAAAAACATTTCAGCTATATTTGATAACAAAAGAGAAGGGAGGAGGGGGGTTCTCATTCTAGAAAAATATTATCCAAGAGAATTTAGTGTATATAAAGGTGACATACTTTATTTGCGTTCAACTAATAAAGTTCATAAATGTAAAAAATAGCTTTTATAAATTAAATTTTAATGGAATTTTGCAATAGAATCGACATGCATGTAAAAACAAGGATTCTGTAATACAACTGTCCAACAATGTGATGTAAATTTTAAAATCTATATATGTGTCAAATAAATTAATTTAAAAAATATTGAGTTTAATGACTGTTTGATAGTAAAACTGTAAACAATTTCTGCAGATGCGTTTCAACATTTCCTTTCATTGAAAAGAAATGAACATACTTCTGTTCAAGCTTGAGTTATATAAGACTTTTTCCTAATGACACATGTATATAAATTTCCAGACATTTGAAACCGAAAATCATTTTTTTCGTATTTTGAAAAGCCTTAAAAGAATGAACCCTCTACACTAAATTAAATTAGATGTTCGGCCGAAACAAAATAAGTCGAAGTTGACCAACACGTAATTAGTTAAACTTTTGCCCAAAGACGATGAGGATTCCGCAATACTACTTTAAGCAATGTGATGTAAATGTTAAAATGTGTATTTATATCAAATAGGTTAATTTAAAAAATATTTTGTTTTACGACAAGATGCGTTTAATAAATGCAAAATGGGAGTTCAGAGGTTACAAAGTGCGGCAGTTTAAAATGTAAATTAAATACGTGTTTTAATTTTAAGCTGCATTAGGGAACTTATTACTTCCTTGAGACAATTTAAAAAGCACTCTGTATTTCAAAGTACAATTAAGCCACTTAAAATACACCGCCAGCTCAGTTATTCCATCCGAGGACTGCAGTTTCGTGCTTTTTGGCACTCATTAGCCCGGAATAGGAATAACATGAGCTGGAGGCGAAAAATCTCTTAAGACAGCCAAGAGAGCCAAACAAACTAGTAGCTAATGCAGAATTAGAAAACCAGATGAGCGACCGCAGCAATGGTGCGGTTCTACTCAAAGATTGATGGCAAAGCTAAGGTATTTTGTAGTAAGTTACCGCCCTAAATCCAGCTGAGGTGGCGGTGTATTTTAAGTATTTCTGCCTTAGCCGTTGGCTTTAGGGCGGTAACTTATTACAAAATACAATTAAGCCAGTTTGACCAGGAATTTCTGTGAACTGATGTTTTTTATTTAAAGCAAATTGCATTATTGAAAAAAAATCAAATACAACTGAAACTTTTTTTAATTGAAGTGGCACATTCAACTCAAACAGAATTCGATCGAATCGAATACGATTGTATCTACCAATAGCACAGCCAAAAATTTGCATTGCCACATTCAGTTGAAATTTCTCACTACGCTACTGGTAGATAGCATTCCATCGAATTAAACTCAATCGAGTTGAATATGCCATTTAAAGAAAGCAAGTTACGTTGGATAACTTAATGAACCTTATAACTGAGCAGTAGACTGTACTGAGTAGCTAAGTAGTAGGAACGTAAACAAATAAGATTTATAGACAGTAATAAAAAGTTTTTGTTCTTGAGGAATTATTCTTTTTAATTAATTTATGTAACCATTTGTTTTTGAGACATTTTTTTGTTTACTTTTTACATTATTGACTGGCTTTGAAAACGTAATTATGGAAATTTATATTTCAAATTTAGATGTCATTTCTGTGATAAATATGATTTTGTACTACAATTTCCTGCTACTTTTTTTGCTCGTTTTCCATTTTGCTGTAAACTATTCAATTGATTTTGATATAACATTAGATTTTAAATTTTTATAGTAATAATGCAGATTAATAATCATAATCAATCAAAGCATAAACCCATCATCAAACCTGCAGACTCAACAAATGTGAATTTAGTGAATATTTTTTCTTTTTATAAGCTTCTTTTATACTTGTGTAGCACGCATTCTGGGAGGATATCAGTGATCCGTAATTGTTCTGAAACATATCCTAAAAACTGTACCAAAACGTAGCGCACGTAATCAATAATCATTGTTTTACACTATCCATGAAATGTCTAAAAAGTGCGCTGAAAAGTAAATACATGTTCTGAACAGTGTTTCTAGAAGGGTTTTGAAAACTGACAGAAAAAAGTGTTCTAAAAAAGGTGACAAGTGTACGTGTTCAAAAAGTATTATGACATGTGTTTTAAAAATGGTTCTAATAACTATTACAAAAATAGTGTTCTCAAAAAGGAGACAAAAGTACGTGTGCAAAAAGTGCTCAAATAGTGTTTGATTATGAGGAACTAAAACTCTTCAGTTCCTCAACGCTTACATTTATATAACTGATGAAATAACACCATTGAGTCCTTTAACTAGATGCCTACTATTTAGGTATTGTCTTTGTATTCCGTGTGTATTTTTTTAATTGTCTCTTAGACATTTTTTCATAAGTTTATCTTAGATCATTATATTAAAAGCAAATGGTATCAAGATGTTTTCCATATTTATTACTTACTTTATTTTATTTTTGCAGCATTACAAAGGATCTTCCTCTGAAAACTGAGAATATTACAATATCAGATTATCCATCAACAAGACTTGGATACTGCCACACCATTAAGCTTAATGAAACTACTTTGGGTAAAGTTAAAAGGACTGGACAAACACTAGGTAATAAATACCATTAGAAACTTTTGCGATATAAGCTAAATTGTCAGTAGAAATCAAACAACTTCGAAACCATAATATTATTGTTGGAAGATTACAACGAACTTTCACTGTTTCGAAATGTATCAATACTATGGACTCCGTTATACAACCCAAATTAAAAAAAAAAAAAAATTCTTTTCACTTTTCGAGAAAAAGCTTAATAAAGCAAAAGCATAATCTAAGCTTACGTTCGACGAGCACGACCGGTAGCGACCGGTTAGTTAATCACGTGACAGCAATGACGTCAGCGGTTACTAACCGGTTGTTCACGAACCAATGCTTCTTTGAACGCTTTCGATTGATCACCGATTACTTGCGCAGACGAATAACACGCTGGTGAAAAATACTTATAATTGGTCAAAAATGTCACGTGGTTCCCTCAACCAATCAACCATCTTAAGTTGCGGTTGACCGGTAGATCAACCGGTGAGGCTCATAGGACGACATCGGAAGCAACCAGTTAACCGGTTGCTCTCAAGTACGCTGCGGTTAGCAACCGGTTACTCACCGGCCGACCGGTGAGGTTCGTCGAACGCAAGCCAAGTGCAAAGTAGGTATGTTCAGTAAGATACGTTCAACATACCTGCCTTGCCTTCAAAATTCGAGTTGAACTGAACCATTGTTTCGGTCACTCGTCTGGTCAGTGCTAATTCTGTATTAGCTACCAGTTTGTTTGGCACTCTAGGCTTCCTTAAGAGGTTTTCCACCTCCAGCTCAGTCACTTCTATGCCGGGCTGATGAGTGCTAATAAGCACGAAACTGCAGTCCTCGGCTGGAATTGACTGAGCTGGCGGTGTATTTCATGTGCAAAGTTGGTAGTTAAATGGACGTGCCGTCTTTCTTAGACTTTAAAGTGTACATAACATTTCATATATACTCAATTAAAAATCATAAATACGGTATGAACTGATAAACACCTCCTTTTTGAAGTCGGTGAAAAATTAATCTTAAACAGAATAATCGATAGTTTATAGCAATGATGGTTTACATTGAGTCAAATAAATAGAGTATTAAAATTAAAGGGGAAAAACACTTTCAAACAAAAAATATCATTACTTTTTCACGTCATTTTTTTTGCTAGGATCTAAGCTTTAATCATTTTAGACATGGATTCTACCAGCTGTTTACATTCAAGGTTATTGATAATGTTTCCACACTCTTTTCAGTACCACAATTAGTTCAATTTTGTTGGCGTTAACTTCATCTGGAAGCTTTTTCTTTTAATTTGACGATGCCACAAAATTTTGATCGTACTGAGATCTGTAGAGTTGCTTGGCCAATTTAATACTGAAGTCCCTCTCTCTGTTTAAAAACTACGAGTTGATATAGAGATGTGAATGTGACGGAATATTGCAGAAACATAAATGTGTCCCTGAATGTATCACTGTTATACTTCAGAAAATAGGGCTATGCAGTAATCTAGTATATCTTGATAAACAAAAGTCTTCACAAATTGTTTTAAGATGCATACAATTGCCCAGTTCCAGCAACTCTCATGGATTCCCATGCTATAAAGAATGTCTCAAATTTGAAAGAACGTCTTACACACAAGATTTCTCAAGCGTGTCGATTTTTAAACACCAAATCCGAACATCTCTTTCGTCAACAGATGTTTCAAATAAAGATTCATCCCTGATTAAATACTTTCCCAGTCTTGTTGCAACTAGATGAGCTTATCTTTGCTCTAGGAGAGTTGGAAACGCCTCTGCTTCATGTTCATCTTTAGTTTTACTTTGAGGAACCGACATTGTAACTACAGTTTATGCAATCGTCCAAGTATAGTTGATTTGAACACGATAACTACAGATTCTTTTCAACACCCTTAAATGTAGGAGGCATTTTTCAAACGATTATTTTGTACAATTCAAGTTAATTAGCGTTAATTTTTGCCAGTTGTTACAAGCTTTCTACCTCATTTTCTTCGGTTACTTTATTATTGGTCGGTCCTTCTTCATTCTTTTAAAATCTTCGAGAAAGTCGATTGTAAAACGTTCATTAGGTCCAAGATAATTTTTTTTCTAACTTTAAACAATGATACAAGAAGAAACTTCATTGTTTCGGATTTAGCACGTTGACGACCCATTTTTAGCAAAAGAATGACAGAAAATTTTCCAGGTTCCTTCCTTTATACTTGTCGCAACCTTTTGGTTAACGGGTCCAGTCAATGAGTGCTCAAAAGAGGGGTGTAGCATGCATGGAATATGCGATAATTTTTAACTTCAGAATATTGTTAGTAAGTAACCATACTAAAAAGTAAGTAAACATACCCGCCTCTGGGGGTTGAGCTATAGTGGGAGGGAGCGGGGAAGCAAATTTTGAGGTTTTTTTAACGCATGTCGGAAACGATCAAAAAATGCGTTCGAAATAAAAATTTAAGCTAAATAAAATTCTTATAAAACTGTTTCCACACATATTTGTTAAATTTCCAATAATGGTCTGTGTATATGTTATGAAAAATCGATAATTTTCGAAAAAATTCTCTCTTTTTGTCACACATTCGCTCTTAGTGCCTCCCAGGATCAGTATTCGTATAATTTGTCAACAACAAAGTTGTAGAGCTTTAAATTTCCTTAAATTTGATATACTACTTTGTATTCAACCAATCAAAAGTTATAGAATATCAAACACGCACCTTCATGGCAAAAAATGGAACACTTGCCATTCACAAAGATCAAACTGACTCGAAAGGATCGCGCACTTCCTATTTCTCCAATGAATTCGACAATCCTGATTGACAATGGAGAAGTATTTGTGGATTACTACAGCACACTTCCAGGGAGAAGGGGGTTCGTGAAATTGTGACATTGTGACAAGAGGGAAGGAAAAATAAAAAGAAGTGCGGCATCACAAGCATTTTTTAATGTTTATGAAAAGTATTTTTGACAAAGGGGGAGGGGGTCAAAAATATTGAAAAAAATTGTAACATCTGGACAGCCCCTTACGAAGAAATCGGACGAAGATTTGAAGAATCACGTATATGCAGTATGATTAGCTCCTTCCTAGAGATGAAAACAATCGGGAAAAAAACCGGAAAATTTCCGAAAAAAACGGGAAAAACCGTTTTTTCCGAAGAGGTTTATTTCCTCTCCGGAAAAATTGAAAAAGTGAATTTTTTCAACTTTTCAGGAAGTTTTAAATGAAATTTTCAGCAAAAAGTGATTAGAATTTTCTCATACTTTAATTCCGATGCAATTTCCTCCCCCACCCCCTTGTATGTTAAAATACTGTCTAGCATGCTAGTTGTGCATGCTATCATGCAAGTTATTGTATGATAATATAATTTGCACTTTTTGATGCTATCATGCAAGTTATTGTATAATAATATAATTTGCAATTAGATCAAAAAAACATTTAATTATTTTTGGAGAAGAAAAAAAAATATCTCGAAAACGGCAGAATAAATGTGTTCTGAATAAAAGTGAAAGTTAACTAAATTTATAGTGAAATCGTTTTCATACATATATGTTACCAATGGTTTTTTAGGTACACGTTCTTGAAACCCAATAATTTTCTTTTTTTTGGAGGGGGGGGGGAATTACCTCGTTATTTTTGTCTCAGAGTGTCTGTGTAAAACAGGCACTCAAGGTATCTATAATGTGCTACAATCATGTGACACGGTTTTTTGTGTCTCGAAAATTCGTCTCGGTGGATTTCCACCGACTGAACACTTGGAACTGTGGATTCAAACCTGATACCGAAGAAATATGAAGTCAATGCCCAATCACCGCGACACACAGCTGACTAGAAATCAAAAGCTATGAATTTCTAGTATGTACACTCATTTCATTATTCTTATTGAAATGAATATGTGATGCTACAGCATGATGTTCATTAATAATAGACAAACGGTAAATGTAATTGACATGCAGCACCACTTTGTAATTATAGTTTTTATTACATTATTACTAATTATAATTTGAAAGTGTTTATGTGGAATATGGACTAACAAAAATTAGAAAATGAAAATATCATCTTTTAAGGTAACAGCTTGGTTTTATTCTGGGGCGGAAGGGTCGAAGCTCATTCATGTTTTAAGAAATTGGTAATGTATTGATGTCACCGTTGTCCCCTTCGTCCTGGATAAATGTTTTTATTCCGTTGTTGCAATTGCCCTTGCATGCGACAGAATAGTTTAACGGTGATTTTCTACAAGAAAATTAAAATTATCGCATATTCCATGCACGCTACAATGCGTTCATTGACTGGACTAGTATGCAAATATTTTAGCTGCTTTTCAAATTCACATTAAATGAATTGATTATTCTAACTTTCTGACCTATATAAAAAATCAACATAATTTTCAAATGTGTTAGCGACCCTTAAATTGTTAAAATATTATCGGCAAAGTTGTTGAAATTGTTTTACCCATTCATCACTAACATGCTTTACTTTGTTTAATTAGCATGCGTTCATTTGCCCGGCTCATTGACAAAATATCCCTTTAAATAG
Organism: Uloborus diversus; assembly: GCF_026930045.1. Lineage (NCBI taxonomy): Eukaryota > Metazoa > Arthropoda > Arachnida > Araneae > Uloboridae > Uloborus > Uloborus diversus. The sequence continues at coordinate 38,670,936 of NC_072733.1, read as the reverse complement.
GTCTGATCTATTCTATTATTTTGAATTTGGGTTGTAGTATGCAATAGTCTTGCTCAATTATCTGACTATAAGCTCTGTCCCACAGCAATGGAATGAATGACATTTAGTATGGTCATACTATTCATTTAAATGAAAATAAATATTTTCTCATCTTATTAATTTCTTTTTCCTTTTTACTTATTTACTTTTTTTCAGACGATTAATATTTTTGCATCTTATTGATGCTAAATATCAGTTCGTTTTTGTGATTGGTAGATAGCGAATCACTTGATCCATTTTGCTACGTAACTAATAAAATTAAACTATTGAGGAAAAGATCACGTTTTTACGCAGTTTACGCCATAATACTTCATAGGTTCAAGAATTCCACAGTAAAGCGCCTTAGCCATTCGGCCAACCTAATGCCACTATATAAGGAGAGTTGACTCCTCCGGCATTTTGGTTCCAAATTGTCGAGGGACGAAATTAGTATTTATACAAAAACCTCGCTGCAGAAAACTGGTGTCCAAACTTTAGATGTGTTGCCTTATTGATGTTTGATTATTTTACTCTGTAAAAGAAGAAGATTTAATTAAAACAAATTAAAAACAAATAAGATGTGAAAATGAGGTTAACGTTACAGTACTCGATACACTTTTGTTGAATTTGAAAAATAAGTTTAATTTCTAGATTCACCTTAAGTGACATTTTACTCAACTTATCATCAATTTATTTACGACATAGCAACCAGAGAATATTATAACGTATTTATAAATACTAGAAACAAGGTTGGATCCAAAGTTGTCTTTTAACCAAAGTGTCGGGTAAGTCGGCCTGTCCTTTTCAAGGGGTTCTAGGCCAACCGACCGCTTGCTTAAAGATGACTAACGCGCCTAAAGATATTTTTATTTCAAGCCGCACGCATGCGCTGCATTTTTGGTGTCGGTAATAGGGTCGCGAGTTCAATTGCTTTTTCCCGTCTCAAAAAATGCCCCACGTGCCCAAAGAAGTTTTCACTTCAAAAAGTGTTTGAAGCCTTAAGTATATGGCGAAATTATGCAAAATATTTTAATCTTTAATTTCATCTCGTTTAATTTTAATGTTTAGATTGTTACTCATATAATGTCCATTGCCACTTTTATCGATTACAACATGTTTTGTAATGTTATTTCAAGTGGGGCCAAAAACGAGATATAGTAGAGCAAATTACCTGATTGCAAACGTCAGCTAATACGCCCTACAGACGCTAAATAAGTATATTTATACTTCATGCTCAATTTTTTAGGTCTTACTCTGACATTGAATATAGAACGGGATGACTATTGGGATCTTCTGTCCCCAGAGTTCGGAGTTCGACTATTGATACATCCACGAGAAGCTTATCCTACTCTTGACAGAGGAGGAATAGTTCTTCATCCTGGAACTAAAACTTATATTAGCATTCGTATAGTAAGTATCTTGTTAGATAACGCTTACGTTTAACAGATATACCACTACGCTTTGTAGACAAATGTCGTTATGTTCCCAATAACATTTCTAACTGGCAAGAATTTCAATGTGCTTATCTAATGTGTTCTGTCTGATAGCGAGTTTTTTTTTTTTTTTTTTTTACTTTTGCCATTTGTTTCATTTTCACAGTTCCAGACTTTGCTGTGAATCCTCTTGTTCTTTAGCAACAGCCTTCTACAGACTTAGGCTGATACCGCATTGCTGTTGCGAGACCCAAATACTTCGGACAGTGTAACGTAATCGTAATAATAGCGATCATGCATTGAGTTCTGTCTACTCAACAATCAAACTATTTCAGGGTTAATAAACTAATTTATTATTTGTACATTAGATTAATAACACAATCAATTTAGTACACATAACCTATCACGCCCTTTTGAACTAATAATGCTATTGTATACCCAATATAGTATAAAGCTACACATAAATACAAATGGTGTTATTACACCTATTTATGGTGTCTTATCCATTGGATATATGAGGCCTTAATGGCTAAGACAAAGTGTGGATCTTTATACGTCTTGCATATTGCTATAGCGAGTTTGATAGATTCTGCAATCCTACACTGGTACAAAGGGTAAAGGTTTTGCAGAATTGCAAAATTGCGATTCGATAAAAGAAATGAGTTAGAAAAATGAGTTAGTTTAGCTAAATTTATTAATGGAGAGGGGAAGACCTATTTCTGATCAATTAAAGAGTCAGATCTGTTGAATGCAAGAGTTAAAGACAGATTAACAACTTTATATCTTCGTATGGTTTTTGTTGACTATGAAACAAATGAATTACCCCTCTTTAGCTCTATTTAATTGTGAATTACTACCAAATTATTGATTAATTTGATTAAATATTCACGTTTTTCTTTCTACAGCGGGAAATTCAAAGGCTACCAGCTCCGTATGGTGATTGTACAACAACTTTTCGTGATTCTCCTTTGGCATCGCTATTAAAACACAGAGACGAAGACTTTCTCAAGTATCATTACTACTATACGTATGAAGTAAGTATTTGTGGTTATCTTCAGTAACATGTAATCGTCCATAAAAAGAAAACCTAATTAAAAATGTTAAATTTTTTTCTTAACTTTTAGATTACGGGCACTTATTTTAGTATTTTGAAGATAACACTGTCATTATTTCAGCAAAGATCTCAATTTATAAAACCAAATAAATTTCATATCCAATGACTATAACATGAAGTCTTTAGTGCTTAACACATATGTACTATAATGATCCTTAAAGAGTTAAATCATCAAACCAGGCAGAAAAAAAGGCAGTGTGAAAACAAGAGAAAGAGTAGTCAAAAGAAGTTAAGCTTATCTTAAACGAAGTGATAAGAAGAGAGAGGGGGGAAGTTGTTGCTTCGACGTTGAAGTTTATGGTCCAAGCAAACTCTTACGAGCCATACCGCTTTGTTTTGCTATTTATCCTTTTTATTTGCATCATATCTGAAAGCCTTACTAAAGAATGGAAAGTTTTGTCTATTATTGCAGTCAACTCACGATAACTCGTAGTCCCCAGGGACCAGTGGCGTAGCGAGAAAATATCCTTGGGGGAGGGGTTAATTTTTTCTGAAGTTTAAAGTAAAGCCGTGCCCTCAAGTTTACACACACACACACACACACATATATATATATATATATATATATATATATATATATATATATATAATAATAAAAGTGAAAAATATTGAAAAGACCACACCAAGAGCCCATAGATGCGCAACGCAGCAAAACTAAAAAGCCAAGTAACTATAAAATTAAGCAAACAGAATTACAAATATTAAACAAATTATAAATAACAAATGATGATAAAAAGGAAAAATGCAAACAGCTATTAAGTAGGAATAGAAAAAGAGTGAATCCAGAGCTCATCAGCCGTGGGGGATTCATTAATTATGGTCAAAAGACCAAAATTTTAACTATAAACTATAAGAGAATGTTTAAGCTCCAGTACATGTAATATAGAGTAACAATGGGCAAACGCACCACTTGCTAAGCTAAAAACAATAAACTAGAGCTCAAACCTAAAACTAAAAGCAGGGGGTTTCGCCTCGACTAATTAGGAAAACAAGTTCCGATAATTAGCCTTCCACGGGACAGTACCTGCCAATAACAAAATTGTCTTACCTTGAAATCCGCGTAAACAAATCCAATCCATTGTTCAGCCTGATAAAAAAACCAATCCATTTGTCAAAAAAACATTAAAAACATAAAAACATATCCCAAAATCGGTCCATAGACCTACCGAGTCGCCTGTTTCGCACGTGTAAAATTCATCCACGACGGTGATTCATAAAAAAATGGTTTGTCACGGTTGTATCATACATTTACACAGTTAAACAGTTTCAAAGGAAGCGAAATGTTCATCGAAGGCTATACTTAAGCAGATGTTTTCAACTAGATTTTTAGGGAAGTTATTATTAAAAAGTAAGTTTTTTAGTACTGAAATTTCTTGCTTAAATGCAGAAATGGTATTGCAAATTCTTTTAATTCTGATAGCTTGCGAAACAATAATGCCAATAAAAACCTTTTTACTTAGGCAGGAGGAAAAATCTTGTAAACCGTTAACTGTGAAATTGAATTCACGTCTTTTATCATAGATTGTAGTGGAACAATTTGAGTCAATTTGTATGTTGATATCCAAGAAATTAAAGCTATTTTGATTCGAACTGGTCTTTTTGAGCGTTAATGAACTATGATAAATAGTTTTGCTGATTTCAGAAAAATTTTGTTATTGGCAGGTACTGTCCCGTGGAAGGCTAATTATCGGAACTTGTTTTCCTAATTAGTCGAGGCGAAACCCCCTGCTTTTAGTTTTAGGTTTGAGCTCTAGTTTATTGTTTTTAGCTTAGCAAGTGGTGCGTTTGCCCATTGTTACTCTATATTACATGTACTGGAGCTTAAACATTCTCTTCTAGTTTATAGTTAAAATTTTGGTCTTTTGACCATAATTAATGAATCCTCCACGGCTGATGAGCTCTGGATTCAATCTTTTTCTATTCCTACTTAATAGCTGTTTGCATTTTTCCTTTTTATCATCATTTGTTATTTATAATTTGTTTAATATTTGTAATTCTGTTTGCTTAATTATATATATATATATATATATATATATATATATATATATATATATATATGTATATAAACGAATTTCTTCTTTGAAAATACCTTGATCAATACTGCCCCCCGTCATAAGAAAGGAAACCCTGTCTCCAAGAGAAAAAAAATGTTGCGCAAAACAGGAAGACATAAGCTTTTTACCGTCATAACAGCTATTACATTAAATAAAAATCTTTTAGCTCATAAACAGAACACTTCAGGTTCGACTGAAAAATATTTTTTTGGGGGTTCATGGGGGGGGGGGGGGTTCTGACCCCTCTATCCCCCCCCCCCATGGCTACGCCACTGCCAGGGACCAACTAAAACGTTCAAGTAAAAGTTCCTTTTCAGGATAATACTCCTCAAAAGTGAAATTGCAACACCAAGAAGGGGTGAGGAGGATGTGAGGGCAACATTGATGTAAGAAAGTGATTGCAAAAGGAAAACAAAATGATCATTGGAAAAACCCATAGTGAATGGAGGTTTTAGTACCTTGTTGAGCCATCTCTAGCGTGAGTGTACCTAGTGATACAGGCGGGCATTGAGACAAAACAGCCTCGAACGATGTCTTACGTCATCTTGTTCCACAATTACTTTAAACCCGCGACTGATTCGTGGGCTGCCGAACCGTCACAAGTGCTCCCCAGATGTGCTTGATTTTTGACAAATCAGGGGATTGCGCAGGCCAGAGAATGTGATAATGGGAAAGAAAAAGTCCCGTGATACTCTTGATGTGTGTGAACGAGCATTGTCCTGTTAAAATATGGCTACTGTGTGAATGCCAATGCATGTGATTGAAGCATGACACAAAGTTACCAATAGGCTGCCATGATGCTGTGGATTGATATTAGAAGTGACCATGTTTCATATACCATAGCACCCCATAACGTCACTCGAGCTCTGTGTGTGGTGTGCCAAGCAAATGCACACTCTAAGCATTCACACTGCATGACTTTCATTGCTTCTCGCAAAAGTAGACGTTCACTTTCCCCGCATAACAAAGCTAAACGGACCCCTTAACATGTGCCATCACATACCCTTACATCCCCTCTCCTTAAAATTCGTTATAGCTAAAATACAGTTAGTACTCCTTCAAAACATTTTTTTTCGGCACGATCTGTAGGGGAGAATGTTGTACCTTGGGCCACACTTTTCATATTTTAATTTTTGACGTCTATTATTTGAATCAAATTTAAAATCTATAAGTCACATTAAAATACCCCAACATATTTTTTTTTTAACTCAGACAGTTTCAAAATAAAGTTTCAATCTGTCTCAAAGTAAAACATCCTATTGTACCTTGGAACACATCCTGTTGTGCAATAGGGAAAGTCTTCATGATTCAGGAAACAGCCATATAATTTTGCATCCGAAAACAAGAAAAATATTTTTTCCATGGCAGTGAATTAAATCATGAATAATTAATTATGAAATATGAATTATTTTCTAACGTTAACTGTTTTTAAAAGACTACATAAGATTAGAACATTGTTCCATGTTCCTATACGTTTCTTAATTTTAAGAACCATGCATATGTTCTACCTTGGAACGTGTTCTAAAGTACAAAATGTTTGGCTGTCCCAAGGTACAATCACCACGTTGTTTAAGAAAAACTAAAATGATGGTCAACCACGATGCACTATTCTTATTTTCTCATTAGCAAAATATTTAAAGTACTACTCTTTTATAACAAAATAAAATTCAGTTGATTAAATTTACAAATACAAAGACAGAAAATGAATTTAAAATGAACAAAATATTTACTTTGGAGTCATAAAATTTTCCTTCCCTCTCAAAATCGTCAGTTTTGCTCATTTGATGCTGATTTTTACAGTGGCACCATTTAGTGGTGAAGGTTACTATTAGAGATTACAAAAACATGGCTGCTAAAAATAGATTCTTAGAAATTAGCAGTGTCCCAAGGTACAAACGTCTCAAGGTACATAACTCTCCCCTAGAATCCGAAAGCAGTCAAGTGGTTCTCCTTTGAACTTCGTCAGGTGGAATAAGTTGTTGAACTATGACTTTTATTATTAATGATTTAATATAACATTTGTACCTTCATTTTTAATCCGTACGCAATATTTTTTATTAATTTATTTTTTAGTTAGGGCAGTAAAACAAATAGGTTTTTGTTCTTTGTTTGAAAAATTTCCAAAACCGATATTAGTATCGGAATTCTGGTACAACACTTGAACAAACACCGAATACCGGAATTGTACTTTTGGCCTGGTATTACAACCCCTAATCCCCGTCATACATATTTTTGTTCCGAACTTCTGATTGCTGATCAACCTCTATAGTCTGGCCATTGATGAGGATTCTAGACATGAAGTCTGCTGCATTACTATTATATTTAATAGTTTTAGTGCCCGCATTATATGAAATCTTGCAGGTAACACATGGTGGCTGTACAACCCATAGAAAGTCATGAATTACACCAAAGGTGGGAGTGAGAATCGAAACAACTGATACTTCTTTTCTTTTTATTTATTCTTCTTTTGAACATTTTTCACAGCAAAGTTTGTCATTTGCACAATGTTTCAAACTTAACGCCTCTCTCTGTTAAATATTTGCCTACTTCTCTTCAAATCAAATCACACAAAATAATATCAAGTTTTCTTTCTTCAATTCTTCTAAAATGAATTAGGTTATAATTTTAGCAAATAACTCCTCAATCCTCGTTCACATATCCAGCTGTAATTCAGATTCAGCTCACAACTAAAGCTAGTTGGTAAAGCAAATCCCATTGAGTTACTAACGTCCATGTTAAACATCCATTTCTGGAAATCCAAATTTATAATATTTAGCATAATGGATTGCAAGCCATTGATTGGATCTCAATAGGTAGTATGTATAAGCGAATATATTAGCAGGTTACGTAATATTCAACAACTACAGAACTAACAAGACTATTGAGTAGGTCTTAGAATATAATTTTCCTGGTGGTTTTATGCTATTGGAATCGAAGTGCACAAGATAATAACATTATCGAGTAACTTTTAGTACATGAGAATTGAAAAAAAAACACGTACTAATTCCATTTTTCAATATGGTGTGAATAATTATGGGAATGATGACATTAAGATAGACTAAACCTCAAACCATCGGTAATCGTTCTTTTTTAAACGAACCATGAAGTGCTTAACAGGATAACGAACTAAATGAAATTTTAAATCAATTTTAACTTAAGTACAAGCAGTGATTTACAGATTTTTGTAAATTTTGTAAATAGGATATTTATTGCTTTTTTACTCTAGTTTTTGGTGTACCTACTTCATCCCTGGATTCATAAGAAGAAGCGATAGCATTTTTTTTATCATTTCAAGGAACTTTGATAAGCCTTCTAAAAATTATAACTTTAATTTTTAAAATTAAAACGGTAAATAACTAATATTACTGAAATTACAAACAACAAGGAATGAAAATTGAGTTCTCTAAGATAAGTTAAGTCATTCTGCGTTTGTGATTCTTTATTACATGAAGCATCTAGAAGCAAATGGGTGTTAAGTGCCAGGAAAGCTCCTAAAGCAAATATGGCCGAAGCTAAGGCGGAACTGCAAGCAGTTCTTTCAAAGTCACAATGTCCGAAGACTGAAATTCACTCTTGACTGGGGCTCAGTCAATCTGAAGGTGCCATAACTAAGAGGAAGTAGAATCACCAAATAAATCAGCCTAATACATTTTCACACTGTTAGATAAAAATGTTTTTTCACCGCAGTGCAAAATCGGCAATCATGAAACTTGTTGCGATTTGGGAAACTTTTTTGAAAAAAAAAATGTTTTTCTCAGGAAAGTGATTACACGCTTAAAATCCCGGTGCGTTACGCGGAAGTAATCAGTGACGTTTCGATTTTTTTTTTTTTTTTTTTTTCTTTTTTACAGCGCAGGTACAGAGTTTTATGATCCATTAAGATCATGCCGGAAAACATATCACAAAGCTTAAAGCTATACTTATTAGTAAATGAGTTCTTTTTAACCCAGAACCACTTGTATATCATTTTTTGCAATTTTTTTTTCCAGTACATTTTCCTTTTTACCAGCAAATCCATAGGTTCAAAAACTAAATTCTCGTGACTGCATTGAAGCCTCGATAGATGTTTTAGCTCTTAAAAGTTTCTCATTGCATGTCACTCCACTGGAGCCTCAAAAAATATTTCAGTTCTCAAAAGTTACTCTTCTCAAAAATTACTAATGACATATAACTGCATTGAAGCCTCAAAAGTTATTTCAGCATAGAGATACGCTAAATTCTAGCAAAAAACGCAACCCAAGAAGTGACATGCAAAATATGATAGTAAAAATATGCGGGTTTTTTTTTCCGTTTTCTGACCGAAACTTATGCTTTTTAAGCTGTTATGTTAACAGTTTTCAAAGATTCACTCAGAAATGAATACAATAGAAGTATTACGAATACAAATATTTTACAAAAGTTATTTTTCTGAATATTTGTTAAAACATGGCTAGTAGCTTTATAGAAAAACATTTTCACCCATTGGAGTTCTCTTATTTCAACTTCCTTCACAAACGAGTCTGAATAAAAATGAAGTTCAGTAAAATAGATTTCCAGGCTTATAAATAATATTGAAGCAATTACTAAGCGTTTTACTTTGTCTGAAATTCAAACAATAGTGATTGTTCCCAAATGATACGTTTTCAAGTTATTTATAGAGTGAAATAGTTCATCGATTCATAGTATGCCTTGTGATCTTAACTTTATAGTTCATCGCAAACGGAATAGTGAGTAATAGCAGAGGTTCCTAAACTTCAGACCTCCGCGGACCCCCTCCGAAAAAATTACAAGCCTCGCGGATACCCCCCCCCCCCCTCTCCCGGCGCGTGCAAAAACAAAAAATTATTTGACACAGTTAAATCTATTGTTTTCTAATTTATATTTTTACTTTTTTTTGCTTTAAATTTTTAATTGATTTATATATTGTTCTGTATATTTCTCAGAGCTCTTGTCTGGTTTTCATTTCTTACATTATTATTTTCAGTTATAGAAGTAAAATTCAATTAGGAATAAAAATGTTATCATCAAATTTCAACAACAAGTTTACTAATAAAAATTAACTTTTGAAGTTAGTGAACAAAACACTGTTAGCCTAGTTTAATGGCGTTAATTTTTCATATGAGTTGTACTTTTACGGCGCATTAGGATTTTATTTATTAACTATAGTTCGGGCAAACCTACCCTAGCAACGTCATAATGCTGTGAATAGGATCTGCGTAGCCTTCGCAATGTTGCTTGTTAAATTTGCCATAATTATAGGGAGCCACCTCCCTCTGCTCGCTATCGGTCACCAGTCCCTGCAAACAGTTTCATTCATCGCAATCAATGCATTATTAATACTTTAAATGTAATTATAATACTAAAAAAGTATGCTTACTGTTAAAAAAAACTAATTCCACTTGCACCTGTGTTCACCGCACTTGTTCATCAGTTCATCACATACTAACTACATGAACAGTGTCCAGCAGGTGCGGGTTCAATATAGATACAAAGTATACTAATAATATCAATATATTCTGACCACTAAATATTTTAGACCTTGACGGTTTGGCCAAAATGAAAGGATGATAGGATGATTGCCCAAAATTTGGTGACTACATGAAAATCTTAAGCGTGGAATGTTTACTTTCACCTCAAATGATTTTTCTGAATAAAGGCAAGCATATTATGCATAAAATTTATAAAGCAGTGATACACCATAATTATTAAAATCGACTGCAAAGTATAGCATTTGATCTATTTCAGCCTTTGCTTGAAATTTTGAATGTTGACTACTAAATTTAGTCTTGACAATTTTGGAGAAAAAGTTTTATTTTAAGTATAATATCACAGCTGTAAAAATATGCCTCAATGTTTTCATTTTACTTAATATAGTTTTGTACCAATATGAACTTCGTCATGTACACAAAATTAATATGTTGTGTGTTTACTTCAGAGAGTTCTGGGCCGGGGGGGGAGGCTTCTGCCTCCTGCATGTATTTAAACAATTTTTTTTTTATTCCTCATAAATGTGCTTTCTTTTTGAATTAAAATATCGTTACTCGTCTTTCAATCTCAATTATATTTAACGTTTTAGCTGAATAGCACCACGGACCCCCTGGCATGGACTCGCGGACAGTTTTGGAGGCCCTGAATTATAGAGTAATACATAAAGCACACTTGCCAATTCACTAAGTGTTCACCCTTCGTGCATTTGTTCTTACTTTCGTTCACGTAGAGGCTAAATTAATGCTTTATAGTTCATTGCAAACGGAATAGTGATAAATTATAGAGTAATACATAAATTAGTTAAACAGTTGTACCCGATTCACAGTGAATTTGTTACTACTTTCATGAATGTTCATGTTAAGGCCACACAAATAAATGCTTTGCAGTAAAATATCAACATTTATCTCCACAATTCAGTTAATTTTAATTTTTGTTTTCTTCTAATTAGTTCTGCCAAACCTTGTGTCGTGAAAGCCTTCTTCTGCAAGAGTGCCACTGCGTAGAAGAACAAATAAACAGTACGCATAAATTTTGCAATCCTTGTAATAAGGCAGAAGGTACGTGTCATTTATTAAGCATTAAAAAGTTTATGATGTAATATTAGATTTAAAGGGTAACTTCATATGTTTCTTATGCCAGCGTAATAAGCACAATTGTGCCATCTGCAACTGAGATAAAAATGAGAAATTTCTTTTAAAAGCTTTACGCCTCCATATTCTTGATTTAAATGCTACTTTTTTGAGGCGGTTTTCTCTTTTCTTTTTCTTTTTTAAATATATTTCTTATTCACAAATGACTATAAAAGATTTTATGTACGTAAAATACACTGGCCTCAAAAAGTTAAGGTACAACCGGTTTTTTGCGTGTAATTTGCAAATGAATGAATGTAGAAACAAAAAATTTGGAAGGTATGTGCATTAAATAGTTTTGCATTGAATGCGTCAATGAAATTTGTATAAGTGTATTGCAAAAACGATTTATAGCGAAAAAAGGAATCTTTGCGGAAAAGTCCATTCTTGAAGAAAACAGAACATCACAGTGTTATATAGTAAAATGTCATAGAATCAATACAAAAATGGGTTTTAATAAGGAATGTGTCCGCCCCTAACTTGAATGCATTGACGGCATCGATTTTTCATGCTGTTTATTAAGTTGTCGGACACCGGAATAGGGAGCGAAGACCAGACACAGAGTAAGCCTTGTTCCAGTTCATGTAACGACCTTGGAGGAGGATTTAAAGCAGCAACTTGTCTGCCAAGATAGTCCCAAAGATGTTCTATCGGATTCAGGTCTGGAGATCGAGCTGGCCGTTCCATTCGTTACAAACCGTGGTCCTCAAGACACTCCTCAACAATCCAAGCTCGGTGAGGTCGTGCATTACCATCCATCAGAATGAAGTCACTACCGGTAGCACCAGCATATGGGCGGACATATGGACCAAGGATCTCATCCCGATATCTCAGACCAGTCAGAGTTCCTCCATGGAACGCATGCGGGTCAGTGTGACCACAGAGCGAGATCCCTGCCCAAACAATGATTCCACCATCTCAAGAACTGTGCCTTTCAACAGTGTTGGATTGATGGTATCTAGAACCCTGTTCCCTCCAGATCAGTAGACGCCCTGAATCACTCTCCAATGTAAATCTGGAACAGAAGCCCATTGCTGTTGGGTCCAGGAAACATGTTCTCTTGCCCAGCATAAGCGGATCCTTCGCTGTATTCCGTTGAGCGGAACACACGCAGTGCGATCAAACAAACTCTTCAGCTTTATAATATTAGCATGGATTACGATCTCAGCTCAGATACATAGTCGTGAACAGAAAAGTGATTCATTTTAACGATGCTTTTCATGCGAATTAAAAGCACCAATTGAGTAACTACTTGAAATAATGCATTACTTTTCAGAAGACTGTAAGGATGAATTTAAGAAGAGGTTTGATGATAATGATACCAATGCCTGTACGCAACTATGCAGACCAGCCTGTGAGTAAGTTCCCTTATTTTTCTCACACAGAACTGCGAACTATTTTCTGAAAAATCGTGAATCTCATTATTTTACATATGTCCTTGAGAGGGTGTTTGGTCATAGGATATGTTTGCATAGATCAACCTGTTGATTGATTTGATGACTTCGTGGTGAGCGTCTACAGGATGTTTTCGTTAGTTTTCACTAAACGCTAGCTCTATTAGAACGCGCCAGGTTGATCACCGGTAAACCACGGTCGACCAGTTACTGTATACGAACATACCCATAGAAATATGGTTCCACTGCTGGAGCGGCTAAACATTGGAGTGTTTAAAACCGTCAAATAATTAAAGCAAGGGGCCTCCGTGGCTCTGTAGTAGTAGCTTCGTCTTCTAAGCCGGAGGTCGTGGGTTCGATTCCCGGCCGTTATTTCCTTCTCTTGTGCTGTAAATCCTTCCTGTGTGTATCCGGAGGCAAGGCGCTTGGCACGCAGCCCTCTATGTATGTGAAGCTGTTTAACTTTTAAATAAATTAATTAATTAAAGCAAGCGTACAGCTAGAGATGCGAATATTTTTGTAAGTGTAGCCTTTTTACCCGACTGAGCGTGCGCGACGCAAAGGAGGGTAATGTGTTTATCAGTCTATGTATGTATGTCTGTTCCTATGTAGCGTTCTACAGACTAAACGTCTTAGCTAATTTTGGTAATTTTTACCTCAATCAATTTGTTTTAACCTTGGGAGTGTCACTAAACACATGACAGTAATCAAAAGTACCATTTCAAAAAACAGTTGCCATTTTGTCAGTTTGGAATCGGCGCACGCTGGGTTTCGCACGCTACCTGCGTGCGACAAATGCAAATAGTTGCACTGCCTGAATATTTTGTTTACTAAGTCTACTAATTGGGGTCTCGATGGCCGAGTGGTATAAGCAATTGCTTCTCCCACTTGAGACGGTGGGTCAAGGCACCCTCTCTCCGGATGTACTTTCCCCTCTATCTGATGTAAATTCTTTCATGTGTTCTTTAAATGTATTCTGTACTGTAATAAAAATTATATTATGTTTAGCGAAGGCAAGACACTCAGATTGTTGTCCTCATCAAAATAAACCCGTGCAACAAGCACCAAAAGAAAGAAAATCTACTAATTTGATTTTCATTTCTAACATGTTGCATTTGTTTTGCCTTGATTCAAGGCGCTGAGTTTCGCGACGTGTACTTCATGACAGGCTTTTTTAGTTTTGCGAGAAATATTTGACTGACAACGTTTCCGATTTCGCGTCATCATGAGTTATACAGGCTGTTTATATAGCTGTGCTGTAGTTGATTAAAGTTCGTGCATTTTTGTCGAAGGTGCATTTTTGTCGTTTTTTTTTTTTTTCGTTGAAAAAATAATAATACAGAATTTCGGATTATTCTATTTCAAGATCACCGTATCCTTTAAAATATTGCAGAATAAATACTTTTTGTAACTTTTATTCACTTTGTTCATTTATTATTACAATAATGATTTTGTAAGACTGCCAAGGCCTTCTTTTTTGTTCATTACTAAAATATAATTAGAATGGAATTCTAAAAAAGGGGGTAGCACCCTCTATACCCCTTTAAAGCCGGTCCTGAAGTACACTCAGGGCCAGCGAGAGGCCATCTCAGCCAAGTCGGAAACTATAGGAGCCTGCATCGGAATCGTATATGGGGCTCGAAAATCAACAGACAGGGAGCCCCGCTTTGGCTCTCCGCGGTCCTGAGTACATTCAAAAAATGCCTTATCGTGGGCACATATTCAGCGCCTGGTTGCCTTCCAAGGTCACAAGGCTCTATTAAACGTAGGCCTGACCCAGTCACCAACAAATTTGACGGTCCTTCAAACTCATATTCAATAAGAGAGTGTTGCAAGTAAAAAAAGAAAGAAGTTTAACCATAAATCGTAATCAGCCCCGCGACCCACCGGCCTTTCGGGCGATCGCCCGACTGCCCGATTGGCCAGTCCAAATCAGGAGGCAATCAAACATGACACGACAAAACAAAATGATGAATCCTGAAGATTTCCAGAAATTTTTAAACTATAGAAATGAAGTTGTAATAACTGTATGGTTGCAAAAACGTTTATTATAAACGTTAGAGAAACGTTTTAGACCGCTGTTCTGTATTTATTGAACTGCTCATCAGTTCTATTTTGTGTTCTAAATGTATGGGTTTCAGCTGTTCTCAGCATTCAAAATAAACAAATTAAACAAACTAAACTACGCAATTTTCAACAATGAAAAACACTTGAATAAAAAAAAAAACTAAATTGTATTTGCTCTGAAACTATTCAGTTGACATATATTAGTTCTTATCGTAATACGACTACGATAACCATTTTATTTGTATAAGTAAATTTTAAAATGCAATCTATTTTCACATACATCGCTTTTGAATGCATTTCTTCAACGAATCCTAATGTTTATTTCTTTTTCTGTGTAGTCTTTTTCAAGAAGAATCAGCGAAGATTACTTTTTACTCTTTAAAACTATTTAGCATTCAAAGCTGATATTATTCATGCAGGGGAATCAAAACCTAATTGCATTGCTGATGAGCGTTTAAACAGAAAGCTTTTCTGTTTAGTTGTACAAGTATTTCAAAGCTACTGGTTCAGTTCATAAAGAATAAAATATGAAAGAACGTATTGTAATTTAAAATATTTTAAAGCGTCTCTTTTAGAAGAAAAAGATGCTACTTAAAGAACCTATTGATGGTGTTCCTGGAATATTGATTGGAAACTTGATATTGACAGTAAGAGACAAACATGCCCATTACTGGTTGAGTGCCCGTAACTAATCATATACCTTACATAAAATTAAGTTGTTAAATAAATTAAAAATAAACATAAAGAGAGTTGAATATACGTGGCATAACGAAGTGCCGTAAATCTTAGTGATTGATATGGATATTAAAAAGGACAATTAACAACAAACATCTTTATTTGGGGCGCCATTACGAACACAGAATACTCACACTTACAGCTACGTGGTGTTGCCAAAACACACACAACAGTTTATACAGAATTACCGATTGCTCCATTAAAGAATGCATTACTGAGAGAAATTGAAGAAAAAATTATTAATAAGCAGAGTAATCAAATTTTATTCAAACATTTTAACCCAAGAGCAGTGAAATACTATATTAAGGTTATACAATACTTTATGTAACTAAGCATGGAACTGCACTTTACAATTATATGAACTAACTGAAATTTTTTGCACAACCCAACTGTTTAACATTACTCCTAAATATTATTCGTAAAAATTTTCATTAATGTTCATTAATCATTTTTCAGTACTAACACTCCTTACAACAAAGCTTAAAACGTGCTTATCTAGTTCAATATTTTTAGGATCATAGCGTTCTTTGATGATATTCTCTTTCGCCCTCTTTCAAGATTTGAATTTGTTTTCACCCGTTTCTAATTTATGATTCCTTAATTTCATCATTGTCATTTCTTACCAAAATCGTCACACGCACATATCGCTCCATTTATCGTTTAACTTGTCAACAAACCCTGTCTTCGTTTGTAAGTTTAAAAGGGATAATCTTTGCTTCTTTGGAAACTAAGCTCCTTTTGTTTTTATTCATAACTAGCTGTACCCGATGCGCGTTGCTACGCCAACAAAAAAATACATCATTATACTGATTTTCATGACAATCGGTTGAACGGGGCAGAAGTTGCTACTCTGCAGTGCCACCTGGTGGCGAGTGGCTTTAATGAGCATATTATGCACCTTCTCCGTGGAAAAATACATATATATATATAGCAATTTTCATAATAATCGGTCCAGGTATCAAGTGAAGCCGTGACTATTCTCAAATTTTGTACTCACGCAGTTTGCAAGATCAATCAATCGCTAAAAATATCAAATAGAAAAAGTTTTAAATCTCCCCGTTGCATGAAAAGCCATAAAACAATAAAGAAAGAATTTATTTGTTCAAACTTAAGAAAAATGGCAACAGCTAATTTCTTATCAATGAGATCTTTCACGCGAATTAATTTCTGCAGCCGATAATTTTATTCGTATTTATCCAATGAATTGTGACTTAAATTGGAATAAAAAAGGAACTATCGATCAAATTTTTTTCGAACTGGTCTATAAACATTCCAAGTACCAAAAATAACAAACGGTGAAAGTTTCAGCCAAATCTGCCGGGCAGTTTTTGAGTTCATGGATGGCATACAGACAAGCATTCATTTTCATATATATATAGATAAATAATATTTAGTTAGTCACCTCTCGTATAACCTAAGAGTCTCAATTAAATCATCCCAGTTTTCAAATACAAAAGCTCACTTTGAAAAAGAGTAAAAATTATAAATCTTATTAATCTGTTACCGTGAATGCGGGCTACTTTTGACCCACATTTTGGAACTTTTCTCATATTTTCTCAATAATTTTGTAACTATTCATATTTTCAAGCAGTGGAAACCTTTTTTACACATTTGGAGTTATCTTAAATTAGTTTTTGAATACTGATCACTTTGTTTCAAAATATAACCTTTTTAAATTGTTTTTTATTTGGGCCAGTGTACCCTTACGTTGGGGTTACTTTGGCCCAAAGTGGTTTTCCTAATTTAAATCCTTGTAGAACTAACTAGAGTCAAAGTCTCAGAAATTACGGACGGAGAACAGTCATCGTTTCATCAGTTTTGAAGGCTAAATAATTTTATTAAGTACAGCGGATCCTAAATTTAATGTCACTTACGAAACTTTTTGGGGCGTTCACATGAACAGCTATCACGAGAAACCTGAGCTCATTCCATTCAACAATAACACAATTCCGTAAACGTTTCAGCAAATTTAACAAAATTTGTAAGAAGTAGATGCGATTGGCACAGCGTTTTCAAAAGCTCCTGCAACTTTCACTTCATCTTCCATAAAAAAAGCCATGTAACTGAGCCTAGAGGATTTAACATTGTAATCGCTCTCTTAAACTATTGCTGAGAATTCTTGGTCTTTTCTGGTGTTTTTCCTGTTTCGAATTTACCTTTGAATATTTTTTTTCTTTCCCAAATCTCTCAGATGGATTTTTAAAGTTTTTATACTGGGTCAAAGTAGGTCGTAATTTTTAGGTTAGGTGATATGTTGTTATTGTGAAATTTTAAAATAAAAAACCTTACACAAAACACATACACAAAAAAAAAGGATTGTTGACTATAGTATGAAGCGTAATTTTAATTCCGAAGATGTTTGACGCAGGGAGAAATTTCATCGTCGAAAGTGAAGATTTTGAGCATCACAAATTGTTCTTACAGTTTCGTGACGAAGGAAATAGGAAACTTTTATCTCTCATTACTAACAGTTAGAGGAAACTAATAATAGATTTCAATAAATGTTCTTACAAAACTCTGTAAATCGACCTCTTACGAACGCAATCATAAACAGATTGGAATAGCTCTGTCAGGTTGAATTTAGATTTTGACGTTTAGTGAAAAGTATCGGGTTTTTTTCTTTATTAACCTGGTTGAAAGCATCATCCTGTTGTTTGTGTATACAATAATTAAAATCATTAGATGGAAAACAGCATTTAAAAGAAATAAGACTGTGTGAAACATAGAAAATGTATAAATCTCAAGATGTTTCACTAATACAGACTACTAATTCCCATTAGATTTTGATATTCTATAGTAGAACAATAAGAATAGATGTTGCACTGGAATATTAACTGCAAACACTGATAACTAAGCCATCTAAAAGACATTTTCTTGATCATATAAAAATTATAAACGAAATCAAATTTCGTCACTTAAATTATACTTCTTCTCTTACATTTATCCATATCTATACAGGTACTACATTTATACTAGATCAGAAATAAGTAAAAAAGAAACTTTCATTAGAGCATTTCGAAATCTACAATGAAAAGAAGCAGGTAGTATTGTTACAAACCAAAAGTAATTTATAAAAATGATGGATTACTGTGATTACTGTAATGATAAAAATACATTTAGCATTTCTATAATGTAAATTTTCTACCAATCCAGTGATTTTTATTATAGAGATACACGATATGATTTTACTTTGTCAACTTCAGAATGGCCAAACATTGAATTTCAAGATTTTGTTTTGAAAAGATGGCCTGAATTACGATCAGATTTTACTGAAGGAAATTCCAGTGGCTCAGTAAACGAAACATATCTTAAGTAAGTAGAATTTATATTTTATATTATAACTGTATAGTACGACAATGTATCTAAAACAAATTGTGCTACCTTTTTTATTGTTCAGTTGGGTGAATAGAAATTACACCTTTTTCCGTTTGCACTTTTCTGTACATTTTTCGTATTATTTTATATATTACATATACTTTACCATCGGGGAAGCAAATCTGTCTGTGCAAGAATCTATATTCTTTTACCGAAAGATAAAATGGTAACTGATTAGAACTTTTTTATGTATTTTTCTTTAAAATTTCACTTTTAAAAAATGGCAATATAAATCTTGTAAGTCTTTTTCCTCAGGAAATGATATTTTTCAGTACTTGTTTATCTATTTCTTAAAATTACAAAAGCTTTCTGTTCGTGTAGTAATGTACAAATAACGTTTATGCCGAAAATTTGTAAACCCCAGGCCGAAAGACAACACATACGACAAATGTTGTTTCCCTAAATAGTCAAATGATGAGCTTTGAACTACAGAAAAAAGCCCTCGGTAAAAACTCATAGTTCATCACAAGCATATTAAAACATTGCAGTAAAAATGTGGCACAAATTAAACTAACTCACATGACAAGATTTCAAATCCCCGTCAGGTTCTTCTTTTGTAAGAGTTACTCAAACCACACTTGTAAGCGACACATGCAATACATTATATCCAATTATCGGCACCCTCCATTAATTACTTTTAATTATAAAAAACCGCCTTCAAAAAACAAGAAACTAAGAAGCAAAAGATAACCGATTACACTTATATACTATTTCCTACCCAAAACTAGAAATGAAATTTATTTTACAATTCCAGTGCAAAAATCAACTAAACTAAACATCCAATTATAAAATAAGCAGTTTTCAATTACTATACGATGAAATATTTTAATTAAGTAACTAATTATATACGATATCTGAATTTTTAATAACTTTTTGAAGTCGGGGCCTCCTATAAACTACTACCTAACGTAACTGACAACCCACCGAATCCTGAATTAAATACTGATTTAACTAAACACGGAATTAGATTTTAAAACTAAACCTACTCAGTTTTTTCATTTAAAAGTAATTTATTTTTTGCTTTTTAGTGGTGTAAATATAAAACTGAAGAAAAGCTTTTTAAAATGAACAACTATGTACAAAAACATTTTGCCTTCATTATTATAGTTCGACTTTATCAAAGTTTGCTTTCCGAAAGCAAATGCACGAGTCACTTAAAAAACAATAAAAATCGATGACATGAGAAATAATCTTTTCTATTCATCAAAAACTTCAAAAACATTTCTTAAACTTGAAAAAAAAAGGAGAGAGGGGGACGGGTTAATGAAAATAGGAAATAGGTGAAAATTAATTATCAGCTGAAGTAACTGCGAAATTTCTGCTTCAATTTACATGAAATAGATTATTGTACATAAGTACTACATATTTAGCCCAGTAAAATTAGCATTTTACTTGGAAAAAATTAAAAACCAAGGTTTTTCTTCACAAAAAGCTTTGTTACGTCCTCAACGACATTTGCTATCTAGGAAAGTGAGGTATCAATTGTCGCGTATTTTTTTACGCTGAGTCGAATAAAACCATAACCGAAACGATGTTACTAATATTTAAAGAGTTTTTTTGAAAAAAGGCATTTTTTTTAAACAGATTAGGAAAAACTTATTTAATTGTAACTGTCGAATTTGTCTTTAAAAAATTAATAGTTTAGATTTTTTTTCACTCAAAGGTTTGTTCTGTCTTCTTAAATGATAGCTTAAAAAAGACAAGTTTTTTGTTGAACGCATCCCTCTTTTCTTGGGGGGGGGGGAGTAAAGTATATAAGAAAGTGGCACATCGTTTAAAATGGATTTTCTTATGCTGCATCAAATAAAACTACAATCTAGTACATAGTTCAAACATTACATATATTGCTTAAAACGATCAAATTTTGAAATGTATTATGAAAAACATGTCTCATCGCAAATGTAAACTATTATTGAAATAAGAAAAGTATTAAAATTGTACATTACGAAAGAATCATCATGACTTTATAAAAACATCACGTTAAACTTAAAATTAATTTCGCAGCGTAATGATTTTTATTAGAAAACATAACCATGTACCTGTACGTTTGTTGCTAATCATAGAAAAAATGTTCAATATCTTGCAGACCAGTGTCTTCGTTTAATTTTGTTCCACGTATATGATCTTCGGAGATTCTTTCCATTGGAACTGCATTAAGGCACGATTGTCCATGGCAGTGTCCACAGGCTTGAGAGCAACGGACTCCCAACTTCGACATCCATACGCATTACCACAAGTTTTGTTGCATGTGCAGAAAATAAATTTTAAAATTGAATCTGGAGAGGGGCATTGGGTTGTTCGAACTGGAGTTAGCATATTATCATAATCCAGTTTATCATAATCCAACCCCATTCCTCAGGGTTCATGTCGTTTCCAAGCCATGATAATAAACGTAAAATGAATGTTATTGCGCTGCACTCGAAGTAGGGGGTAGTGAATTTCAATTTACTGCTTTAATTTTTGTAACTAATTTAGTAAAGCGAAAATACCAACAGTTGTCTACCGTTCAGCTAGTTTAGACTTGATTGTTTTTGGATGAGGGTTAGTTATGTTTAATTCATCGATTACCTCACTCAGCTCAGAAATGGTGAATTGACAGTCATCATTATTTTCAATGTATGTATAAATTTTTTCCATTGCATCATCTATACCTTTGTCGATAGGGCGACCTAATGCTGCACCTACTGGTGATTTGCTTGCAAATTTAGTGAAACAAGCACTATGATATTTGGAGTCAAATGCAATCAAATCAATTGCATTAATAACTCGTTTCTTAACAGATTTGGCCCCTTCATCATTCCTTGTTTGGATAATGTTCATAACTGTAGCTTTAAATTCAAGAGAAGCAACTAATTTTATTTGCTTTCTAAATTTTTGGCTCTTTTCTTTTTCTAGTACAGCTACGTCACCGCACAAGAAACAACGGTTTTTAAAATCAAACTGTTCTGATAGTTTTCTTTTTTTTTATATGAGAAACTGACGAAGAAGCCTCCGACACATCACGTGTTCTTTTAGATGCAGCAATACTTGTGTTACGAATGTAGTCCTTCCTACAGTTTTCGTGAAGTTTAATCGAAGCTCTGTGCTCAAATAATGAAACTTTTCCATCATTTCTCGCTTTACTAGTCCGCTGCTATGATGTCTAACAAACGTTTAACAATCACTGTTTTTGAATTTACCAAAGGTTTTTCGCAAATTACACATGAAACATCCATTTCCGACGAAAAAGAAACGTTTAAATGCGAAAAAATAAGGCAACACTGACTGAAGAAAAAAAGTGACGCCGAATAGAGTTGATGATGACGACTGGGGTGCAGTTGTTACATCAACACTTACACAATCTCACATCTTACACAATCTCACTGAAACATTACACATACACATAATTAAATCCTCCCCAACGCAGAGGTTTCATTCTTAAGCTCTTCACCCGCAACTTTTATTTGGGCTTCTCTCGGCCCTCCTCCAGCCCCCTCTTTTGCCACATAATACTAAGGGAAGAAAACCTATAAATTTGACTTGGGTGGATAAGTAGACAATTCAGTGACTTTCTTTTCTTAAATACCACTGAAGAAAAATAAATTGCTCTGCTTTTGATGATGCTCGAAAAATCTCAGAACAGTGCATTTTTGGCATTTTATGTATAAAATCCATTTATAACTGCTAAAATACGTATTTTAAAAACTTAGTTCTTATCTTATTTGACTCGGCGCGAAAAAATACGTTAGAAATGATACCTCACTTTCCTAGATAGCAAAGTTGAAATCCCCTCCCCCTTACCCCCCCCCCCTCCAAAAAAAAAGGGGGGGGAAGTTTACAGCAAAAAGTTGGGAACTTTTGAGATGTCGTTGAGGAAGACGTAACAAAGCTTTTTGAGAAGAAAAACCTTGGGTTTTAATTTTTTCCAAGTACGGCACTCTTTTAACTAATTTTACTGGACTAATTGTTTTTTAGAATAATTTTCTGCTTATTTTTTCAGCAAAAATTTCTTAAGAGTTCATGTGTTCATCCAAGAAATGAACTATCTGCGTTTTAAAGATGTGGAAGCCTATTCGGTAATAACATTTTATTGCACATTTTATATACTATCATTATGAAATTTTTTGTATTTATTTTAATAGTAATATTCCTCTCAATGCAGTCAAAGTGTTTTAACTATCAAATATAAGATAATTTTCTTGGCCAAGTTAATGGTTTATGTTTCCTTAAGTCTTACCATTTTAAATTATGTCAGTTCAAGAATCAATTTATCCTAATTCATGGGAAACATTCCTTTTCTTTTTACTCTTCAAAGATTCATAACAGTAAACCTTCATCTAATAAAATGAATGTCATGAGTCATTCAAAGTTTTTTGCATTAAATTTCATACTGAGTTTATTATTTTTATTTTAATTCTTCAAATACAAGCTGCAGATCTTTAAGAAGATGCATTTGGAAAATTGAGACTAAAATAAATACTATGTTTTAATTTAACTTGCGGGCAAAGGGC
Source organism: Uloborus diversus (assembly GCF_026930045.1). Taxonomy (NCBI): domain Eukaryota; kingdom Metazoa; phylum Arthropoda; class Arachnida; order Araneae; family Uloboridae; genus Uloborus; species Uloborus diversus. Next base: position 38,647,660 of record NC_072733.1, on the reverse strand, counting down.
CAGGCGATAAATTTGGCATTAACTTGGAGGAAAGGATAAGTATCCCTGCCTCTCTCTCTCTTTCTCTCTGCGCGGAATATCTACCGAACTTCAAGCATCTTCCTTTCACAGTAAAATAAGTTTCCTGAAAATCTAATTTAAGATTTGTTCATATGGTTTCCTGAAGATGGCGCCATCTACAGCGACCCATTCTTATTGAATATTTTCAAAAGGTGCATCTTTGGTGTAAGTACTTGTGTTAATGGAAATGCAGTAATATGGATCAAAACATCACGAAAAAGTTTGTTCTGAAATTCCTGTCGTGCTAAATATTTGTTGTTAGAGTTAATGTCCCCCCCCCCTCACTGAAAATTAGTTCTCAACAAAATTTTTTATTTGAAAAAAAAGTGCGACTGAAATTCATTGACATGAGATTTAGTTGAATGAAAAGGACTCACAATGCGATTTAACTCTCGGTCGCGAAATGGATATAACGCGAGTTTTTCAAGAATAACGTATTTCAGAGAGCTAACGCAAAACGTCTCGCCTTACCCTTTTAGAACTCCGGAAAGCGTAGCAGTACCGTATGACACTAGCATCGATTGCATTAGAAGCATCATCCCCTTTCCCTTTCAAAACACAAAATTATGAAATTATACAAAAGTCTATGCTAGTCCAAGGATGGCTCAAATAAAATAAAAATTCAAATGAAAACATTAACCGTGCGGCTATGCCTAAAGCGCCTAATATACAGCCAGTTTCACAATTCCCTCCGGGGTTTTGAAAACTTAAACAAACATTCCCCGGGGGTGCCCACCTAGGGCGTAGATTGCGCCTTTGAAATTTTTGGGAGGTTGTTTTGAGGGGTATATTTTTATTTTTGGGGGGTCTTCATGATATTTAGTAGGGCTCGACCAATGGCATTTTTTGGCCGATGGGCCGATGCCGATTGTTCAAAGATGGCCGATGGCCGATGGCCGATTGTTTTCCTCCAAATGGCCGATTGCCGATGGCCGATGGCCGATGCCGTTGGCCGATGGAAAAAAAAATCAAACAGAAATAAATTAATAAGATTATCAGGGATTTAAAGGATCGTTTATTAATTTCACTTTACTTCCTTTCTACGAATAAGGAATGATACAATCACAAAAAAAAAAAAAAAAAAAAAAAAAAAAAAAAAAACAGATTTCGACTTAAATTTCTATTTTACGATCACCCAATTTAAATTTCATAAAGTTTTTCCGGCACATTTGTACATGCATATGTACTTAAGAACATATAGATGACAGAAATATCCATTTTGAACGCCTCCTCAGTTAATTATCTCAAATTCTCGCGTAAACTTGCGTCACTCAAAAACGTTATGAAATAGTATGTTAAAAACACATACGTACGTAGTATGATCTAAAAGTTCAGGGACAAGTTGTATAAAACCTTACCCTGAATAGTTCAAATTACCGAAGCACATCTATCAACAAAATAGTCACCTTGGACGACTATGCACTTCTGCCAACGTTCGTATAGCTTTTAGAAGCACTCCTGTGGAAGACATTTTTCGCAACCTCCTGTAAGGCCTCTTGCGCTGCTTAAACTTCATTGTGGGGAAGAAGGCAAGTTTCATGTTGAGGCTTAGCTCCGAGTGACTTTTACTTGTTCCCAGCCAAAAAAAAAAAAAACATTTGCATGGACGTCGCTTTTTTCCGTCAGGAGAAGATAAAGCTGCATCATCGAAGGTAGCGAAAAACGGCTTCCAGAACTGATTCCAGAAGTTTCATGAACACTGGCAGAAGTACATAGTCCCTCAAGGTGACCTTTTAAAGGTGAACGTGCTTCGGCAATGTGAACTATTTTGAGTAAGGTTCTATACAGCTTGTTCCCGAACTTTTGGGATCGTATCACGTACAATCTGTATAGGGTGTAGTTATGCTTCTCCTTTTTTGACTGCTGTGTAATGAAAGAGAAAGAACAGCCAAAAAAAAAAAAAAAGAATGAAAAAAAAAAAGGAAGAAAAACAAAGAGACTGTTTAATAACCAATAGATTTTTTTTTTTAATTGAACATATAACTAAGATTTCAGCAATATTGTAATAATGTATGGATTTAGGTACACTAAAAATAGTTTTAAAACATTAAATTATGTTATTTAATCATTTAAAAAAATAATAATAACAATTAAAAAAAATAAAAAAAAAATAAGAATAAAACTATGAAACCGTCAACAAATTACGCAATTAAAGTGGAAAGATTGCACGTAGACATTTTTTAGTCATCAAATTAAACAAAAAAGGTATCAGATAAATTACTATATTAAATCATAATAGGAATATTTTTGTACTTATTTAAAATTTATGAATAGAAAAGTTTGCATTTTTCATAAAAGCTATCATAGTGACATACATTTTGCTGAAAAACGAAATAGCCATGAAAAGAGCGAGGTTCTTAAAACGCAGCTACAAAAAAAAAAAAAAAAAACTCAATATTTACACCAAGTTAATAACCGAAATAAATATACTACTTGATCTGATGTTTGCACACATAATATTGAACAATTTGATTGTTTAATCTTTTATGAAGCTTTACAAAGAAGTTCAAATTAAATTTTTAATTTTAACAATAATTTTCTGAAATTTTTTTTATAAAATGCATAATAAAAAATCCTTGAAACTTTTCTATAAAAAACGAAAATAACTGATTCATTGATTTTATATAAATACATAAAAATCGTTACTCACAACAGAAAAAAAATCGATCGCTATTAATGATGCAAAAAAGAAGTCGCATTACGAAATATAGGTGAAACAAGTATGAGAAATACGCAAAATGACATTTCTTGACCAAAATAAATAATCGCTCTAAATATTTAAGAATGCTTGAAACGACGAGGGATGGTTTGGGGGGGGGTCACCCTCTGATTTTGGAGTAACTCACACTTCGGCCCCAACTTAGGCCTCATTTGCTTAGTACAGAACCGCTACCACCAACGCCTCGGAAGAGTTTCTGAATCTACTTCAGCACTTCTGAAGAAAAAATTCAAAAGTTCCTTGGATTTTCGAATTATGTCACCATTCAAAACGTCTTTAATCAATTTCTTACATTAATGCTCTAAATTCTTTCTAAACAATAGATAAAGTTTGAATAAAAAAATATCTAAATATTGTTAATTTAAAGAACTCAGAAGTACAACTAGAGTTTAATTTCAGAAATTGAGGTAGTGGGAGGAGGGGCACGCAAGTGTTCTCGGAAATTCAAAAAATAGTCGTAAAAAATCGAGTTCAAAATAATCATAAAAATGGAGCTGAAAAATCCTTTTTAAACTTGCACCCGAGTTTGTTTTGACGTGCAGTGGCGGATTTAAAATATAGCAAATGTTGCAACTGCACGAAAGGCCCCATAACTATAGGGACACCGTAGGAGTTACAAAAATGCTTATGATAAATGTTTTACAACTTCTGTGATAGAGAAATGGGGCCCCAAAATGTATTTCGATGGGCCCCAAACTTGTAGCTCCGCCGAAGCGATACAGAAAAGACTGCATTAATGTGATTCATAATAAAAATATCGAAAAATTAAAAATTGCCGTCGGTTCAACGGGAATCTACCAAAATGACACAAAAACCGGTTTTGCCATCTCATATTTGTTTCCATGGTTTCCAATGCGGCAATGTATCACCAAATGATCGTCAGTCTGAGACACTATACTAGTTTTACATTGAAATAAGTAATTAATAGCTACAAAAAAGGAGTAAACCGGCTTTTCAGAACACCCAATCGAAGACAAAAAGGGAAGCGCACAACTGGAACGTACGCACACCCCACATGCGAAAACTTAACCTTCTACAGCTTACCATCTTTGAGTTATGACTTATGAGAGATATTTACGTACATCCAACTGCAAGAAACAACAGTGCCGTCGACAGGATTTATGGGCCCCTATGCAACTTTCTTCAGAGCCCTAACTTTTTACTTGAATCTCCTCTTTCTTCGCTCTGCTTTTACATAAATATCCTAAATATTGTCAATGGGTCTAGGTCTGATAAAAAGGTTTTTTTTCTTTTTTTTTTAACTAAAAGTTTTTTTCTCTCAATTAAAATTGTTTTGCTGTGCTTCTTCTTAATCCAAACTTTGTAATGTTATTAAAAAGAGATTCTTGTATACAGTGCCGGATTTCGACTTAATGGGGCCTCAGGCTATTTTAAGTATGGGGGACCTTTTTTGTAGCTCGGACAACATTAACAGGTTTTTTTTTAATTTTTTTCCCCAACTATGTCTTTTCCTCTGGCACATATAGCAGTATAGCCATGAATGTGTTTTTAAAAAATGTTTTGGTATACTGTCTTTTTTTTTTTTACCTTGGACGAGGAGGGTTTTGCAGAAGAATTATACAAGGACCTCCTTTGAGTTGAGGGTAGAATACCTCAAACTTGAGGGGGTCCGGGGGTTTTTCCCCCGTAAATGTTTTTGAAAAATGCATTAAAAAATTCTGCATTTTGAGGTCTTATATGAGATAATTCGAACTACAAAAACATCAGCAAAAATAGGAAAACAAAATACAGATTTTTTCTAAACTAATGCACTCTTTTGCAAATTAAGGCAATACAAAAGAAAAATTGCCCTTGGTTCAACAAATCGTTGATATTTATCGACAGAGAGGAAGAGCGAGAGAGAGAAGAAACTTGCTCACATCGACTTTCGGTTACATATTTTATTTTTCGACTCGTTAGTTTTGATTATCCCTTCTACCCACCGACAAACAACGCTGAATCAATTGAAAAATTATCTAGATCAAACAATGCATAAAATTCTTTAAAATAAATGGTGGAAATATTTTAAAAACAGGTATTAATGAGAAAGCAACACCCTAACTATTCAGAAAGTTCACCTAAAGCTATAGCTTGTTTAGCTTACACGTAAATTCAACACTGATTCTAATTAATACAGTGACACAGGGGAACCCCTTCCCTCCCCCCCCCCCCAAGAGAAAGGGCACCCCCTCCCCAAAAAAAATTTAATATCCTGACCCCCCTAGGTGAGCACCCTTGAGTGACATAACAGTGTCCCTTTTAGACATTTGATGAGAAGTGTTTCGTCCAAAATGTTTTCCCAAATTAGGCAATCGTTCTTACTCTTGAAACAACGCTAGAATTTGTTTCAATTTGTATCACTGAACTTAAAACTTAAAACTCAAATCAATATATATTTTAAAATATTTCATCAAACTGAGCCGTTTGCCAATGTTTTAAGTTTCAAACGCTAAAAATGCAAGCGTTTTTTGTTTTTTTTCCCCTTGTCCATTTCACTAAAATTCTAGTAATCTTTCAGAAATAAGAGTTTTTTTTTTTTTTTTTTTGAAATTTACGCAAAAAGAAATCATATTTATTTTTGGTTGATACAGTCGATAGAGGGCTCTGAAGATGAGGACAAAAAAAAAAAAAAAAAAAAGAAATTCTCACTTCTAACTTGCAAGATTGAAAACTTGTAATCTCTAGGAGAAAGAGTTTCTTCAAACTAAAAAGCTTTAAAAAAAAAAAAAGAAAGAAAAAAGTGGTGAGAAGGATTTTTTCTTTTTTTAGGCCCGCTTCGCGGGCCCCTCAATCTCTCACGGGCCCCTATGCAATGCATAGGCTTGCCCCCCCTTCTCGACGGCCCTGAGAAACAACGCAATAATTAACTTGTTTGGTACCTGAATGTAGTATTAAAAACTCTTTCAGAGGTGACTAAAATAGAAATTCATACTGAAATTTAAGTAAACAGTTTTAAACTCCCAAAAATCAAAAACTCCCTTTACTTTGTATTAAAAAGTAAAAACAGCAAAGGTCCTTTAAAAAAAAAAAACATCGGCCTATTCCATCGGCTTTTTGATGTATTTTAAGGCCGATGGGCCGATGTTTCCTGCAAGTTAGCATCGGCCGCCGATGCCGATGCCGATGGCTAAATTATTGAACCATCGGCGCCGATGCATCGGCCAGGCCGATGCATCGGTCGAGTCCTAATATTTAGGACGGTGCGCCCTTGCTCTTACGGGGGGTGGGCACCCCTGTACTACCAATACAGCAACAATGCTGCCTTTAATGGAGAATGAAACATTACAATTTTGTTTTTCCAAATGTTCTATTTGTGAACCCTTCGTGATGTGGCAGATATCAAGTCAAATATTTAATTCTTGCTTCACTCACTGTAAGATAACACTTATTAATCAATCATTTTCCATCACTTATAACTCACCTTGTAAGTTCTGCGACTTGTAAAGCGAATTTTATTTAAACTGGTCAAGTGATGAGTTAAAAGGTCAAAAAATACTTATTTTCACTTAATTCTGATTTCAATAAGATACGATAATGTTCATGATTGTTATTGATTTTAGCTACCTGAACTGTTTGCTGATCTCGGCGGCTGCCTAGGATTGTACATAGGAGTTTCTCTCATATCTATAATTGAATTTCATGAGTTAATCCTTCATATCATGACCATATTTTACAAGAATCTCAACAGAAGTTTTCAAGTGGATTCCTCTAAAGGCTCAAGAGGGCATGAAAGACGATCCAGAAGCAGATCAGTTCAGAGAGTAATATCGCTACCTAACAGAAATTACGATCACTTCCGACCCCAAGCTCCAACTCCTACAGTATATTTTCTTCATGGAAGAAGAGAAAAGAAAGCCATGCAAGATATTTTTAGGGTAGCAAACATTGAAAGTTTATAGCAAATAAAGATATTTAACTAGGTCTTTATATGAAATTTGATATTTCAACCGAAATCTTATCCTTACAATTGAAAATTTACTACACTGTAAAAAAACTCCGGAAACGTTTCTGAGTATATCGGGCAGCTGTGGTTCATGAAATTTTCAGAAACGTTTATGAGCATTTTGGAATCCTCTTTCTATAATTTCCAGAAGTGATTCCGAGTATTTCAGAATCCTCTTTCAGTAGTTTTCAAAAACGTTTCAGAATATATTGTGCAGCTGTGGTTCATGAAATTTTCAAAAACGTTACCAAGTATTATGCGGAATCCTCTCTGTAATTTTCAAAAGCATTTTCGAATGTTTTAGAATCGTTTTTCTGTGATTTTTTTAAAACAATTATATTGTCTTATATTGTAACTTTTTTTTTTCTTTTTTGTACTTTTTATTTAATATTCCGTGCGATTTTGATTTTCAAACATCAAATCAATTTCATGGTTGATACTGAAGAAAACAAAATTAGTACAGTTAATATTTCCAGTTTAGCTTTATTCAATAAGCATTCACATAATTTGCAATGGGTAACTAGTGAAATTCTAATGACAACTGGATTAACAGAAAGAAAAACTTGCATATCAGCACTACCATGTCTACAGACATATTTTCAAAACAATTTAACATCAGATTGTCAGTTTCTGATTTTTATGTATTAGTTACTGTAACTTATCTTTTAAAAACCCCAAAAACACATAAAAAATACACTCCTGTATGTGAAAATTGCAACACCATGAAGGAAGCATCATAGTTGAATGAAATTTAATACACAGTTGAGTGGTAATAGAACAAATAAATGATTACATTTTCAAACCAAACAAACAACAAAAAGAGATAGAAATTAGTATTTTGTGTGGCCAAGAGAGCAGAGCTGCTACACGACTCGGCATGCAGTGAAACAAAATTTTAATATCTGCATGCGGAAGAGTATTCCATATTGTTTGTATGCGCAACCAAAGTTCGTCTGTCGAAGCAACAGGACGAGGATCACGAGCGAGACGCCGCCCAACGAAATCCCACACATGTTCAATCGATGACATATCCGGGGAATATGCAGGCCAAGGAAGAAGCTGTACCTGCTGCGAATCAAGGTAGGATTTGACAGTCCTGGCGATATGTGGACGGGCATTATTCTGCTGGAGTACAGCCCCTGGCAATCCTTGCAGGAAAGGAATAGCTTGGAGATGTAAAACTTCGTTTAAGTATCGGGTAGGGTCTGGTGGGGGAAAGTGGTCAATGGGGTAAAGTGGTCATACATCAAATAAATGACTGTAACTTGGAAATAAATGCTCGAATAAGTATAAATTTTTTATTTTAGAGTAGGGAAGTTAGAAACTGCATTTTGAATACAAAATTTTACAACTGCCAATATTTTATTTAGCAAAAAAAAATATTTTGTGTGCATATGAAAAACTTAAAAATCTAAACAGCTCTTTTAACTTCTCAGGGAAATTTTGTTTAAGTGAATTTCGATCAAACTGACGGCACGGGAAGCTTCCTACATGTCTCAAGAACACTTATTCTTTAGCAGCTATCTGTATTTATTTTACATAATATTTTAGAGCAATTCAAGTAAGATGGGGTAAAGTGGTCATATAATTAGGCTTAACGTAAATCGTTTGCTCTACTGTCACTTAATCTTAACGTACAAAGTAGATATTAATTAAATATTCATTTAAATAAACATGTATTGTTTTTACAGTAAATGGTGTGAAATAAAGTTTAATTTACGAACACATGCGTGTGATACTACTATATCTGTACGTAAACACGTATAATAGTATATAGATGTACATGTCCGAATAAATACGTTGCTTTACGTAAATACGTGTATGAGCGCGCCGACACGTGTATATACTTGTATATACGTGTACTATATATTTGTGTACTAAAGTATGTACGGGCATGGAGAAGCATAAATGAGCCGCTCAGAAGCCAATGCGGTTAAGTCCATTTTTTGATATGTTTTGATTTTTAGAAGTTTTGATGAAATAAATAATAATCTTCTTAGTTATTAAAGGATTTACGCGTTGGTTACTTTTTTCTAGGTTAGACAGCCCTTTTTTTAATAGCTTCTGAATACATTGTATAATAATTTCAAAAGCCATTGTGAATATGTCCACCTTTTATCAATGTTTTTTTACATAAACTTTGAAATAAAAATTAAATTCTTCTTCTTCTTTCGATATTTGTTGGCGACACTGAAAAACAAGAAACTCATAGTAACTGTAACCATTACCTTCTAATTAGAAATGTTTGAGCTTTATGGATGTGCATCAGAACACAAAAATATTACGTTGAAGTGTTTGCAAAAATTATTGTGTTATCAAAAACATTAAATAAATTTTCTTTAATAACTGTAAAAACTCTGCCTTTTTAAAATAATAAAATAGACTTGTTGTAAGGGTATAAAAACTAAAAATGTCAATGGAAATAGAACACAGTGAAAGTGAAAGTGATACGATATTTAATTCTTATTCATTGGAACCATTGGAAGAAGCTGTTACCAACAGAAAAAAAAATCAACAAGAGGACTGACAGTCAATTGGCTTAGTGTGAGATGGATAAAATTGTAAAGGTCAAACCCAAGCAGCATTAAGTTCAAACATAATTTTGACGAGGATGATATCTTTCATGTAATTGATATAAATAAAAACAAAAATAGGTAGGCTAGTAAATTAAAAAAATATAACTCAACCTATATTATATCCTAATGGCAGAACAATTTCAAGAGAAACAACAAAAGACATCATATGTTTATTAAAGTATATACCTCCAATTAAACATGACTTTTACAGGACATTAAAGACAACACGTGGAGATCAAAATTTACATTTAAATAACTCGGAAGAAGATGATGTTTGTTATGATGAATAAACATAAAACTTATGACAACAAATGTTATTTTATTATTTTTACATAAATATCTTATCTTTTTCAGCTGCCAAAAGGTATAAGTCCTAAAATTTTTAATATGCTGTCATTGTTTCAATAAGTACTTACGTTTTTAATTACACATCCCGTACATATCTTTTTTTTTTTTTTTTTTTTTTTTTGCAGAGTTTACACCTCGAAAAAAGACTTCATACACTTTTCTAATTAAATTAATAAACCAAGAATTTTAAAAACTAATGTATCAGAAAACATTAATTTTCTCAATTTTTGTGTTTTAGACTTAACCGCATTGGCTTCTGAGCGGTTCAAATGTAACCACATGCATACATGAGTCTGTATGTGGGTATACATGTCGGCCCGAGTATATACTCGTATATGCGTGTGTACAAGAGTATGAACTTGTAATCACGAGTGTAAACACGTGCTTTTACCTGTATATAAACGATTATACACCGGTATTTAGAGTTACAAGTATACTAAAAAAAGGCCTTTACATAATTGTACCAATAAATACCTACATGGGTGTCTACAAGAATATTTCTATATAGGTATATATTCGTCTATACACGTATATACTCGCTTATCTTTACAATTATTTTCTTAGCGCGTCTGTCTGTTTGTGCGTCTCTAAACCTATTTTCTCCGCACTGGCAACGTCTTCCATGTCCATGCTAGTACCGTTGGATGTAGGACGTCCAGATTAAGCCATTCCGCTCGGTTTCACCCCTCTAAACCTTAAGGGGACGGATATCAGGATGAAGAAACTTGAAATTAATAATTGTCAAACGCAGTCGGTTTCGAGTCACCGCAGGGGACGAACGGGGCTGACGAGCGAAGCGAGCAGGGGCAGAGCTGCCTATTCTATAGCATTAATTTCTGAGCGCTTCTGTCTGTGGCTGTAACCCAAGCTCCACCGGATTGGCAACGTCTACCAGGTCAATACTGGTTCTGCTGGATGTAGGAGATTCGGGGGAAGTCATTTCGCCCTGTTTCACCCCACTTATACTTAAGTAACCGGAGATAAGGGGCCGGTTATTAAACCATCAAAAACATTAAAGGCATCAATTGTCACTTGCCGCTGGTGGGGAACGGGATTGTCGAGCAGAGCGAGCAGGGGGTGGAGCCTCCTGAAATGCGTAACACGTAAATACTTGGACACATACCTATATACTCGAGTATACACGCTCATAAAAGCATCTGATATATCCATGAATATATAATCGTGAATACATGCACTAGTTGACACCTACAAACAAGCATTTGATGTCGCGCATTTACTAGTATATACACCTAATTTACGTATATACAACTATATGTACTTATATACGTCCATACTGGTGTATGCAAGTACATATACGCATTAGGCATATAAACATATATTCATGCATACTCGTGTATACCCGTATATGTACGTATGTACACTTATATGTACGTGTATACTCGTATATGTACGTGTATACTCGTATATATTCGTGTACATACGTATATTGTCGAGAGCTATACATTCATGCACATGATGTTCGTCTATACAGGTATATATACGTCAATACGCGTAAATACTCGCTTATACTCTACCAAACACATTTCCACGTGACACATATATATTCGTGAAGACTCGTGTACGCACGTATATGCTCGGATATACACGTATATACTCGATTAAACACGTACATAATTCGCATCTAATGCATAGATGCATATACTCATGTATATACTTGTATACTCATGTATGCACGTATGTACTCGTGTATATATGCATATACTCGTGTTTATAAGTGTAATCATTATAGATAACCAAAATATATAAATAATATGGTTATTCATACTGGTTTTGCATCTTTTTTTAAGTATGACCACTTTACCCCATGCTATGACCACTTTCCCCCACCCCATGGGGTAAAGTGGTCATAAATACATAGGGAAAAGAAAGTGGTATAAAAGTGCTTAAATAAATATTTTTCTTTCTAAAATTCAATGTATTGTGTTCTTCATTAACGTAATGTAAAATAACAACAAAAAAAGTTTAAATGTTTAAGGAATTTCTTTTATTTGTTATCCACTTAAGTTAGAAAACCTTGATTTTATGACCACTTTACCCCACCAGACCCTACTGTTTAAATTGCCCACAATTCGTAGCAATTGTGATCGTCCATGATATGCTACGGCACCCCAGACCATAACTCCGGGTGTTCGTCCGCTGTGGCGTTCGATAATGCATTCCGGAATGTGCCGTTCACCGGCATAGCGCCTGACACGAATTCGGCAATCCTGGTGCCCCAAATTGAAGCAGGATTCGTCAGAAAAGATGACCTGCTGCCAATCAGCACGCCAGCTCCTATGCACATTGACTCACTGTAGCCGCAGGTGGCGATCGTTTTGCGTGAGAGGAATCCTGTATAAAGGAATCCTTGAGCGCAGCCCACGCTGCAGCAGACGTCTCCGAATTGATGAAGCGCACAATGTAATAGGACTCGACCGATGCATCGGCCTGGCCGATGCATCGGCGCCGATGGTTCAACAATTTAGCCATCGGCATCGGCATCGGCGGCCGATGTTAACTTGGAGAAAACATCGGCCCATCGGCCTTAAAAAACATCGAAAAGCCGATGGAATAGGCCGACGTTTTCGAAAAAAAAAGGACCTTTGCTGTTTTACTTTTTAATACTAAGAAAAGGGAGTTATTGTTCTCATATAAAATTGTTTACTTAAATTTCAGTATGAATTTCTATTTTAATCACCCCTGAAAGAGTTTTCAATACTGCATTCAGGTACCAAACAAGTTAATTTTTGCGTTGTTTCTTGCAGCAGGATGTACGTATGTATCTCTTATAATTCGTAACTCAAAAATGGTAATCTGTAGACGGATAAATTTTCGCATGTGGGGTGTGCGTATGTATATTGCCAAATTTGAGACCATGGAAACAAATTTGAGATGGCGAAACCGGTTTTTGTGTCATTTTATTAGATTCCCGTTGAACCGACTGTAATTTTATATTTTTCGATACTTGTAATATGAATCACAGTAATGCAGTCTTTTCTGTATCGCTTCGGCGGAGTTACAAGTTTGAGGCCCGTCGAAATACATTTTGGGGCCCTATTTCTATCACAGAAGTTGTAAAACATTTATCATAAGCATTTTTGTAACTCCTACGGTGCCCTTAAGGTTATGGGACCTCTCGCGCAATTGCAGCATTTGCTATATTTTAAACCTGCCACTGCACGTCAAAACAAACTCGAGTGAGGGTTTTGAAAGGGTTTTTCTGCTCAATGTTTATGATTATTTTGAACTCTATTTTTACGACTATTTTTTGAATTTCCGAGAACACTTGCGTGCCCCTCCTCCCACTCCCTCAATTTCTGAAATCAAACTCTAGTTGTACTTCTGAGTTGTTTAAAACTAACACCATTCATAAAATTAGAGATTTTTTTTTCAAACTTTATCTATTGTTTAGAAAGAATTCAGAGCATTAATGAAAGAAATTGATTAAAGATGTTTTGAATGGTGACATAATTCGGAAATCAAGGAGATTTTTGAATTTTTTCTTCGGAAGTGCTGAAATAGATTCAGAAACTTTTCCGAGGCGTTGGTGGTAGCGGTTCTGTACTAAAAAATGAGGCCGAGGTTAAGACCGCAAAGTGTGAGTCACTCCAAAATCAGAGGGTGACCTCCCCTAACCCTCCCTCGTTGTTTCAAGCATTTCTTAAATATCTAGCGATTATTTATTTTGGTTAAGAAATGTCATTTTGCGTATTTCTCATACTTGTTTCATCTATATTTCGTAATGCGCCATCTTTTTTGCATCATTAATAGCGATTGATTTTTTTTCTGTTGTAAGTAACTATTTTTATGTACAGTCGAGTCCCAACTTACGCGAGGGATGCGTTCCAGGACTCCTCGCGTAAGTCGAAATTTCGCGTTGTGGAGAAATATATATATCCATACAAATTTTTCAAAGCATACCAATTTCTTTTAGACACTTATAAACACCCCTTAAACTGCTCTAAAGCATTCCTCAACCATATACTGCATTTTTTTGCATACAGAACTGAACATTTACTGTATTTAAAAAATAAAAAATTGTTTTATTCAACATGAAATACTTTAAGATGTACAAAATGAATGACCAATAGGAGGGAAAGACACACGGAGGTTAAAACAACACGGTACGCGCAGTATGTAGTAATACTAAAACGATGCAGTATAACAGTACTGTGCAGTAAGATACAGTAACACTATTTAAGAATTAAAAAATGAAGATGGTAATGATTTATGCTCCATGATCAAATCGTTATTCCTATCTAGTACCTTTTTAAATACGGTTGCTTCGCCTTTTCTTTCATAACGTTTCAATTTGTGGCAACATCTCCTCTTCCTGACCTCTTTATTAATACACATTACAAGAGCAGCTTCCATTTTCATAATATTTACTTTGCTAGACTGCTCTGCAAGCTTCAATATTGAAACCAAGTTCTGAACTTTTACGAATATCTTTTTGTTTTCACTTTTAATTGTACGCATGGAAGATTCACTCATACTTATTGTCGTGCTACCGTCGACATTTTGTAGTTAGTCATCGAGAATCTTAGCTTTTTTTTTTTTAATCAGAAACTTTCTTTTTTTCCCATAATCACAAACTTTAGATAAAAGTGCCACCAAGGTACCATTGTATTTCATCAACTTTAATATTGAGAATGAAAAAAAATAATAAATGAAAGTTGCGGAGTGGTTATTTGATGCACTAACATAACGATGACTAAACTAGTTTGGTGTGTGAAGTTTGCCTATCAGTGATGCTTAAAGAGATGTAATAACATTCAAATGAAATCAATATTTAGTAGTCAATAACGAAGCTGATACTTCCTTCTAAAAAAATCATGTTGTGGGCGAAAAATTCGCGTTAGCTCTAAAATTAGTTATTCGTGAAAAATTCGCGTTACAGCCATTTCGCGTAAGTCGAATCGCGCTGTAGCGGGAGTCGACTGTATTTATATAAAATCAATGAATCAGTTATTTTCATTTTTTATACGAAAGTTTCAAGAATTTTCTATTATGCAATTTTTTAAATTTCAGAAAATTGTTGTTAAATTGAAAAAAATAATTTGAACTTGTTTGTAAAGCTTCATAAGAGATAAAACAATCAAATTGATCAATATTATGTGTGCAAACATCAGATGAAGTAGTATATGTATTCAGTTATTAACTTGGTGTAAATATTGAGTTTGTTTATTAAAGCTGCGTTTTAAGAACCTCGCTCTTTTCATGGCTATTTATTTCTTTTTTTCAGCAAAAGTTATGTCACTGTTATAGCTTTTATGAGAAATGCAAACTTTTCTATTCATACATTTTAAATAAGTATAAAAATATTTCCTATTTTGATTTAATGTTGTAATTATCTGTTACCTTTTTTGTTTAATTTGATGACTAAAAAATGTCTACGTGCAATGTTTCCACTTTAATTGCGTAATTTGTTGACGTTTCATTGTTTTATTCTTTTTTTTTTTTTTTTTTTTTGAATGATTAAACAACATAATTTAATGTTTTTTAACCATGTTTAGTGTATCTAAATCCATACATTATTACAATATTACTGAAACCTTAGTTATATGTTCAAATTAAGAAAAAAATCAATTGGTTATTAAACAGTCTCTTCGATTTTCTTCGTTTTTTCCTTCTTCCTCTTTTTTTTGGGGGGGGGGGAGGGGGCTGTTGTTCTTTCTCTTTCATCATACAGCAGTCAAAAAAGGAGAAACATAACTACACCCTATACAGATTGTACGTAATACGATCCAAAAGTTCACGGACAAGCTTTACCCAGAATGGACCTTACCCAGAATAGTTCACATTACCTAAGCACATCCACCTTCAAAAGATCACCTTGAGGGACTATGTACTTTTGAAAGTGTTCATATAACTTTTGGAAACACTACTGGAAGCCATTTTTCGCTATCTTCTATGATGCAGCTTTATCTTCTCCTGACGGAAGAAAGCGGCGTCCATGCAAATGTTTTTTTACTGGGAACAGGAAAAAGTCACACGGAGCTAAATCAGACGAAACGTTATGTAATTTGTTTGTCATATCAGAGTATTGACCAATCGAACCGTGCGTCCTCAACATGAAAGTCGCCTTCTTCCTCACGATGAAGTTAAAGCTTCAGCGTAAGAGGTGTTTACAGGAGGTTGCGAAAAATGTCTTCCAGGAGAGCTTCTAAAAGCTATACGAACGTTGGCAGTGTGCATAATCGTTCAAGGTGACTATTTGTAAATAGATGTGCTTCGGTATTGTGAACTATTCAGGGTAAGGTTTTATACAACTTGTCCTCGAACTTTTAGATCATACTACGTACGTATGAGTTTTCAACTTACTATTTCATAACGTTTTGGAGTGACGCAAGTTTACGCGTATGAAGACATCACAAGAGAATTTACGATAATGGGGTTGTTTTCTTCAGTCAAAAGTAGTACTTTTTGTCACTAAAATTGATAGAATGAGCAAAAAAAAAAAAAAAAACATTGACCCAGAAAATACTTTCATTTTCCCAACAGTTATTTTTTAATTAATTTTTTTAAATGTTGGATTTTTCAAACAAGGCGTGGTCTTGATGACATCACAAATGATGCTCTTTGGCGCATTTTTCTACCACGTTTCCAAGTTATGATAATCAAGAAGCGAATTAAAATTGCGCTCTACGCTTGCTGTCAACCATATCGTTGCCAATACACGTGAGTAAAGATGCTAATTAAATATTTTGTGCTGTGAATGGCAACACTGAATGGCATTTCATCATTTTTGATGTCATCGGACAGAAACGTAAACAATGAAAGCGCACCGATTTAAGTAATTTAAAAAAAAATAATAAACTCAAACAAATTATTTAAAAAATGATCAGATCCTTTGTTTTTAAGCACGCTCTTTCAGAAAAAAATACTTTTAAAATTTTGGAAACGACCCCAATTACTGAGGAGGCGTTCAAATGGATATTTCGGTCATCTATATGTTCTTAGGTACATACGCATGTACAGATGTGCCGAAAAAACTTGTTTAGTATAAATTAGATGATCGTAAAATAGAAATTTAGGTCGAAATCTGATTTTTTTTTTTTTTTTTTTTGTGATTGCAATTCCTTTTTCGTAGAAAGGAAGTAAAGTGAAATGAGTCAATGATCCTTTAAACCCCTGACAATCTTATCAATTTATTTCTGTTTGATTTTATTTATTTATTTATTTTTTTTTGCCATCGGCCAACGGCATCGGCCATCGGCCATTTGGAGGAAAACAATCGGCCATCGGCCATCGGCCATCTTTGAACAATCGGCCAACAATCGGCATCGGCCCATCGGCCAAAAAATGCCATCGGTCGAGCCCTACAATGTAACACCTGTAGCTGTTGACCACTGTGCTGCCAATTGTCTAGTCTAGAAGAAACTGTGCGGTTCGACAGCGCAATACGCACCAGGTATGTGTCATCGCGAGCTGACGTCACATTTCGGGGTCCACTCCCGGATTTCCGAGATGTCCGACCCTCGTCCGTCCACTGCTTCCAAACACGCATGATTGTGCTGCAGTTACGCTGCACACGAGCGGCTACTGCACGATAAGACAATCCGGCTTCACGAATGCCAACAATTCTGCCCTGTTCAAACTTCAAAATTTGCTCAAATTTCGCTCTTTCGTCGAAGAGGCATAGTAAAGATTCAGTTAACGTTTACTCTAGCATGTAATCACCGATAATCATACACGCCTCGCTACAGCCGTCTATTTATATTCGGCTCGATCCGCGGTTCAGAGGGCGCTGCTCAGCATACGCATGCGCTACCGGTCTGCAATTCTAATCATTTGCATATCATGCCCTACTTCACATTTCCTGCAATTTTCAGCTCACTCGCGTACGTTTCGTGCAATTTTCACAAACAAGAGTGTATTTTTGAAAACTAGACTAAAAAAATTCGGAAACGTTTGAGTATATGGCAACTGCGGTTCATGAAATTTTCAGAAATGTTTCCGGGTATTTCGGAATTCTCTTTCTGTTATTTCCAGAAACGTTTCTGAGTCTTTCGGAATCCTCTTCTTTATTTTCCAGAAACGTTTCTGAGTATTTCGGAATCCTCTTTCTGTACTTTTCAAAATTTTCTGAATATGTGCAGCTGCAGTTAATGAAATTTTCAAAAATGTTTCCGAGTATTACGGAATCCTTTTCGTATTTTAAAAAACGTCTTCTTCGAACAGTTCGGAATCATTTTTCTGTGATTTTTCCCCCCCTGAATGCATCGCTTTTTTTTTTTTTTTTAATTTTATCTAGGATGTGTTGTGTACTATGACAATTTTAATTGGTTCTTTCTCATCTAACAGCAACAAAGCTGTGAAACATGTGATCATGAAATCATTCGGTTTTATTTATTTATTTATTTTATTTTTTGCACTTGTAACATCCTGTAGGGCAGACCGGGGCACGTTTACGCTGATTTTTTTTCAATGAATTTTCTAATTTTTATGTTTTAACCTAGGAAATTTTAAACATTGTGTGTTTTATGAAGCAGTTAATGGAAGTCAAAATTTGCATATTCAGTTGTTGCTCAGCTTGTGTTTTTAACCGTAAAAAAAATGTTTTTTCACTCGATGCGTAAACTTGCCCCGAACACGTGGCAAGTTTACGCATCGAGTGGGGCCCGTTTACGAATATTACAAATGATGCCAAGTAGCTAGTGAAATAGATATTTAACCAAATTTAAATGTTTTATTTTCTCTTAAAACACATTAAACTTAAGAAAATCGCAAATAATTAATTAAAGATTATTTTATAAGCTAAACTAAATTCATTGGGCTTAATGCTAATTAAAAACAGAAACTATTTAGTCATTTTCTTCATCACTGTTAAATTTTACTAACAAAAATAAAGTGTTTCTTTTCGCATACTTGTCATGGAATAGCGTTTTGACATCTAAGACATTGAACCCTGTCTTGTCCTTTTTTGCATTGGGTGTGTGCTTTCAAACAATACATGCAAGCAAAAGTTTCTACTTCGTAAACAGAATCGTCCACTTATTTCCTTTTTACAGAGTGTACTAACTTTTTCCCTGTCGCAGGTTCTAGTTTCCTACTTTTTTCTTTGATGTCTTCTATTTCTGCTTCAATAGAAACTTGTAAATTTTAAAGAAATTTCTGCTTTTTGTTTTGTTCTGCACATTATAGTTTTTTCTTTGCTGCTTCTAACTGCTCTTGTCTGAGGACTTCTTTAATCGGAGTATCAGTTAAGATTGTGAGCATCCTCTTCTTTTTTCCTTTCCTGGTAACTAAGCTTTGGTCGTACTTTTTCAAATAGTCTCAGTTGGAGTAGTCCATATGAGACGATGTGGAAGGCCTATTGTGAGAAATACTTGGATTATCGATAAGTTTTTTCATTATTTTAACATCTTACGTGGTTCTGTTAGTGTTTTGAACGTAATGTCTTACCATCTTTAAAATAAAGAAAGTGTATTAGTGAAAAATTTAAAGTTGAACATGCATGAATACAACACTGAACACTCTATGATTGCAAGCTATAAGTGTTTTATTATTATAATTATAATTATTTTTAACGTTCAACAAAATTTAATCACTTTTCTGTTCATACAAATACAATTCTCAAAAAAGGATAAAATTCTGCTAATTTTTATATGTGTATTTGTTCTTATCTAAGCATTATTTCTTCACAATAAGCTTCAAAAAGCTCAACAAAAAATTTACTCAACTTGGTAGGAAACAGATTTTTCTATCTGCATGCTAAACCGAAGCTCGACTGATGCTCAAAATTTTGTGAGAATATTTGCTAGGTGCATCAATCTGGTATGACTGTTCGCTATCCAGTTATAACTCGTTTTGGCAAAAGGGCACTGAGTAAACATGCTCCATACGAAACGCGCCCCAGTCTACCCTATAATTTCTAAATATTATCTTGCCAAGGATAAAGCCAAGTAGCGTGACTGGACAACAAACCAATACCAAAACGTTTTTGTCAAAATTAAGTATAGTTAAACAAATAATTATGAAAGAAATAATAAAGTGTTGCTGTAATTGATAGTTGGAATAAATTGTTCATAGGACAAATGCATTCAAAATTACACTCGAAATAAACTTTCACAAAAGGGAAAATGAGTGATCGAGGAAATGGAAAAAAATAAAAACATGGTGCAAAAAAGTGCACGGAAATGCGATTCATCTAACCATCTAGTAATGACTATATCATTTTGAAATCTTTCCGCTATTTTTGTTTAATGATATTCTATTAGTTCCTACTTTTAAAGCCAAATTTCTACATCAATCTATTGATTTTGGTTCTGTATCATGGAAACTGAAATGTACATTAAAAATACGAATTATTTTGAAATAAAAAAAAAAATTTTAAAACTGCCTTCAAAAAAACAGCCAAGGAACAAAAAGCAAAAAATAATTGGTCACACTAACATACAATTTCCTACCCAAACCTATAAATCAAATTTATTTTACAAAACCAGCAGAAAAATCAACTAAACTAAACACACAATGATAAAATAAACACTGATTTTAATTACTATACGACAAATTATTTTAATACCTAACTCATTATACACGCTCTCTTAGTTTTTAATCAACTTTTGAAGTCAGTGCCTCCTACAAACTACTACCTATCGTAACTGACTAGGTTTAGCTTTAAAGATTAGTTTCGTGTTTGTGTTTAGCTCAGGATTCGGTGGGTTGTCAGTTAGGTTAGGTATAGTAGTTTATAGGAGGCACCGACTTCAAAAAGTGATTAAAAATTAAGAAATCGTATATAATTAGTTAGGTATAATTAGTGTTAAAATAATTTGTCGTATAATAATTAAAGTCAGTTTGGGTCTTTAGTATAGTTGATATTTGTACTGGAATTGTAAAATAAAGTTTATTCATAGGTTTTGCTAGGAAATCGTTATGTAAGTGTGACTAATTATTTTTTGTTTTTTAGTTCCTGGGTGCTTTTTTTGGAGGTGTTTCTTTCTTTTTTTAATTTAAAAATAATTTTTTCTTTTTGATGGTGTAACTATAAAATAGGCACGTAGGATAGGGTGTATGGTACATGACGGGGAGGCCTTTCTTACGGATATCTTACATGAAAAATCGTCGATCACAGAGTCTAAAAACCGCTAAAACGTGCGCAATAAAGGAAGAAATAGAGCATAGCGTCTCGGAGTCTTCCGAAGACTGTGAAGAAAAGCTTTTTTAATGTGCAATTATGTCTTCATCGTCAGTTCATCTTTAAAAAAATTATGTATTTCGAAATCATTTGTACGAGTCACTAAAAAAACCAACCCAAATCGCTTTAAATGTGCCCATACAATTTGAAGAGTTTCCTCGATTTCTTCAGGATCCTGTTATCATATCTTGACCTGATGAATAATATACCACCGGGGAAGTATACTCTTTCAAACAAAAAAAAAAAAAAAAAAGAAAATTCTAAATCGGTCCAGGCGTCTTCCAGTTATCGGGGGACATACATAAAAAGATTTCCCCAAATTAGAAACCTCCTCCTTTTTTGAAGTTGGTCAACAAAAAAAAAATATTAACCTACATTTTACATAGTATGAATGTCAGTCATTTAGAGTAACTTTGATCCAAATCGGTTAACTTTGCACCACTTTAACTTTTTAGCACTATAGAACTCTAATTACTCGAATTCCGACCATCCGAATCGCTGGTTATCCGAATTGCTTTTAGAATTTTAGAAAGAAAATAATAAGACGGAAACCTACTGCAATTCGAAAAACAATGGTTCTGTCTATTGTCCTTCCCACCGCGAAGCTGGTGCAGTCCCATCGCCTACACCAGGAGGCACCAGTCGTGGGTCCATAGTGCAGTTCTATTGATAGTGGCTAACTTCCGTCCCTAGGTGACAAGCTCTTTAATTTATTAATTGAAAACTAGTTTTCTTAAGATAATTATCTTCCGTTTTCAACCCTACATGCAGTAGGTAAAAAATCAAAATAGACCTCTTCATGGAAAAAAAATCCAACTATCCTCGGGTTCCAATTGGTTCGGATAGTTGGAGTTCTACTGTATATTTAACTTTTTACAATGCTAGAAAGCCCATTGCTCAGTGCTGTACTCTCCTACCAAGGTTATGAAGTATCTTTTTTACTATTTATTTTACAACAAAAAAAAAGGCAAAATTGAACAAAGGCAACATTCAATAATTGAAATTGGTGCAAGCAAAGTAATTTTGAAGTAATTGAAAGTACTCTTTCTGCATTGATGAAAGCGTGTTGCACAGTTTTATAAACAATAGAAATCTTGCTATATTATGAAGTTCAAAAGGAAATAGCAACTTAATTACGTTGAAGAATGTAGAAAAAAAAACAGACCTTAATGCTTTTAAAATATTTATGTGTTGAAATATTCAGGCAGAGGTTTATCATTTGCATAGGAGCTCACTGGAGCTGAAATTGTGAACTTCTTTGATTTTTTTTTGACGCACGCTATGAACCTTCTCTCAGCGAATTTAGTCAAACAGATTACTTGGACTGACATGCTTAGCCTACAATGTCATTTAGTTACAGTACCATAGTATATGCACTGTTCTAATGTAACAGCTCTTGTATGTAGCATGAAAAGTGTTACCCTTCTATTTGATTAATTAAAAGCTTCTTTTCTTTAAATATTTTCTCCCTCTCATTTTTAACATCCATACATTAATTGATTAAAATTGAGCCCCATTGTCAGAAAACCACAATTATCCGAATTTTTGATCATCGGAATGAGAAATCCTACTGTATTTCGTAAAAAATATGAAAAATCTTAATTAATTAGCAATTTTTGTTTAAATTTAACAACTTTTGATAGGACCGAGTAAAAAATAAATATTTTTTTAGAAAATTCCTTTTTCAAGTAAATGCATTTTATAGAGTCAATAATTATACAAAAAGCAAACAGCGGCTTAGCATTAATCTTCTACGACTTTGCGTCTTTTCAAGTCGCATCTATTATGCCGTTTCTAAGGTTACGTCAGAGGAGAGCCGATCAAAAGTTCCCACATCTACAAAATCATGCCAAGGAAGAAATTCATTTTCAAAATCAGAAGAAGCTTTAAGTGAAGAAAGAAGCATTCCTTATGAGGTATTTTCTTCGTAAAAAGTCAAAAAAAAAACTGTTGCTCAAACTACGTTTATGTTTCAAAGTCGCGCTCGTACTCACAGCAACGTTTTAACTGTGTCTGGCGGTATGTTTGGCCCATGCGATTGGTGTGGCTGCTAACAAAATGCATTGAAATAGTTCCTTGAGTATCATAATATAAAAATTGAGGCTTAGAAAATAAGTAAGGTTGTGCCACTGGCAGCCATTAGTGCCCATGGGACGTGTCTGGCAGTTTGGCTATGAACTATTGACAATATTCTGTAAAACATACGAAAAATTCAGCACTCAGAAAATAAGTAAAGTTATCAATGTTTTAACGTACATTCAGAACCCAGTACCTGAAAATTGGCCCTCTGTCTAAGTTAGCAGGCATAACTGGTGGACCTGAAAACTGAGACCTGATGAAAAAACGTGAAATGTAGAGAAAACATAGATTCGGGGGACGTAAAATCAGGGTTTCACTGAAATCCTATTTCATGTTCGTTTTACTAGGTTTTCTGCTTCAACAATATTGCTTTTTGAAAGCAGACGATTAGAGGTGGGCAATGTCGTTCTATTTAATGTTCCGTTCATTCTTGTGATCCGTTCATTCAACTCGTTCATTTGAACGACTTCGTACATTTAAAAAAGTTGCTGGTGATTTCTCTGCACGATACTCACGAACATCCAAAATGTTTCATTAGATCAGAAATATTCTTTGAAGGAAAAATAACTAAAATTATCTAAAAGTAAAAAAATATGCCTATGAAAAAATTAAAAAACAAAATATTCAGGTTTAGATGTATAAAGCGATTACAGTTCATTTTGTTAGATATTTCTCAGTTGCCGAATGGCAAGATACGTTTTCCTTTCCAAAAGTCGCAGGTTCAATTACGGCAAGTCAAAAAATTAAGTTAAGTATTCCGCTGTCCCGGTTGAACATTTCAGAAATCTGGCAATCCTACCAATAGACCATGTATAACGAAAATATAACAACAAATATATCTGTAGCTCAGTCGAAGTACCGGATAACTCAGGGGTTCTCAAACTAGGTGCCGTAGCATTAGGCGAGGAGTGCCGCGAAGTATCCATGTCATCAATATAGTATATGTTAGGTGGGTTTACCAAATAAGATCATATCGACCAATAAGGCCATTCTCCGATTTTTTGATGAAGCATAGCAAAAATTCGCAAGATCGTGGCTTCATCTTCATCAAAAAGTGTAACTGATGATCAAACGTTTTCAACAAGCAGTTACAGACAAAAGTTATTACAGGAGAGTGATGTAAAAGCAGTTACAGTAAGATTTGTCTCCACATGGTTCACTGTAGGTTACTATTTTTTAAAAAGTTGTTGATTGTTCTTGTAGATTACTTTATGCAGCTGAAGAATCCACAAAGATAAATGCCACTGTATACACTTCCGAATTTTTTTCCTGTTATTTGATAACCAAGAAAAGTAGATTATTGGCCATTAAGGCCGTGTTTAGCCTTCTTAGAACTCTGGTGTCTTTATAATATGACACCGGAGTATCCATGGAAGTAAGGTACATTTTGGTAATATTTTTGAGGTTATCAAATGTGATTTACTATACAGTGATATTAAAGACTCTTTCAATTCATTTTAGTATGGTAGTTTTTGGCGTTTTTGTCTTCAACTTTGCATGAAGTAATCTTTTCCCAGAAAGGAATTTATATTCCTAATAAATCTAAATCGCTTTTCTTTACTAAAGCTGCGGAGAAACACAATTAAAACTTTAATTTTCACTGGGTTTCATTTTTTTTTTTTTTCTTAGTTTTTATGAGTTATCTAAAGAATGCAAAAGTTGAAGCAATTCAATCATAAAAGAGAAATATGTTACGCTTTGAACCTTATGTTAGCCGTATTTGGCGCACTTACTTAAATAATAGAAATAGCCTAGGATGCCGTGAGAAAATTCTAATTCTTCAAAGGCTGCCGCGAAAGTTTGAGAACCCCTGGGATAACTTAATAAAAATAAAAAAATAAAAAAGACTCACCTAAAAATATTAGGAAGCTTCAAAATTATTCCACAGTAGGGGAGAGTGTTGTACCTTGGGACACTTTTTATATTTTAATTTTTAAAGACAGTTATTTAAATCCAATTTAAAATCTAAAAGACACATTAAAATACCCCAATATATTTCTCTGCAATATGATTTTTAAAATTCAGATAATTTGAAAATAAAATATTGCCAGTCATTTAAAGTAAAAGTTCCAAACTGTACCAAGGTACAACATCCTATGGTATCTTGGGACACATCCTGTTGCACCATAGGAACCCTTCATTAATCAGGAAATAGCCATATACCAATTTTGAAAAAAAAAAAAAATTCATTGTAATGAATTAAATTATGAATAACGAATCATTTTCTTCTATTAAATGTGTTTAAAAGACTTGTGTCATCAGATTCGAACATTTTTCCTTGTTCCTACACATATATTAATTAGTAAGAACCATGCATATGGTACTCCTTAGGACGTGTCCTAAAGTACAGTATGTTCGGTTGTCTTGAGGTACAATCACTCGTAGTTTAAGAAGAACCAAAATCGTGGTCAATCTAGATGCACTATCATTATTTTCTCAAAACCAAAATATTTAAAATACTTCTCTTTTATAACAAAATAAATTTCAGTTGATTACTTTAAAAATACAAAGACAGAAAACGAAATTTAAAAAAAAAGAAAATATTTCCTTTGGAGTCATGAAATTTTCTTTCTCACACAAAATCATCAATTTAATTCTTTTGGTACTTATTGTTACAATGTAGTAGTACAAGTTAGTAGTGAAGGTTACTATTAGAAATTGCAAAATACACGACTACTAAAAATAGACTGTTAAAAATTAGCAGTGTCCCAAGGTACAACACTTTCCCGTACAGATGAGAACAGAAAAAAAAACTCAACACTTTTTAAATAGAGAAAGAAATTAGAC
Source organism: Uloborus diversus (assembly GCF_026930045.1). Taxonomy (NCBI): domain Eukaryota; kingdom Metazoa; phylum Arthropoda; class Arachnida; order Araneae; family Uloboridae; genus Uloborus; species Uloborus diversus. The sequence goes on along the minus strand of NC_072733.1, from coordinate 38,622,005 downwards.
AGTAATAATCCACTAGTCAACAAAAGAGATCTTTTTATCTGCATCCTGGTTTAAAATAGTCAATTCATACTAGTTTTGGGTAGAGAAAAACGAATATGGCAGTGGATATTTTTCTATTAGCTTTTTTTTTTCAAGATACATAAAAGCCCACTGGAGAAAGATGCACAGCAACCATGCATTGATTTAAAGGTAATGTTAAAAAGAAAAAAAAAATCCTGTGCAATAAATGTTATTAGATAGGTCCTATTTTATTAAACAATGCTTATTTTATGGAAAGCAGTGGTTACTTTTGACTTTATTTCTGTAATCTTTTCATTTTCAACTGTTTTTTGTACATTAAAGAAAGATCATTGTAACAGTTCAGCAGAAATTGGTGAGCATTAACTCAGCCGAATGACCTTGATATTTGCGTTCCATTGTAAAGATACGGGTAGTATCAAAATAACGGAAACACCTGTGAATAAAAGTGAAATTTTTGAATGTGCTTCGGAAGTAATGAAGAAAAAAACTAAGTTTATATATATATATATATATATATATATATATATATATATATATATATATATATATATATATATATATATATATATATATAGCAATGTTCATATTCTGATTGTATATGGTGACTTAATTGAAGTCCTGGAAGCCTTGGATTTTTTTCAAGCACGTGAAATGTCGGACCTCTCAAACTTTAAAAGAGGCCAAATTGTTGGAGCGTGTCTAGTTGGAGCAAGTGTAACTGAAACATCTCAACTTTTTTGGCGTGCTCAACTTTTAGCAGCCCGTGACTAGTTTCGCCCTTGTTGGAGCTAGTCAGAATTTCAATTTTTGCTTGCTATTCTGTCTAAGCTCTAGTTATGGGGTGGAAATTCACAGTTTGTATCTCAGAAATAATTTAAGTAGTTCCTACAATTTTTCAGCTTTAGAGTATTTGTTCATGTAAAAATGGTGCCACTTTACAACATATTAACTTCTTTGAGCTTCGGATTAGTGGTTCACTTGATGATTAAATGAGTACAACAAACCAATAAAATTTAAATCATATAAAATTTATTTCTCAAGGTGTGGCATTTTAAACATTTTATTTAGCCACAAACAAAATGAAAATTTAACTTATAAAAACATCAATATCTTGATATTTATTAAAATATAGATATACACACATACATATAGGCTTAGAACATTCTAAAACAAACACTTTTATATATAGTAAACATTTATAAAATCAAGTATGAAAATGACTAGTACATATGATTGCAGCTCAACACATACAACAAAAACTACTTTTCAAAGTATTCCAAAAGGCATATTCAGTATAAATTCACATATGCACTGATTTTTGTATTTACTATACAAGAATCAACAAATATTAAATTGTTACTGATAACTCTAAAAATATTCAACATTGTTTTAAATCTAGTACAACTACATGACATTTAACTCAAAAACTCAATTAAAATTGAATTTTATTTTTGCAATTTGATGAATTACTGTAGTAGTCTTACGAAATAACTAGAAACTAACATTTAACAAATACAAAGTCTAAGTCCAGAAACTTGATAAGGTTCATTAAGATTTTATCTACAAACAGATTAGGCCTTTTTTAATCACAAGCTTTTAGTATCATCATTTTTTTGTGCAAACTACTGATCATTCCAGTGCAAAATCATACATGAAAACAGCTAAAATTGAACATGCCTTACATGTTTCAATCTATTATTGCAAAAAATATACCATATACGTTATATATATATATATATATATATATATATATATATATATATATATATATATATATATATATATATATATATAATCTTTTTGTTATCAATGCAAAATGTTCACTCTGAAAATCACTCTACCAAGAAAAAAATTAACTTTCTGTTTCACTCTTCTTTAGATTAAATATGGCATTTTAATTCACTATTTTCTCAGTCACATTACTTTAATTAAATTCATTAGTTTATGAACGCTCTAACTTCCACGTACCTCATAGTTTTCTAGCCATTTCTTCTCATAAGTAACATTAAATGTAAGACATTGAAGAAAATATTAAGCAACTGTATTTAGAGGGTTTAAGAAAGAAAAGACACATAAAAAAGACTAAAGATCACTATGTGTTATACGTGCCCTTGAGTTATGCCTCCCCCACCCCTTTTTCCATTTTTTTTACTTATAAAAGCTGACAGATATGGATACACTTTAAAAAAGATACTGAGTGGAAAAATCAAAATGCACTTATGAAAAAAATTATTTTATCTAATTTCTCAAATTGGCATTGAATCAATAAGACAACATTTAACACATTATAACAGCGTAATATAGAAAATTTATTCATAGTGGCTTGAGATCAAAACATGTGGACCTTAAACTATAAGTGTCTAAAAATATTGGTTTCATGTATTTTTTACTATGGTCTAGATGCTGTTATGTGTGTGTATGAAAACTATGAATATATATATATATATATATATATATATATATATATGTCTATGGTTGCTGTTAACTTCAAATTAGAATTAATTACAAACTTAAAATATGCAGAATTCAATGGAAATATTTGCTGTCATTTCAAGAGTTTGAATTTCAAAATGTAATACATCTACAGAACAGCATTCAACTAAAATCAATAAATGAGAATTTAAGAACCATTTTCAACTATTCTAAGTGGGCAATGGTTCTAATGAGAGACTTAAAAATCAATAAAAGGCAATAATTCAAGGAATGCAGAGGCACATGTCTATCCTGTGCTTTATTAAAGTTACATTCTATACTGATAATAAATGGATGTTAATATACATGTTGATTTTAAAAAAAAAGTATATTTTTGAATAAAAAGTCAAGAGATTTTTTTTTTCCTTTGAATAAAATGGTTCAAAATAATGAGTTAATGCAGTTTAATGAGGAAGTGTACTAAAACATTTTCACAATTTGAAACTGATTTAACAAAAACTACATCTTTTTGGTAAATTTCAATATAATTATCATAGACATGAGCAACTACAATTAGAATTTTAAATACTGTTTGAATATTTAATATAAAAAATTTGAACTTTTTTTTTGAATAATTATATAAAAAGCATATTTTATTAGCAACACATTGTATAACAAAAAAAAAAATTTAGATCTCACCTATATATATTTCTTTTTGAAAAGTAACAACTTTTTTTTTTTGAAAAGAAAAAAATTCTTGACCGATGACATTTTTTATCTAATCTCTATTCTTTATGAGGAAAATCAAGAGTTGAGTTTTGTATTGGAAAACGCATTGCACAGATCTGCCTACATTAATCAAACTAAGCATATTTAACAATATAAAGTCAAGTAGTCATAACAAAACTCAAAAAATAAATTATACAAACGTGTCATTTGCTGTGTAAACATTTCAGGTCAGGTACAACTTAAGTATTCCGGACAGAATATGGTAGGACATTTATTCATTTTTTATGAAAGCTTCCTTTGTGCATTTATCTGATTGCAAAGTTAAAAGAAATCGACTAAACAAAATTTTAATGCTTCTGCTATTTGCACAAATATTAGATTTGAATAGTATTTCAGAAAGAGAGAGGCTGGAAGCAGTTGTGAAACATGGATATAATAGTTCTTGTTTTCCATCTCATTATAAGATCTCTATACAACTTTATAGACAAACATATCCAAGAAAAAACACTTATCATTTTAGAGACTGAAAGCTTTTGAGAATCCATAGAACAAGCATAATGAATAAATAACCAATTTTTTTTATTATACACAAAACCTTCCGAAATGTAAAAAAATCACCACACACATATTATATATATATATATATATATATATATATATATATATATATATATATATATATATATATATATATATATATATATACAGGGTGTTTCATTTTAACCTGCAAAACCTTTATTTTCGCAACCGTTAGTCCTAGATGTATACTTCCAATTGCAAAAATGTTCAAAATCAGATGCTGAGTTAAGATATTGAAAGTTTGAAGTGAAAATAAAAATAAGTCAAAAAATACGAAATTTTACTTCTTATACGGGCCCCAGGTCCTTCAATTTATATTTAGGGAACTAATTTCCATTGAAAAACAATTCCAACACAAAAAGTTTGACATTAGAAGGATCAATATTCACCGAGATATGAAACGCAGCGTTTAGTGACTTACACCACTTTTCACTCACCGTCAATAACACCTTTTGGGGGAAAATATAGCGGTTTACAAGGGTTTAAAATTAAATATGTGCATAGAAATTGGTTTTTCAAATTGTTCGAAGCTTTGTAGTGTGTTTTTGCGTATCATGGCATAGCTCATTTATTTATTTTTTAATAGCAAGAAAAAATAAAAATACTTGGTTTTTTTAACTTTGACAACCAGTCATTCTTCTGAAAGGGCGATAAGTTCCAATGTCATCTTCTGTATGGTCCGTAAAAACTTTTAAACTCGAATATCTCCTTGAGTTTTGGTCACACAAATGTCAAGAGTTTTTTCTGTCAGTAATAGTTTTCAATGGAGATTATTTCTCTAAATATTACCTAGGGCCCGTATATAAAGTTACATTTTTGTATTTTTTGACTCATTTTTATTTTTACTTCAAACTTTCAATGCTCAGCACCTGATTTTGAACATTTTTGCAATTGGAAGGATCATCTAGGACTAACGGTTGTGAAAATAAAGGTCTTGCAGTTTAAAACGGAACACCCTGTATATATGTATGTATATATATATATATATATATATATATATATGTGTGTGTGTGTGTGTGTGTGTGTGTGTGTGTGTGTGTGTTATAAGAAAGACAAAAATTGAATTTTAACAAGTTAAATATTTTATACTTTCAAATATCTGTAACATTTTAACAAAAACTTGATTTTATCAGTCAATAACTAGAGAAATCTTCTGATCTAACTACATTTATAACGTGATACTTAGGGTCATAAGTTTTACTATTAAAAATGAGGGTTGTTAAAGGTGTTATGAAAGAGGATATAAGAAATAATTTTAATAATCTGAAAAATATGCTTTAAAATCTTTAGAGGAATTGGTTCTAAAAAAATTAAGAACATTGAAAATGAAATCAAACTTCAAAGCACAAGCAAAGTGTAAGCAAAAACAAAAGGTTCTGGAAAAGATAAAATAAAGGGGAGAGGCAGAAAAATGAAGCTTCTGTATGTGGCAGTTATAAAAATTTTGTGATATTTATATCAACAAAACTTTGTTTCTTTTTTTACCTTTCTTTTCCCTAAAAGCAACATAAACAATAAAATCAAGAATGAATTTCCTAAAAATAATTTTTTTAAAAAATCAATGTTTTGAGACCATTTTTGAGAAGAAAATTGTATAACTACCGTGAAAATCTTTATAGTTAATGATGTAGTCAGACAGAATTTAAAATAAGGAAATATGAACAGAGCACAAGTTCAGAGCCCAATTTCTTAATAGGCAGAGTAGGCAGCTGCCTAGGGTGGCAAATTTTCTTAAGGGCGGCAAATTTTGCTTCAATCTCATTTTTTAAATTATTATTCTTGAAAATAAAATATCATTTTTTTTTTAATTTTCCCCAACACAGTGACATAACTGATCCTAACTTGTCAGCAAGTTTGACCGTAATTGTTGAAACCACAGAAAATGTGGTGACGGACTTCTAGTAATGGGTAATCAGTTTCATTTTTAGCTTGCGGCAGGGATGGAGTACATCCCCTATAGAAAACATACACTTTGATCTATACTTTCCAAGAATTTCTTTAACTGAAAGAAGGTCCTTCCAGAGTGCATCAAGGAGAGAGCCTCAGGTAAAACAGACATAACATCTGGTTTCTCATAAAAAGACCATCTGAAGCACTGGAAGGGCTGAGTGACCCTCCTTCTGCATTTAAAAAGAGCATTTTATTCCTCTTACCCTTAGGAGTGTTCATCACGAAGCATTACTTGAATGTTTTAAAAATTGGAAAGTAATTTGGGATTATTATTTCCGCTCAGTAAGTTAGTTAAAACCTACTCCGTTAAAAAAAAAAAGCTTAAATAGTTTTGTCCATCAATTTTTAGAAACAAATCAAAATATTTTTTTTTAATTTTTAATATGTATTGTTTATATACTATAGGTGACGCTTTAAAACGCCACAATTTGATTGTTTTAATATACATATTTGAATATTGAAAAAGAAAGTAAGTAAACCAAACGATTTTGAAATTACGGTGTTTTTTATTGCTCAGTTACTTTTTGTTTGGTTGCTTTGTTAACGAAAAAGTGAACTAAATTCTGTTTTGTCAATTTAAATTCTGTTGTCAGTTTTATGAGTGTTTAAAATCAAATGCAAAATTTCAGATACACACGATATAATTGTAATAAATAGTTTTTTAATTCATAGCGCTTTTGAAACAAACTAAAAAGAATAAAATTCTCTAAGCTTTGTGCAGATTTAAAGCTCAATAGGGATTCAACATGCCTTACAGATTGCCTAAAAAGTTTCTGATTGCAAATTTTAATAGCAATTAAGATACTTGCAATATTTAAAAGGAAAAACATGGGGTGCATGTACTAAATAACTATAAGAAGTATAAAGAGTACAAACATACAATATATTTTTTTCACGAAAATAAAGCTATCAACAATTTTGCATTTTGATTATTTTGTGAATTTACTATTAACAGAATCAAAATTTGATTATAATATATATAAAGTTTAAATATTTTGTGAGTCTTAAATTTTCTCTATTATGACGGGCTCGTGGAAATTAAAGCCTAGTGAAAAAAGTGCTTTTCAGTAGTCAAATTGACTGTAAGTGGAGGGGGCAGCAGATTTCAAATCTGCCTAGGAGCGGCATGAAGCTAAATTCGGCCCTGCACTAGTTCAATAACAACACAGCAGTGCAAAAAATGTCCTACAAATGAAATGGGTATTCCTTGTATACTTTCCCCTCAAAATAACTAATCAGCAATTTATGCTAATCACACAGTTTCACCAAAAACGCTTTTTTTTTTCCCTTTTTTTGATAAATTTGCAGCAGCCGTCAGTGATCTCTAGGGAAAAGCTTCCATCCAGGCAACAAAAACATTAAATATCACCCACAAATTGCCTTTATTTTAGGACTGCATATTGAACTCGGTTTGATGGAAATTCTGGACAGAGAAGGAGTGGCTTTCATGCATCTCGGGAACAAATTCAAAAATTTAAGTCACATAAAGGTACAAGAAGGTGTTATTATTGGCCCACAAAATAAAGCATTCTTTAACATGAAAAGTTTTTTATAATAATAAACTGTCAGAAGCAGAAAAATAAGCCTGGCTGGCATTCAAATCAGTGTGCATTTCTCATATGAGATATGAGCCTGCTACAAAAACTGTAAGTGCTGTAATATTTTGGTTTTAATATATGAATTAAATTTGTTATGTTAATACCGAATTCCATAGTTTCATTCAAAGCAGAGGGGAAAAGTTCAAATTTGTTGCACAGTGAAATTAATAGAAAAAATTCGGAACTTTTCTGCAGTTATTTATATTTCTTGTACATATATTTTTAAAAAACAGCCTAATTTGGAAAGCGAATAAGTTTTAGTAAAAATGTTTCAATAACAGTTTTATTCTGAAAAATATTTTACAAAACAGTAAGGCGAACCTTTTATTTATTCTTTTTTTTTTTTTTTTTTTTTTTTTTTTTTTTTTGTCCTACCTTTATGGAATACACAAGTTGCTCAACCTCTTCAAGTACAACTAACAGCTTTCAACAGTTATCACATTAAGCAGCTTGGTAATCACAGTTTTTCTTTAACAAAATTTAAATAATATACACATAAATGCAAAAAGCAAACTACATACATAACAAGTATTGGAATCTTAATTTATACATGAAATCCAACAAATCAGAGAATCTTAATGTTTAAATCTATGAAATATCAACATGCATAACAATTATATATGTACAACTACTGAACAATTAAATAGGAAAAAAAATTATGTTTTCATTGGAATCAATACCTAAGTAACACAGCATTACAGTGGTGGACAAAAGTAGCATTTCTTGCCAAAAAGAAAAATCTTTTTGCACTATTAATGCATGATTTTGTTCAGGTGAAATCAATTTAGTTGCTACAAAGCAAGGTAAGAGATTATGCAAACACCAAAGTTATCAAATATTTAATAAACCTGGCTTCAATAAAATGTGCAATAAGAAGGGGAGAATGATTAAGTGTCATATTCTAGAAAGCAGTTTGAAAGCTCAGCTCTGCACATTTAATTGACACCATAGGAAAAAGTTACTGTTGCTTTAGCTTTAGAAGTTTATGAGATTGATTATTTAAAAGGAAGGATGCCTGTGGCCTAAGTTTGAAAGTGAACACATTAGAGTAATCAATTGGTAATGGCAAGAGAAGTGCTGGATTGGGCGAAAAGAATGAAAGCTACAATGTCTCTACAGCTGCCTTGAGGCCATGTCACGACTAATTGCTCCCATCATAAAGGAGAAATGAGGTGCTACACATTACTTGACAAGTATCACTAATTTAATAACTTTTTAATGTAAAACACTATATTTGCATGTTTTTATATTTTTCCACAAATTTTGCTTTTCTTTTTTTTTTTTTTTTTATCCACTGCTGTAAATCGAGAAAAATAAAATACTTTAATTGCATAAACTTAAAAACAAATCAATATATAACTTGTATATCCAGTAGGTAAATTAAAATCTTAAGATAATAATAAGCATAGACTAAGTGCCAAACAGAATACACTTTCCACTGAAAACAACAGCTCATTTATCACTTTAATGCCGAATCTTCATTTGTATCATTCTTAGAAAGTATGATCACTTTTCTATATAAAAATCATAATAAATATTAAAGTACAATACCGAGATAAAATCATAACATCATACACAGCTTCATTAATCTATTTTTTAGGTGTTTAACCCTCCAGGCAAAAGCTATGTCCACTCAATGTATAACAGACTACTGCTAGGAGAGTTAAAAGTAGTTTTCTAGATTCAAAATTTTAACTGTGCATGTAATGTAAGTACATAAATATCAAATTGATACAAATGAGAAGCTTTACACTTAATAAATAAAACTTTATGCCTAAAAAAACAATTTACAGAAAAGTTTTTACTGTTTCTCACAGGGAAATTATCACAGGTTATTTTTTTTTTTTTCTTGAGTTAAAAGACATGCAAAACAAGTGATGCATTTGCTTAATATGAAGTACAACTGAAAAAACAAAAACTATGAAACAGCTTTCATAAGGTGTAAGAAATGAGAACAACAAATGAATGTTAATATTTTTGAAATTAAAAAAGAAAAAAAAAGAAAGAATTATGCAAGTTTATATGAAAATACAATTGATTTTTTTTTTTCTAAAAAATGGATATTAGAATGGCGTTTCAAAGTTTAAAAAAAAAAAATCAACAATATCATACCTCCTTTTGGAACTTAAAGATATAAGCAGGACAGAAATTGAGCTAAAAATTAAGTTTATCAAAACATCTACATAAAATTGTATTTTATTATTAAATATCTATTGCAAATAGTCATCTGCCACGAATTTTATAATACATGTGGCTTTCCAAAGAAGATTTTGGATTAAAATTCTAATTTAAGCAGCTCAAAAGGAAACTTTGTCCACTAGTTAATGCCTACATAAATATCAAAGAAAAATTCACAGGGTGTCAAACTGTCCAATCATTAAAAAATGAATCTTTTACATTAATATCTGACTATGATAAGCAACATTAATTTTAAACATTTTTATCATGCAAAAATAGGATGCACAACAATGTGATTGATGACAAAATTTAAAAAACATTAATAATTAAAATGGAGCAAAACCAGCAATATAATGGCCTGAAAACATATGTCATAATTTAACATGTGAGTGATGACTATTTGCAGAGTTAGTTTATTATGGAGTTGGAGCTAACAATTGTGCATAAGGAGTACCCACTGGATGTGAAAGATCAGGGATATCTCCAACTCTTATATAACTACATGTACTAGTAGGTTCGGGTGTGTTTTTACAATCTGATTTACCTTTCGGGAGCAGAAACAAAATGGATAATGCAATAGTAGCATGCCAAGCACTGTGGACGAATGGATAATTATCTTTAGTTTCAAAAAATGCATAAATAACCAGTCCTGAAGTTGCTAATACTGCACCAGGAAGTAGGCAAGAAAGCCAGATTCTACGAGCTGGGTAACATAAGCGTTTCTTGTAGCAACGTGTTACCTAGAAGAAAAAGAGGTAAAATTACCATAAGTTCAATTCACACGTTATATAAACAGATTCTTTAAAAACAGGGTTGAAATGAGAAATGCTTCTGTTATGCAACAAAAAGCAAATACTTCAACAACTAAATGCAGTTAAGCCAACACTAAATCCTATGTATTTCTTTAAGTATCGAAAAAGATTTTATCAAAACCTACCTACAAAGAAATTTTAAAAAGAAATAATATTCCTTCCCTTGTTTTTCCTTTAATGGCTCATTTTGCTTGATTTATTTTTAAAATATCACATTGGCAACTTATGCTATTAACTGCCTAATGACATAAGTTGTCAATAATAAGGTCCTTAACGTCAGAGAGTTATTTTACAGAGTTGAAAAATACAGGATATTAATTTGAAACTAAAACATATTAAAAGTTTTGACCATTTTCTGGCTCACAATAAGAAAAAAAAACCAAGAATAGTGTTTGAAATAAGGATCCAATTTTTACTTGAATAATTATTATGTCTGGAAAACCTACAAAAAAGGAAATCAATTTTGATGAGTCAGTAAGCTGTTCATTACAATGAAATGTTAGGATTCAATCCTTATTTCTATCATTAGTGCGCTGTCAATATTACGTCATATCTGCTCCCAGAAACCTTTGCGCTGCATCAAGCGCAGAGCTGTCTCTTCTTATGCATGTAGCAATGGCTGTAGTACCTTGAACAGTGTAGTTTTCATCTATGTGTAATTGTGATGTATTGCTGTCAATAAATGTTTGTGCCTAACAACTGTGTTTAATCCTGCCCACAGAAACACTTTAGGTCAGTAAATAATAAAAGTTTAGATTGAAGCAATTTCTAAAGTTCTGTACACAAAAGTTAAAAGTAACTTACTTGAAACATTATTTAAAACAAAACATTTTGAAATTTGAAAACATAGGAAAACAGCAGAAAACTAAGTATTTGTTGTTGTATTAAAATATTTTCATAATTAGAATAAAAGTGACAAACTGTCAAGAATGATAGTGGAACTAACTGCAGTGCACAAAAAAGAACTAACATGAACCAGAATTTGACTTGAATATACTTCTACATTGATAAATAATTAAGTATCATACTTGAAAAAGATTTGAATTTAAAGATTAGATATAAGTACAGACAGTGAATTAAAAGATCCCAATGGTAATTTTGAAGGCGAATGTGGGACAAGGTGAAATAGTTAATACAAGCTGCAATTTTCAAAATGAAAAAATGGAAAATTTGTTCTGAAAATTACTTTACATATTAAAAAAGAAAGAACATTGCATTTTGTAATAAAACTTGCATAAAACATTAGTTTTCATTTTTGACAATGAATTTGTACCTTCAAAAAAAGGTAGAAAAATTTTACCTTAAAAATACATGGGGGAAAATGAAAAATCAAATGTTTTTCTAATGAAGTACTTTCTATTCAATATTTTAAATATGTTTCATCCAATTAATGCATAAATAAACTATATAATGAACAAATGATCAAATAATGCAACAATAAACAAATGAATAAATAAATTTATTAATTTAAATATGAGAAAAATTAATGAGTGAATAAAGTAATGAATGAATGAATTAATAAGTGAATTAAGGGATGAAGGAATGCAACTGAATTAGTTAATAAATGAACCAGTAAGTAATTTAATAAACCACTTTGCCCCATTCTCTTTGCTTCACTCAAAGTTTCCTTGAGCATTCCAAAGAGATGAAAGTCTGAGGAAGAGAGATCTAGGCTGTCGTGTTCCAGGTTCTCAAAGACCAATCTGTTGTTCATTTCTATGGTGTCATTGGCCGTGTGTAGTCTTGCAACAACAAAACTTTTTTTTGAGAAAAAATGCCGTTGGTTTCAAATCGCGGGCTTCAGCTTATTGGCCATCAAAAATCTGACCACTCCTTGTTGCTCTACTTTGTCGCAATCTGATAGCAGAAGTGACATGCTTATACTGTTGTTGTTAGATGACAACTGGCGCGATTGTGATTAACTTCTGCACGCATGACCACACATGCGCCAACTTAACGCATGCGGCTGCCTCTTATCTTAGTTTAATAAAGTTGTAGAACCAAAAGTGTAGGTAATTTTTGACTTATCTTTGTATGCAGTCACATCATGTGCATGAAAGAAACTTCCACTCTAGATTGCTTAGTCAGCCAAAAAATTATATTTTAGTAAAAGTATTACGTTCTATCGTTACAATGTTTAATAAATGTATCTTTTTAATGAACAAATCCTAAAACGTAAGAATTTGAAACAAAATCAAAAAAATCTAAGCTCTTTCTTGAAAATCTAAGATTTTATGGGAGGAGGGGCTGAAAGCTTTAATAGTCCTCTTAAAAGTCAAAATTTGAAATTTTCGGACCTTTTCTGGTTCTTTTAGGGTGGGGGGGGGGGGGGTTGGATAAACAATCAGATTAGTGTCTGACATAAGCCTAGAATTTTTACTTGAATTATTAAACCTGCAAAGCCTATAAAAAAGAAAACCAATTAAAATAGATTAAACACATTTGTCTCACTTCTCTGAAAACAATTTAGTCAGTAAAGAGTAAAATTCTGCAGAGGAGCAAATTTTAAAAGCCGTTTTACACAGCTATTAAAAGTGACAAACTTTCATGATTATTTTGAGCAAAACGTTATCTTCTACAGTCAAAAACTGAACTATGAAGAGAGTAGTAAAATTTTAACTTCCTTGCCAGCTCATTTATAATAGTTGAACCAAATTACATGTATGTCAACCTTTTCAACTTTATACTCTGAATAATTGCTCAAATGTACTCCTCAATGACATTTATAGGAAAATCGTTTTTCACACATGTGTAGTACATTTTTTTATGATACATCATTGCAAACAACCCATTAAGTATATATTTTTTGAATCAACTTGAAAAAAAATTTATATTTGACATCAAAAAATTCTTGATACACTTTTCAACATTATCTAACTTTTTACAAAAATAAAACTTTGAAAATTTAAACCATTTTATTAATTTAAAATTACATACAGCATCAAGAATATTTTAAACTCTTTTTAACTTAAACGAAAAAAAAAGCTTAGTTTACTTTTCTTGAAAAGTTTTCATATTGTTTTATTTTATAGAACATATGATATATTCAAGTTATTGTAACAGATGATATGTTACATGAAAAATACTGACAACCTGGTTATGACATCAAAAGACTGCAGTTTTATCCTTGCTATGGACTCATCAATCTGGAATGGTTAATTATCGAGCTGACTGAGAAGTCCATAACAAGGACGAAACTGTATTCTCTAGATATCATAACCGTACTGTTGGTATTTTGCATGTAAATCAGCCTTAGCCCTGGCTTGAGAACTGTAACTTAGATGCAATGTTGTTCTAATACATAATTTTTTTTCTTACCCAAGACGTCAAGAGAATTACAAGGCCCATACCAGCAGGCAATGCAAAGACCCATAGTCCAGTTCTATCATACTCAACACCCAATGCCACTCCAACAGCTCCAGCCATGTGGATAAATGACTGCATTTGATATGGCAATTTTGCCATTGCAATCAATGTAACCCAAACAGAGAGTATGGCAGAATAAAAATCACAGAACTGAAGAACACTCAACCGTATTAAACAGTAAGAATATACTTCTGCATCACAAGCATGATAAAACTGAAAAAAAAAATACATATATATATAATGTCAGTAAAAATGTGTAGAAGGGTTAGGTTTTAAATTATTTACAGAAAAAAAAACATTAATGAAAGAAATTTCAGTGAATTAAATGAATCATTTTCACATTGTGAAATAGGGTCCACATCAGGAAAAATACTATGATTTACAAAGTTTAAAATAGTCTGATTTTTTTTTCTCATTTTATTTTATTGCATCAGTATTTTATAAGTATACTGCAAAATTACGTCTGCAATTCAAACCAATTCAACAACCAAACCAAACCAAGAAAAAAAACCTTGTGTGCCATTATTGTTTCTTTCAATTTAGATAACATTACTCCTCTGTTACCACATGAAACACCAATCAACTCATTTTAACCAACTCTTCCATGATTTTTCTGTTTTATTATTTCCTCCCATTCATCTTAATTTAAGTGAAATTTTCAAATTTTTTCAATATAACATAAATATATTTGTATTTGATATTAATACACAGTAGTTTACCTGACCAGTAAATTAACACTTAAGTACCATTGCATTTTCAAAAATGCATATACAGTCGGACCCCGATTTAACGAACCTCTATTTAACGAATTTCGCGATTTAGCGAACTTTTCTTTTTCCACAACCAAAATAAATGCAAAACTTCATATTAAACCCCAGATTAACGAATTATTTTAACAGCCGAAAATATTTTTCGTTAATTTGAGTTAGGAAATGTTGGATTGTTTTCCAAATGACTTAACCCATATTGTCCAAAGCAGAAAAAGACTTTTCTTGGAATCAGCAATTTTTGAGGGGCAAGAGGAAAACCAATCAATAGTGATTCTGATGCAGAAAGCTAAAATGAAACTCCCATTAAAACTGCTACTTTTCAAATGCTTTACACAACCCAGAAACTAAACATATATCTCATGCAGCAGGCTATAAATGACACAGTATTTTCTTCTCTCCATAAAGTCTAAAAGAGAGAGCTATTTTGAGTCAAACATCAAGGAAATTATCAAATATCTATTAACCATTACACAGTACTTTAAAATTTCAAATTAATAGCGTAATAAGTCAAGGAATGATGAGTAAAAAGTCTACACTTTCTAATTATGGATATTTTTGCTTAGTTGCCTATTAAAGCATTTTTTTTTTTTTTTAATTTTATAAATCGGGGTCCGACTGTAATTGAAAATCAGTATTTGGTATATAACAGTAAAAATATTTCGTATTTACAAACGAAATTATTCCCTAAAAACTGATAACTTATATGTTCTAGGCTTTTTGTAGGTTTAAATAAAAATGGGCTCACACACGGTATCGAGGGGGGTTGGAGTCAACACTCACTCTTGATGGGTCCTCACCCAAAACTCTTGATACTAATATATGTTCAACTTGATCCTAATATATTCTAATATGGCATTTTGTATGCGTGTAGGTGAGATCTTTCAATTTGTTGTAGGAGTAAGAGGATTTATACTGTAATAACTTCATCTTGAATCTGCTATGTAACAAATTTTATTTATGGCTCAAGGCACAATGCTGTGGCATACCTTGGGTCACTTCCCATAATTTCATAAATTAATCCTCTTACATTCAAAACTGTTGATTTTAATTTTTAAAAGTGGGATTGTAAAACAATAGTAACAGAACTTTCAGATATTTAAAAAATCTAACATGAAAAGCAATTAATGGTTCAGAAATTGTTTTCCAAAATTGTTATCAAGGAATATCTAGAAATATGATAACCAGAAGATTCAGTAGCCATGATTAGCATACATAGCAACAAAATTATATTGCATTTGGCATATTTCCAAGAAATGTTTCTTCAGATATTGTTTTTTTCCTGAAAAACACAGGGTGTCCAAAAAGACCTTGACACTTTTAAAAAATTTATGGAAAAGCAACAAATGATCGTATGAATATGCAGTTTGCACAATGATACTTCACATGTTCAGGAATGTTTCATAACGAAATAAAAAAAAATAACTTCCAAATTGCGCTGCATTGAGAGCCATGTAAAAGGGGTGCTGTACCATCACAGTAAAAAAAAAAAAGTTATGTGAAGTGTTTATTCATTGTATTATACACAAAACAATACCTTTCATTACCAGAGTTCAATGATGGTACTTTTTGTTGCTTGAACGACATTTAAAGAGCACTCATGTTCATCTCATGTTCTAGCCAGCATGGACTGTGAAACAGTTTGTACTACTTGGGTAACTCGGACACCCCCCCCCCCCCCATACCACCATTCAGATCTTCAAAGTTCTTTAATGATAGTAATGCTACAGAATTTGACCCAAATGAACACAAAAAATATTGGTGAACCAGCAAATAGGAATTCCGGAATTAATACGGAAGTAATCGGTGAAAAGCTGGAAATTTTAATCTATTTCCAGTATTACTCTGGAATGAACATACTAAATTTCCCCCCTTCTACTAAGTGAGCTCTAGCCACTAAGTACAGGCCTGTGTCAAAAAAAAAAACCTGTTTTTTCTACTCCCACTGCCCCCCCCCCCCCTTCCCAGAAATCTGTGGAAAAGAAGGGCGTGATACTAAAAAACATGGTGGTACTTTTTCCCTACGGAAGTAGCTACACAATTATGTGATCACTAATTTGACATACTAGATGCTGCTGAAAATAATTATTTGATTGCAATGTAACAAAAAATGAAAGAGGCTCCAACTATTATACAGAACACATTTTTTTTTTTTTTTAAGCAAATGCAAAAATACTAAAATCTTAATTTTAAGTAGAGTTATCCAGTGAAAATATCTGATTCTGAGTAGCATAATTTGAATTAGAAAGTTATTATGTGCAATGTAAAAAAGTTTTCTATTTGCTTTTCTTGAAGCAAATTAACTTTTAAATTAAGTAGGGTCTGGTGGGGGAAAGTAAGTGGTCAATGGGGTAAAGTGGTCATTTGTCAAATAAATGGCAATAGCTTGGAAATAAATGTTCGAATGAATGTGAAAATTTTATTTTAGAGTAGGGTAGTTAGAAATTACATTTTGAACACAAAATTTTACAACTGGCAAAACTTTATTTGGTAAGAAAAAAAATTATGTGTGAATTTGAAAAAAATTAAAAATCTAAACACCTTTTTTAACTTGCTTGGGAAATTTTGTTTGCTGGAATAATGAACAGATTAACTGCACAGGTCGCTTCCTACATGTCTCAAGAACTCTTACTCATTAGCAGTTATCTGAATCCATTTTAGATAATTTTTTAGAACAGTTTAAGTAAGATGGGGTAAAGTGATCATAATATTAGGCTTAACGAATATTGTTCATCTAATGTCATTTAGTCTTTAAGTATAAGGCAGATATAAATTAATTATTAGCTTCACTTAATGTGTATTATTTTTACAGTAAACGGGGTTAAATATATGAGTATATGGGTATGCATACGTATATATACTCGTGTAGGTACGTATATAAACGTATTCACATAAATGCACCAATAAATACGTATAAGGACATCTGCAAGTATTTTTATCTATACATATATATTCTATACATATATAGACGAATATCCTCTCTTACACTTGTATAGATACAAACACTTATATACTCAGGTAGACACATATATATGCGTAGGTACTCGAGTAGACACTTACATACAAGCATATGATATAAAAGTATACAGGGTGAGTTTACATTCTTGAGCAAAAGGTGTTAGAGGGGAGAATAAGAAGCAAGAACCATAAGGAACATATGGTCAGAAACACAATGCTGACGTGCTACATGCACGCAAAGCCGGAACTGATGGATGCAAAACAGGTCAGAAATTTATTACACAAAGATAATTTTAAACAACATTTGAGGTCTTAAGAAAGTTTTAAAGCGATTGATGAAAATTTGCGACCTCCAGCTGTTTTTTACATCTGTCGCAATCACAAATCACTCTCTGTTGCAATAACAAGACTTATGAAAAACTTTCTCAGTCGCTGCGTCTTTGTTGCGATGCTTGTATGAGCGCTACTACAGACCGTAACATTTAAGAACTGCTCTAAATATTTCTTAAAAACTAAAACTTTGGATAAAATCATCTTCGTGCAACAAGTTCATGACCTGTTTTGCATCCATCAAGTTTTGGCTTTGTGTACATGTAGTGCATCAGCGACCATAAGTTCCTTATGATTCTTTGCTTCTTATCCTCCAAACTCACACACCTTAGATTTTTGTCCAAGAGCTTGGATGCACTCTGTAAGCATACATGTAAGGGTATATACTCGTATATACATATATGTACTGGTGTATGTGCCTAATAGTACGTATATGCGTCTATACAAGTATATAATCGAATTTACACGTATACATACGTATGTACTCGTGCTTCCATATATATATATATATGCGTGAGTAGACACGTACGAAAGACGCAGTGGATGTATCCACGAATTAACTCGTATATACCCGTTTATGTATGCATGTATACTTATATTTACATATATAAGTCTACTATACACGTATATACTCAGGTATGCAAGTATATACCCGAGATACAAGTGTTACGCGCATATGACGTTTGTTTATGTGTATATACTTGTATATACACGTGACACGTATATACTCGTGTAGACACATATACACTTCTGTAGGTAATCACGTATTCATGCTTATATACTCGTGTATACACGTATAAACTTGAGTCGGCACGCGCATACATGTATCTGATACATGTATCCCCTCATATATGAACGTGTTTACTCATGTTTACACTGCACGTATATACTCATGTATACACAAATATACTTGTGCATATACTTGTAACTATAAAAATAACCGAAATATACAAATATTAAGGTTATTTATATTGGTTTTGCATCCATTTTTAACTATGACCACTTTATCCCATGCTATGACCACTTTCCCCTATCCCATGGGGTAAAGTGGTCATAAATGCATAGGGAAATAAAAATGTTTTTTTTTTCCTGAAGTTCAATGTACCGTGTTTTTTAATAATGCAATGTAAAATATCAACAAAAAAAGTTGAAGTGTTTAAAGAATTAATTGTATTTATTATCCACCTAAGTTGAAAACCTATGATTTTATGACCACTTTACCCCACCAGACCCTAGTTTATATAAAACTTGAGGTACATTATTAAATGTTTTACTTAAGAGTCTTTTTTCTTTTTTTTTAAGCTAGACACTTTTGATAGTTGACGTCTTCCATTTTCGCAAAATTTTCAGGATGTGTTAGTGGTACTATGATAAGAAAAAGTGAAGTTATTTTTTAAAAAAACTGATTTGTTTCTCCTTGAGTAGGGGTCAAAGTTTAAGGTCATGAAAAAAAAGAGCTAAATACATGATTGTTTTGCTTCAAAAGCAATGAGTGAACCAAGTCAATTCTTTTAAATAAGGATACTACTTGATACGAGGTACATTCTAATATACGTATTCTGGTGACTTATTCATGGCTTTGAGGGCAAAGGTCAATTGAAAATACAATTTTTTAAACTTTTTTTGCCTTGTTTGGGCCCGGATATCTGCTAAAGCTGTGAGTAAGCCTCGAAAATAAGTATATGATTAACTACTCACCACAGTATAGTACTAAGAAAAATATAAAATTGCTTTCGTTTCTCTTGGCTTTAGTAGTTAAACGGTCTCAAAGTCGATGATTTTTTTAAAATGGCCAAGTTTAGAGGTCAATAACTTTGATCGTGACGGGTCAACAAGTTTGGGACACAGCTCTAATTATAGTCCAAGTGGTGAAGTTTAAGGTCCAGGTTAGAAACCAATGGAAACTAATCAATTTTTTTAATTAAGCGTTCTCAAAGTTGATAGTTTGAAACGACAAGAATCAAAGTCTTAGGCCAATTACTCTATAATGCCTGAGTCAATAACTTTGAGCAAGAGCTGCAATTTTACTCTACATGGTGTATTTTTAGACTCATGACAGAAAACCATGAGATATAATCATCTTACTTAATTAAACGGTCTCAAAAATGATGATTTCAGTATAAAAGAGCATTTTTTCAGGAGTTTATATACGTGCTACTCAAAATCTTATGAGCTCAAACTCACATAAATACTAGAAAAATCAATTGCCAAATGTACTTTAAGCTCCGAAAATTTCATGCTTCCAGTGCAATCAAGTGTTCTGTAACCTTGACCACAACATGGCAATTCCTCTCACAAAGCTGCGCTGCCATTTTGGAGCACTATATTTTGGAGATCCTAGTTCCTAAAGATTCGAATCTCGGAAGCTGAAAATTAGCAGCAGGTTAATTTCAAAGACATTTCTACGCCTTTATAAAATTTCATCCCATTCGGGGATGATCGAGCAGGGACAGTTTGAAAAATCAGGTCAGTTGACGTGGAATCACTCTGATATAAACATTATGCACATTTCACCTGTATCTTCTTTTATTGTCTAATAAACCTGTGTTTATGTTTTTACTTTTGAGCCAAATTTAATAAATTTGTTTATAAAAGTTTAATTACTTAGTAGTGTAAATGCAAATTCTACTGTAGTTACGAACTTAACCTCTTACCCAATTGCAATCCTCTTCCTTAAATATAGCATTGATTAATGGTCATTATAAAGTTAAAAATAACCAAAGATGCATGTGAGTTGTCACAATGTTATATCAGAGTGATTCCACATCAACGGACCTAAATTTTTAAAATTGTCCCTGTTCGATCATCTCCGAATGGGATGAAATTTTACAGAGGTGTAGAGATGTTTTTGAAACTAACCTATGCAAATTTTCAGCTTCCAAGATCTGAATACAGAGGATCTGGGATCTCCAAAATGGCGGCTCAGCTTTTTGAGAAGAACTGCCATGTTGTGGTCAAGGTTATGGAAAATTTTATTAGACTGGAAGCATGAAATTTTGGGAGCATAAAGTACATATGGCTGTTGATTCGTTCTAGTACTTATGTGAGTTTGAGCTCATAAGATTTTGAGTAGCATGCATATAAACTGGCGAAAAAACGCTCTTTTAAACAAAATCATTTTTGAGACCGTTTAAATAAGATGATTAGATCTCATGTTTTTCTGACATGAGTCTAAAACTACACCACATAGAGCATAATTACAGCTCTTGCTCAAAGTTGTTGACTCAGGCGTTATAGAGTAATTAACCTAAAACTTTGATTCTTGTTGTTTCAAACTATCAACTTTGAGACCACGTAATTAAAAAAGTTGATTAGTTGCCATGGTTTTCTAACCTGGACCTTAAACTACACCACATGGACTATAATTACAGCTGTGTCCCAAACTTGTTGATCCGTCGCAATCAAAGTTATTGACCTCTAAACTTGGCCATTTTTAAAAAATCAACGACTTTGAGACCGTTTAACTACGAAAGCCAAGAGAAACGAAAGCTATTTTATATTTTTCTTAGTACTATACTGTGGTGAGTAGTTAATCATATACTTGTTTTCGAGGGTTACTTATGACTTCAGCAGGTATCCGGGCCCAAACAAGGCGAAAAAAATGAAAAAAATCGCATTTTCAATTGACCTTTGCCATCAAAGCCATGAGTGAGTCACCAAAATAATTATACTAAAATGTACCTAATATCAAGTAGTATCCTTATTTAAAAGAATTGGCACGGTTCACTCATTGCTTTTGAAGCAAAGCAATCATATATTTAGGTCTATTTTCTCACAACCCTAAACTTTGACCTCCACTTGAGGGATAACAAGTCAAATTAGAGAGGAAAGAAGCTTCACATTTTCTTATCATAATACTAGTAAAATATCCTGAAAGTTTCAGGAAAGTTGAAGGTGTCAACTATCAGGCCCCCATTCACTTTGTCAGCTTTAAAAAAAAATGACTCTTAATGTTCTGAGACATGGTATTTTATAAGATGGGGTGAAGGAAATCTGAGCATAAAATGTCACAAAATAAATATTTTAAAGAAATATACATATGTAAAACAATAGATAAGAATTAAATAAAAAAATATTTTATTATTACAAATTATAGTATCAAGTATAAATGGCAAAGATTTAGACTAAAAAATGTATTTTTCAACTCAGAGTAAAATAGCAAGTATTGAAAAGTACAAAAAATTAATAGACGTAGAAACTTCAAGTAATATTCCAAGCATTGATGAAAAAGCTTGAAAAATCTTCTGAATAGGAAAATAATAAAAGTCTAAATCATTGCCATTTGTGATTGATACAATAATATGTAATACTTATCTATTGTTTTTAATATGTATATTTCTTTAAAACATATATTTTGAGACATTGGTTTTTATGTTCAGATTTGTTTAACTGCATCCTACGTTCTGGCTTGAAGCACTTGATTAGTGATTTAAGTCAAAATTTAAAATTAAGTTGTGAGCTTCGTATTTAACCAAGACAACAGATTATAGGTACTCATTTTGTTCAGAATTTTAAGCTCTACAAGTTTTGGTCCTATACGTATGAGCATTGTCAGCAGTTTTCTTGAGATATTGTTACATTAATGAAAAAACAAATGTTTTTTTGTAAATCATTTGAAGGCAGCAGCTAAATCTCACTTAGCAGGAGAAGAAGAACTAAGCATGTTCATTCCAGACCCATACTGAATAGATCAAAACAATTTCCAGCTTTCCACCAATTACGTACAAATTCAATTTTTTTACTCCTCAACCACTGGCCTATGAAGTATTCTTCTGCAAATCACATATTTATACGACAATTTGTTGCTTTTCTATGAACTTTTTGAATGTGTCAAAGACTTTTCAGACACCCCGTATCTTTTTACATGAGAAATGTTGCAGAAAGCAACTTAGTTTAAACATTCAGAATATATATCATAGTTATCATTATAATTACTTATGTGAAATTGCCTCTTCACGAAAGACGAGAAAAATCTTACGTCACGCAAACTTTTTAAGCACAAATAACTGCAATTTAATTTTTTCTAGCTTTCTTCACAGCTCTAATTTAGAGTTGCAACAATTATTCAAATATATTAAAACTTTACAATAAATAATTAAATAAAAACTAAATTTTTCTAGGAATGCGATCTTTTATTCTACAGTTTATTCTGGTACAGACATCTAGCATTTGTTTCTAGACAGTAAAGTAACTGAACTACTTTGGAGCATATCTAAAAATTAAACCTCTTTACTTGCGAAGAGCTTTAAATTATGAACATGAGATACACTACATGTCCCAAAAAAAAAGTTGCATGCCTTAATATTTGGTTGGACCACCCTTTTGCACGTATTACAGCTTTCATATGCCATGGCATTGCTTCAGTGAGCTTTTGTAGAGTATCTATTTTTATTTTCGCCCACAATTCCATCAAGAGGTCTCCTAAACGTTCGATAGATGAAGGAAGTGTGGTGTGCGATCTTAAATCATTTTCGAGTACGTCCCACATATTCTCGATTGGATTGAGGTCTGAACTTTGTGGTGGCCAAATCATGTGTTGAAGTGATGCATCGTGCTCATCGAACCAAGATTTAACAATTGTAGCCAGTGTACTCTGACGTTATCGTCTTGGAATACACCACTACCCTCAGGAAAATAAAAGTCCATAGATGGCAGAACATGATAATCCAAGACGTTAAGGTACTGTGCACACTTCATTCGGTTGGTGCACAATGCAGTCGAGCCTAGTACAGATGAACAGAAACAACCCCAGATGCTGCACTGCCCCACACTGCCTCTGAAAGAGTGCACAGTGGGAACGAGACATGTAGGGTCCATTTCTTCGTGTGGTTCTCTTCGAACCTTGACACGTTCGTCATTTTGAAAGAGCGTAAATCTTGACTCATCGGACCACGTGACCTTTCCCTAATCATTAACAGTCCAATTTTTATGATCTTTCGCAAATTGCAATCTCTTTCTTCAATAAATGGCACTCACAAGTGGCTTTCTTATAGCAAAACAGCTTCTTAGTCCCAATTTTTGAAGTTCTCGTCGTATTGTGCATTTGGAAATTGTTTTACTTCCTTCGTTGAAGAGTGCTGTGAGTTGAATTGTCAATTTCTTGCGAATTTTCTTCACTAATCGCTTCAGTGAACACCGGTCACGTTCGTCCAGAATAGATTTACGACCACAAAGATGTCGCGAACAGGTAGCTTCTCCGCCATCTTTCCACCTTTTAATAATGCGTTGAACAGTTCGCAATCTTATACCACTAATTTCAACTATGTCTTTGCATTTTGTCCCTACAGGCCAACAATTTCCCCCTTTTTGAACTCTTTTAAATCACTTCCTCAAACACAACTACCAATTCCAGCCATGTTTACTTCAATTTAAACAGTCTTCTAGTGCAACGCCCGCATTTTAAGCTTGCATCGAGCAAATATTTATGCAAATATCTGTAATACTCATCGAATCACATTCTTTCAAAATTGGAATGTTTAAAATTCGACCGCGACTTTTTTTTTGGGACACTTAGTGTATTTTTTCTGTATAAAAAAGAGCAACCAGTTTTTAAAAAGTAAACCTCACTGAACCGTTAAAAGACAGTGCAAAGTGGAAATTCATCATTTAATATTGCTGAGATTTTCCTTGAAATGTTAAGCTCTCAACAAACCAGAGTTTCTCTAATATATTTATTCACCATTTCTGCTACTCTGATTTATTTTAATATTTTCAGCATTATTCTCCCCCTTTAAATAGCATTTAACAGATAGAAGTTACATTTTTCAACTATATTAGGTAAAATAGATGATATTGTTTGTTTTGAAACACACAAATACTTACAGAAGAAGAAACCATAGTAGCAAAGTACACAAATGCCTCAGTAAAATATTTTCTGTAGATACTCAGAACTATTGCAGGTAGGAAGAGGAGGTTACTCAAGGTAAGTAGCAAAACATCAAGAATGAGCTCTCCATCAGATCGAGCAGAACTGTTGTCTGTACAGCCCCAGCCTTTCCAACCTAAAGAGTAAAAAAAGTATATATAAAGACTTAATACAAAACTCTTAACAGCTATAATATGTATAGTTCGTTGAACATAAACTTATATTTGAAATAAGAATGAAAATAATTCAGATATTTTAAACTTCAATCTCTTTATAAATTATTTTTTTCAATTCTTATTTTAATGCATTTTAATGTAAACATTTTCCTTTGTCTTTCTAGTAACAGAATTGACTTTAAAAATGCAAATACAGAACATTTCAATTAGTGAAAAAAAACTACCTTATTTATCTCTTAATATTCTGCAACAGAAGTTTACACAATTTTCAATTATTTAAACATCTTTATGGAATACTTTGAATTAATTTTTAGAATGACCAATAATCTCATTTTGAAATAACTGATAATAGGTACATTGAAATTTGAAACCTACCAGCTATACAATTGCAAGTGCTGAAGATCAAACCACCACTGACATATTGATAGCATGTTCCATATGACCCACAATGACCTAATATGCAAGGTGTTGACCTTATTCTTAGAAACACTGATGTTTTGGGTAAGTCACATATGGCAGGAGAAATGCTAAAGAAAGCACAGAACTTGAAATCATTATTGGAAAAAAAAAAAGAAAAAACATATTTTAAAATGAGTGTTAATACTTTAATAAAATTTTAATATCTATATTTTAGTAATGCTTATTCTGTTTACGTATGCAAATGTTATAACCTAATGTAAAATTACAGATCCAATTTATAACAGCTGGATAAACAATGAAACCATGCACAAGTATGTCGGAGAAAGCGTAACAGGTATATTGGAGGGTATTATGAACTGAAATTTTAGACAACACCCTCAACTATACAAGTTTCTCATCAAAATTTCTTACATAAGGGAGCAATATTCACCATATTTAATAGCCCTTTTGCCATTCATTATTTTTTCTAATTAGTAGATGAAACCAAAGATTTTTATGTTTATCTCTTTAACAAGACAAATGGTGCAATAAACATAGTAACATACAGAGTGCTCAAAGTTTCCAAATTACATACAGATATTTTGGACATGTACAGTCATACACTGTAGTTGCAACACAAGTTCCTGTATAGAGTACTTAGAAGAACATTGATCAGACTTCAGATGGTTCTATTATAAGAACATGGAATTAGATTAGTGTAATGCACTAAGTGGATGAAGTCATTAGCAGCAACGCCTTTTACTAGAATTTGAATTTTGCTGATTAATTACAGCAACAGAGCTTAGTTTTTAATCCTGCTTTTATAAATTCAAAAATTGACCCAATGAATACAAAAGTAATACACTAGTCTTTCAACAACGTTCATTTTAAAATACAAATAGTTGAGGAATTAGTGAAAAGTGAGGTGCAAGAAATCTGGTAATAGACCTGAAAATGTCACAAACAATATGCAAATGCTCACTATGATTGAGCATCATAAATTGCAAGTTGACTACATGTCACTCTCAGATGAGGAACATTTAGGCCTGAATGATTTTCTGAATAGAAGAAAATGGGTATAATTTGATACTGAAAAACAGAATTTGAGCTAGGCAATACCATGGCATTCACCAAGAACCAACATTTAAGTAGCAAAATCTGGAAAAAATATCAATTGCTATTTTTCTCATGATTAACAATTGTTTGTGAACAGCCTATTTTGGTTAATAAATTGCATTATACATAACAAAAAATCATTCTTGGGGAAAATGCTTTTTTTTTTAAAGACATTTGTCATAGTTGATTTGTTGGAATCTTTTTAAATAAAGATGAAACAGATGTTAACAAATGAAGTGGAAAGTGTATAAGTCAGGCTGAATTTCTTTTGCTGTCAGAAATTTTAAATCAAAGGAAATAAAATAGAAAACCTGTTTAGCACAACAGGAAATCAATATTTGATAAAGCAATACAAAGCAATTGAACATTAACAGCAAGAATAAGACTCACATCACACCTTTTAAATATTTTATTTATTTATTTCCTTACTGCAACCAATTCATAACATTTCTACAACTAGGTTATTATGGTTACAGTTTAAGAAAAAACATGTAAGTGTTGTTAACACTTACATGTTAACAACACTTACATGTTTCAACAGCTTTCAAACAGCTTTTGATAAGATACTATACAAAGCTCAAACAAACTGACTCAGAATAGAAGCAAAGGGAAAACGTTATTTTTTTTCCAAAAATTGACTATTTATTTAAAATATCAATTTCCCAAATCATTTGAAGTCCTATTAATCATGAATTATATGCATCAAAGTAAATCATGTTCATTTTTGAAAAATAGATAGTTTTCATCGATCTCAAATTTTCTGTTCTGTGCACAAGAGTTTTAACTATAATTTGTGAAAGAAAATAGCTTACAAAGAGAAATAATGTGCAATTGTTAGAGGAAATTTTTATTATAATTAATGAAATTAGTGAAAGGTTTTTTGGAAAGGATGTTAACTGTTTCATTTAGGTCAGAATTAAGCATTAGAGTTACTATTCACAGACTGTCATTAGCATGTGGGTGTATTAACAGTGTAGCTAGTAACAACAAAGTCAAAAAAATCTTGAATAGAACAATATGAACAACTCTAGGAAGTTCTGGCATTAGCTAGAGATTCTGGAAGATCGATTGAAAAAGAATGAAGTTCGATTTTGATCTCTTTACCTTAAGAAAGATATTACTTTAGTTGAATTAACTTTTTAAAGGAAAACCTAGGCAGTACAAGTATTTTTAGATTTCCACTTAGAATTTTCTAAGCCTTTTGATTGAAACCAAGAGCTATTATAATTCTAAAGGTTTGATATGTAGTATTAAGCAAAGGGGAGTCAGAGAGGACAAGACTCATTTGGTTAAATTTATTAAAGCTAAGGATATCAATTAGAAAAGATATTTTACACTACCTAGAAACATATATTAGTGTTTTAAGCTTTACAAGCTTCGGGCTAAACTTGAAATTTAAAAAAAAAAACACTATTTCATAAGCAAATACTAATAAGCTCCTTGGCTTTTTCCCAGAGACTGCAGTTTTGCCCTTTTTGGGGGCTTATCAGTCTGGACCATGCAGAAGGCTAAAAATCTCAAATTTTCACATGTGCAGCAAAAGTATTTCAGCACAGTAGCAAGACGTCCTCTAACATGGTATAGTCCCACCCCCCAGTTTAGAATAGCCATAACAGCTGCCAATGTGATGATATACTCAACTTCTTTATGAGGTTTTGTGCCTTTAGCTCTGTTATAGGCATTCAAAATAAACTACTGAGCATGAATTCTCATTAGTTTAATTTTACTGTTCATACTTTAGTATCCGTCAACCAAAAATAAGCAATTATGAAACTTAAAAATCTTGTTCAAGTTGATTGGCAACGTGATACACAAAAATGTATGATTTGGTATCATAATGAAAATATTTCGAAAACCGAAATGCATTCACACATGTCATTATGAATATAATAAATATAGAATACAATTGTCATTCATATAATTCCATTTAAAACATAATTTTATAAATGATTATCTCAAAATAAATGAAGCAAAATACTTCAAGAAATTCAAAAATAAATCCTTGTGATGGTTAAAATTTTACCTTGAATTTCCAGGCTCTATGGAATAACAAAATGTTTTCAATCGAAGATACCATGTTCCTGCTTCAGGGTAGGGCACAAAAATATTTGAAAAACGGTGTTCCCATGATGAAGTATTCACAGACAATGATCTTCCCTCTATACAATCGACATCTTCAAAGCTTGGTCTGATGCCATATGATAAACATCCAAGTACAGTAACATTGATGTGTGAAAGGTTCTAGAAGAAAATGGCAACATGAAAGGGTCATTCCATGTTAAATCAACCAATCACTCAAAATGACCATCTCAGATTTTCATGAAACTTTCAGGGATTATACTGTTTGACATTCTAAATTCAGATCTACTTTTTAAAAAAATCTATCATTTTTGATTAATGAGTTATTAATTTTTTAAATGTGTAAAAACTCATGTTTTTTACTCATCTGTTGTGCTTAAAAATGCTACAATTTTAGTTCTATGGGGTCAATACAGTTGGTTAACAGCTCATTTTAAAGAGAATTGCAAGAGCTTTAATTTGACATGCAACTTGCATATTTCTCTTGAATTTTTAATATTTTTTTTATTTTAAAATTTAAAATTTAAATTTTTTTAAAGTTAGTATCCTTTAAAAGTTTTGAAGAAAAATATGTTTTTTAATATGTTTTAATAAATACATCCTAAAAATTTCAGAGTGGGACATGATGGGATCAGCAGTTATAGCAAATAATGCGATGACACTTTTTTTGTAAATATATATATATATATATATATATATATATATATATATATATATATATATATATATATATATATATATATATATGTGTGTGTGTGTGTTTTTTTTATTAGACATTTTTTTAGATTATTTTCTTTTACTTTTTTAAAATCCATTTTTTTTTATTTAATTTCTTACTTTTTAAAATTACTTTTATTTTAAATTTTCTTTAAAATTATTTTTTAATTTTATTTTTAATTAAGCAATTTCTAATTTGGCAATTCAAAACTATGATATAAATTAAAATATAATTAAAAATTGAAAATGAAATGCATTAAAACCATTTAAAGAACAGGCAGATCATGCAGTAGTAGTTGTTGAAACACTCCCTGACATGTTCAAACAGGTGTGTGACGCATTAAGTCCAATAGTTGAAGAAAGCTGTTCATTCTTATTCTGGCTTTGAAATAGTAAAGTAGGTTGTGTTTGATGTATTGATAATTGTGCTTTTTAAAATTTTGCTTGATCATAATTTTGATTTTAAAATATATATATATATATATATATATATATATATATATATATATATATATATATATATATGTATGTATATATATATATATATATATGTATATATATATATATATATATATATATATATATATATATATATATATATATATATATATATATATATATATATATATAATAAAGCAATCAGAATTTCAAATATTAAACAAATTATAAATAATAAATGATGATAAAAAAGAAAAATGCAAACAGCTATTAAGTAGGAATAGATAAAGAGTGAATCCAGAGCTCATCAGCCATGGAGGATTCATTAATTATGGTCAAAAAACCAAAATTTTAACTATGAACTAGAAGAAAATGTTTAAGCTCCAGTATATGCAATATAGAGTAACAATGGGCAAAAGCACCACTTGCTAAGCTAAAAACAATAAACTAGAGCTCAAACCTAAAACTAAAAGCAGGGGGTTTCGCCTCGACTAATTAGGAAAACAAGTTAAAAATTCACACTTTGAATTTCTTTGTTATGATCTTCTGATCTACAAAGTTGGTTCTACTCAACAACATCAAACTTACTACTGTACTTTTAGTTTTTTGCAAAAATCCTTCGACTATTTAAACTTTTCAAAACTACGCAGTAAACTTTTGGATATTTTTCCCATCAAGGATCTACAAATTGTCTTCAGCTACAAATTCAATCCTCCTTTCTCGAAAAAAATTTTAAACTATCAAGAAGTTGCAAAAAATTTTGATAAATATTTGAACTTTGATTGTAATTGGGCTAATTTCTCTAATTCCATCTTCTTCAACTCTGATCTTGGTCATATTCTGACCGGTGATTTGAATTTTACAAAACAAAAAACTCATTAAACTTTTCAGTTTGGGTACTAAATATCGGCCTAATTTTCGTATTAATTTCCTAAAAGCTTTTAATAAGCTTACATTTGAACTTAAATATTTTTTAAGAAAAATCTCCTATTGTTTTAATGTTCCACTTAATGCATTTCTTGAATATAGACACCACTTTTTAATTGAACTGAAATCACCTTTACGTGATATTGTTACCACAGAATCTTCATACTTCCATCTCTCTGCTGATGAAAATAATGCCATTAATGATTTTTAAAAAGCCTTTGTCTTTACAGTTGTTGATAAAGCCAGTTCTAATTACTCTATCTGCTGCAAAAAATTATATGCTAATATTTTGAAAAATGAACTAGAAAAAACCACCACTTATGTTTCCTCAAAACTTAATGAATCCTCCATCATCAAAAAATTTGCTGCTGCTTATAAACTTTTTAAATTGCCACGTCCTGATTCTGTTAACTTACCTTACTTATATGCAATTCCAAAATTTCATAAAACACCTGTTGGATTTCGCTTTACTTGCTCTGCCACCAACACCATCGGAAAAAATCTGAGTGTAAAGCTCGAACAATTTCTCAAAAAAATTCTTGAACAACTTAAACTTCAACAAATGAATTGGTTCTGGATTGTTAATAATAGTGTTGAAGTGATCAATTTACTTAATATGCTTGATATAAATTACTTAGAAACTTTTGATTTTGAAAACCTCTTCACCAATATCCCACTCATTGAACTTTTTTCCTCTGTTTCAGAACTTTTTAATTCGGTCAAGGATTCCCTTTATTTTAATGAATTTTTTTTTTGGTCTTTTTAAATTTTGTATTTTCAATAATTTTTTCAAAAATGGTAATTTATGTTTTCTACAAATTAATGGCATAACAATGGGAGCTAATTTTAGCTCTACATTAGCCAACCTTTTTCTTTTATATTATGAGAGAAAATATTTAATTGACAATCCTTCCTCTACACCTTTTTGTTGCAGATACATTGATGACCTTTTGTGTATACATTTTCCTAATTTTTCTGAACTTAGCAAAACTATTTATCATAGTTCATTAACGCTCAAAAAGACCAGTTCTAATCAAAATAGCTTTAATTTCCTGGATATCAACATACAAATTGACTCAAATTGTTCCACTACAATCTATGATAAAAGACGCGAATTCAATTTCACAGTTAACAGCTTACAAGATTTTTCCTCCTACTTAAGTAAAAAGGTTTTTATTGGCATTATTGTTTCGCAAGCTATCAGAATAAAAAGAATTTGCAATACCATTTCTGCATTTAAGCAAGAAATTTCAGTACTCAAAAACTGACTTTTTAATAATAACTTCCCTAAAAATCTAGTTGAAAACATTTACTTAAGTATAGCCTTCGATGAGCATTTCGCTTCTTTTGAAACTGTTTAACTGTGTAAATGTATGATACAACCGTGACAAACCATTTTTATGAATCACCGGGGTGGATGAATTTTTTACACGTGTGAAACAGGCGACTTGGTATGTCTATGGACTGATTTCTGGATATGTTTTTATGTTTTTAATGTTATGTTGACAAATGGAATGTTTTTTTATCAGGTTGAACAATGGATTGGGTTTTGTTTATGTGGATTTCAAGGTAAGACAATTTTGTTATAGGCAGGTACTGTACCGTGGAAGGCTAATTATCGGAACTTGTTTTCCTAATTAGTCGAGGCGAAACCCCCTGCTTTTAGTTTTTGGTTTGAGCTCTAGTTTATTGTTTTTAGTTTAGCAAATGGTGCTTTTGCCCAATGTTACTCTATATTGCATGTACTGGAGCTTAAACATTCTCTTTTAGTTCGTAGTTAAATTTTTGGTCTTTTGACTATAATTAATGAATCCTCCACGGCTGATGAGCTCTGGATTCATACTTTTTCTTTTCCTATTTAATAGCTGCTTGCAATTTTCCTTTTTATCTTCATTAATTATATATAATTTGTTAAATATTTGAAATTCTGTTTGCTTAATTTTAAATATACAATTTTTTTTTTTTTAACAAAAAAAAGTGTCATTGCATTATTTGCTATAACTGCTGATCCCATCATGTCCCCACTCTGAAATTTTTAGGATGTATTTATTAAAACATATTAAAAAACATATATTTTTTTCAAAATTTTTAAAAAACACTAACTTTAAAAAAAATTAAATTTTAAATTTTAAAATTTAAAAAAATATTAAAAATGCAAAAAAATATGCAAGTTGCATGTCAAATTGAAGCTCATGCAATTCTCTTTAAAATGAGCTATTAACCAACTGTATTGACCCCATACAACTAAAATTGTAGCATTTTCAAGCGCAACAGATGAGTAAAAAAAATGTGTTTTTTTACAGATTTAAAAGATTAATAACTCATTAACCAAAAGAGATTTATTTTTTTTAAATGTAGATCTGAATTTAGAATGTCAAACAGTATAATCCCTGAAATTTTCATGAAAATCTGAGATGGTAAATTTGAATTTTTTTCTTTTTTTTTTTTTTTTGGTTGATTTGACATGGAATGCCCCGAAATCAAAAAAATATGTCAAAAATATAACTCATTTTCTTAATGTACTTGCTGAGTGTTTCTACTAATTTGATGCTTTTCTTGAAAAACTAAAAAAGTAAATAAGTTGTAACATGTCCTTGTTAGCAATATCTGATAGACTCTGACATTGGAAAAACATAGAATGATGTGTGAATTTTCTAGATGTAACTTTGAGATACCTATACATATAAAACCTATTCAAGACGTTTTTGTTGAATATTTCAAGTTAAAAAATTTATATATTCTTATAATTCCATAATGTTGAAATAACTCTTTTGAAGATTCATTCACGTGTTTCATTCAAAACTAAAATTCCTTTTAAAGCAACATTTTTTGTTTCTTTTGATAGCTCTTTGCTTTTTTTTTTTTTTTTTTAAATCTGATAAAGTGTTTTTCCCTTTGTCTCTTCAAGACATTCAACTCCAGCATTCTAGATAATGTTTTATGCATGACACTTTCATATCCCAAACAGCTACTTCAATATCTCATGGTTTTTCAAATTTTTTAGTCTTGTTACTCAAGAAATTTTTTTCTTTCAGAAACATTTTCTTCCAATGCCAATGTGTAAATAGCATGGTCCAGTTTAACTTGCAAGATCTCTATTTTTGCAACATTCACTACTAGATGCTTACTTCCAAGAGCAAAAATGGTCAAAATAAAGTGCACAGTTAAGATATTGAATGTTTGAAGCAAAATAGAAAATTAGTAAAAAAATATGAAATCTAACTTTTATATTGGACTTAGATCCCTTAACTTATGTTTAGTGAAATAATCTCCATTGAAAAATAATTCCAACACAAAAAGTTTGAGATTAGTCCAACAAATATTCACCGATATGAAACACAGTGTATTTTGACTTACATTATTTTACACTCGCTGTCCATAACACCTTTTGGGGTATAAATATAGCAGCTAACAAGAGTTTTAAATTATATGTTTGCAAACAATGTGTTTTTCACATTTTACAAGTTTTTTCAGAGTGTTTTTACGTATCGAGAGAGTAGCATTCGCATTTATTTTTCAACAGCAACGAAAAATATTAGTACTTTGTTTTTCTACGTTAACAACCTATCAGTCTTCTGAAAGGGCGATAAGTTCCAATCTCTTCTTTTGCAAGGTCCCTTAAAATTTTGAATTTCAATATCTCCTTGAGTTTTGGTCGCAAATGTTTCAAATTTTTTATTGGGTTTGAGTTATTTTTCGACAGAGATTATTTTCCTATATATAAGTTAGGGGACCTATGGTCCATATTAAAAGTTAAATTTCATATTTTTTTACGAGTTTTCTTTTTTGCTTCAAACTTGCAATACCTTAACTCTTCACCATATTTTGACCATATTTACAGTTAGAAGTATGCATCTAGAACTAATGGATGCAAAAATAAATGAATTGCAGGTTAAACGAGAATTTGCTGTATAAACAGAATAGATGGTAAAAATCTTATTTTTAAAATGTTTACCCTCTATTCTGTTTAGTAGCTCAAGATAGATGTCTTTAAGTCAAACAATAGTGCAGAGCATCAAACCCTGATTATTTGTTATAGAACCATAACTTAAAATAGCAGGAAGTAGCTTGTTTTTTCATGACATATTAGACAGTAGGTCACTTGCAATTACAAAATACGTACTCGCTGTGTCTTACAACTCTGTGTAATTCAGGATATAGCATATACGGTAAAACTCCTCCTAACAGGCACCCCTCTTATGCTAACGCTTTTTAATTCCCCGATTCCAAGGCAAATAACATTATTAAATCCTTGTCCTGTGGACACCTCCTATTGCGAACAAAAAAAAATTTGTCCCATTAGTATCCGTACTAAAGGGGTTTTACTGTATCTAATTACATGCGTTGTGTATAGTAACTACACAACATAGTAACTAGTAGACAGGTGTATAGTAACTCATATGTTCAAGAAACATTATGTGAAGTATGACATTCAAAAATTTACGTGTTGCTACTGTAAAAGCTATCCTATCCAGCATTCAAGTAACTAGGAAGCTAAAGTAAACATAATTTTTCAGATGTAAATAATGTCCAATCAAGCAAGTACACAAACAATGTCAAGGTTTTGTATTTCAAAGCTATTATTATATTATCATGACCAAAGACGATAAGTCAGCCTATGAAATTCCTGATGTGCTAGTTAATGTGTTTTTCTTAATTTATCTACCTTCCATTCGGACTCCGTGAATAAAAACTACTGAAGAGTGTAAACTGGCAAATGGTATAAGTGATTTTTCAATAAATTTGAAAATATTTTCTCACAACTACTAATAGCACATTAAAATTTAGTGGATGATATTCTTATGCAAACAGAACACAGGATGCACAATACACCAGGAAAAGGTAAAACTTACTATTGAGTTTCTATTTTATAATTTAGTAGCACATTGTTTTTGCTTTCTCGGCAGTAGTTTGATTGTTTCCTCCCCCCCCCCCATTTCTCATCTTTGGTAACTGAATAAAGCTTAAAACAGGGCATTACACTTTTATGGAAGACATTCAGAATACCCCTAAGCTTTTTATAAATTTTAAAGTGATAGAATAATAATTTGCTTTATAATTCCTGAGTTATGTAAAAAAAATTATAAGAAATGTCACATGTTTATTACACTTGGTTTTTTCACTTTGAAATGCTCTTCAAGATGCTCAGCCTTTACAAAAAAAATTGAGATCAAAGCACAATACTAATTTTTACTCACCATTAGAGGTGTAACTGCTAATTCAATGACAAGTGTTCCACCAATATCGACTGTTGAAAACACTTCAAAACTTGTAAGAGTGTACTTGGAATTGGAAATGTTGAGCACAAATGGATAAGAATCATCTTCATCAGGAGGGAGATTATATTCAAATGCCAAATTTGTAGGTAACGAGATACGAGTTAGAGGAATATTAAGCCAACACGAGTTAACCCTAAAACTGTTTGTTTCATTTTTGTCATTAAAATTTGCAACATCAGTAGCATCTATCTCATTAAAAGATTCTTGGTTCTCTAAAGATTCGTCTTCAAATAAACGCAAGTCAGCACAACCTATAATATAAAGAAATCAACAAAATATATTAATGCACTAGGAAGAAATCATTAAATAAAATTTAATTCACAATAAAGAAACAAATTTTGTCCACATTGATATGAACTTCATTTATGTTCATTTGATAACCATTTTATTACTCCATAGCTAAATATTAATTATTTTTTGTGGTGCAATGATTGAAAAATAATTTTTAAAAACTCCAAACAAAACTCAACAGGATGGTTTGTCTTTCAAAATGAGAAAAAAAAAATGATACAAACTCATTTACACAAACAACACATATATTTTTGTAATTTTTTAGTATAAGATTTTTTTTACCTACAGTATCACATCTATCACAAATTCACACACAAATGTCACCTTTACTTCAGCGATTCTGGGGTATTTAAATATTAAACCTGTTTTCACCTAATACTTTTAGAATGAGAATTAATAATGCATTTTTCGTTATTTGATTCTATACATTCAAAAATTTTAGAACTTGAGGATTTTTGACTTCATGCAGGCAATAAACTTTCAAAACTCCACAGCAGCATTACTTGACAACTTATGTTTCCAAACTAGTTTACTGTCACTCCGCTGAAGGAGGAAAAAAAGTTTACCACATATTAAAAGCCATTTTAATAATGTGCAGATATGTTGGAAGTCAATTAAAAAAACTGCTACTTAGTAATCATCTAAATTTGAGATTTTAAGAGAATTCTTCAAAATATTCTAATAATTTCAAGAAACAGTTACATGCTTGAAAATACTAGTAAGATGACAAAAATTTATCATGTATGGTAGGTAACATGTATATGTTCCATCTACATAAGTCCAAACTTGAAAAACGATAAGTTCACAGATTAGTATTATACAATATATGCATTAATTTCACCTCAGTTTCAATAAAACTATGTTGCTCCCAATGCAAAAAAAAAGTATCATGTAATAAGGATGAAATATTTAACTGCCTCTTTGAAGCTATAAAATAGTCAGTTCTCAAGATTAATGAAAATAAATAAGTAACAAATAAAAGAGAAAGAAAGGAGAAAAACAAAGTCCTGATTATTAACTGGAATTGAAATATATTTTTTTTCTTTATCTTTCTTCAGAGGCAAATTTAATTTAAAACTTATTATGAAATACAGGGTGTCTGAAAAGTCCTTGATACATTTCAAAATTCATAGAAAAACAACAAGTTGTAGTATGAAAATGCAGTTTGTGCTATAATACTTCACAGGTTCAAGATTTTATGACATAGTAAAAAAAAATGAAAAAGGAAAAAAAGAATAAGAAAAAACAGAAGTACAATTATAAGAAATTGCTGTATCTTCATAGTAAGAAAAATAAGAGTCATGGGAGGTGTTCCATCACCTTATTAAACAAAAAGCAATACCTTTCATCAGAGGTGGCAATAGGAACTGAATAGGGAGGGGGGGCAAAAATTAAAAACGACAACTAAAAGCCATGGGATTTTTAGCGGCAACAAAAAAATGAAAGAAAAAAAAGGTACAAAACTTTGCTGAGGCTGGTTTTTATAGCATATAAGTGGTAATTAATGCAAATGTAACAACTTAAATCATGTTTTTTTTTTTTTTTTTTTTTTTTTTTTTCTTTTAAAGATTTGGATGAATTATGTACAGAATAACTTTCCCCAAAGAAAAGCTTAGACATGAATTAAGACTTACACTATTCACTCCTAAGTATTTTGAGATCTCACAAACCCT
Source organism: Uloborus diversus (assembly GCF_026930045.1). Classification (NCBI taxonomy): domain Eukaryota; kingdom Metazoa; phylum Arthropoda; class Arachnida; order Araneae; family Uloboridae; genus Uloborus; species Uloborus diversus. Next base: position 38,584,345 of record NC_072733.1, on the reverse strand, counting down.
TGGTAATAATTTCATTAAGCAAGTATGGCTAGTATTAGTTAAACAATTGATTTATCAATATCTAAGCAATGAATCTAAAAGTTACTGCTTGTGTTAAATAATATTTTGTAAACAGATATACAAAGTAAAACAAATAATTATGATCTGAAAGTTTTGATACTTCTGCTTTTTTTATATAATTTCTAGTTTTGGTTTCAAAATTGGAAAATAAAATAAATAAATGAACCATAAAAAATTGGGGAAGGAAGCAGTTGAAGAAGAGCTAAAAAGGAAAATGGCCTCTCCTTGTAAGCATTCTGAAAACATTGTTTTCATAAAGGAACACTAGTTATAACGATATCATGAAACAAATAAAAAAAATCAAAAGGTATGAATTAGAAGTGAATACTGAAAGGGAAAACTAGCAATATAATTTTTCAAAATTAACTATTCAAATAAAAAAAAATTCTCAAGTATTTTTCTTTCTAAACATCAATCAGTTTTCCCATGTAAGTAAAACTTGAGCAGCAAGTACTAACTATAATACAGCATCCTTTCTTTTATCTAGCATTTCTAAATACAAAATGTTACAAACAGCTTTTCTAAAGTTTAAATGTTTTGGGAGAATATCAAAAATTCCTGTAGCCAAAAAATATTTCAAGCACAGCAATATAGTTGTAGTTTTACCTTCCCATGTTACTCAGAAAATTAAAAAGTGCATTTGTGTTTACGTATCATAAAATCCACTTTTGTATCATTTTGTGTGTATTTCAATACAAAAATGCACTCTCTATCTTTTGAGGTATGTGTTTTATACTCAAGTATGTTGCTGTACTATTAATAATAAAAAACATAGAAATGTAAAGGAATTGTCAAACTACTTTTTATATTTGATCAAATGCAATCACGACAGGCTTTTTTTTTTTTTTTTTTTTGGTAGATTCGAGTACAAAGCATACAACAATGCAACAAGTTTTTATAAGAAACATTACTTTTTATTTTTATTTTTTCTCTTCTTTTCCTTCTTTTTTAATGCACACAACAATAAAAAAATGTCCACAAATAACTATGGACGTTTCCATATCTTTATTTAGCAAAAAAGAGAGTAGTTAATCAATTTTAATATTATTAATCTGCTCATCAATATGGTTACCTATAAAAAGTACATTTCTTGCTTAGAAATGTGTAACATTTATTCCTGTTGTTCATGGTCATATTTTTTTTAATTTTGGTGGCAAACTCAAGTTTGATAACCATTCTGGTGGAAGAACCAAGTGGTTACAGAGCACTCAAATAAAGTTTTGCCTATCACTTAGAGGCTTAAGTACAAAAGTCAGAATAAGTTTTATGCTACAAATGGAAAGTACAGCAAATTTCATGCTGTGATTTAAAATATTAAAAATTGCACTTACTTTCAGTATTTATAGTTAAACTAAACTTCAGTTCCGGAACTAAACTATGAATTGAAATATAATTCCAATCATTTATTATTGGAATAATCTTAAGATTGCAATTATTAGAGTCATTACAATGTGTTTCTACAGATTCATGAGATGCTGATGGCAGTCCCAACTGGCGAGCTCTAATAACAGCGGGGCAATTTCCAAATTCATTGGGCAAGCAATCCTTTATGGATATTTCACTAATCCAACTATTTTTTGATCCAAAAAATCTACAAAAGATCCAAAAAGTAAATTATTTCATTAATTGTCAAAATATAGCATAAAATAAGTAAATCTAATGAAATATATCTTTAAAAACTTCCAATTGTCCAAAAT